>NW_020664420.1:63523217-63632448 GCF_002925995.2 Terrapene triunguis | reverse complement strand
CTTATTATTGTCTGTAATGAAAGGTATAAAGGTTTGCTGTAATTGTTTACCTGTAGAGAGACCTGCTTAGCTCTCTCCCTCTGCGCAATTGTGAGAGAAAATAAAGTATCTGACTTGCTGTACCCAAACAAAAAGTGAGAACTCTGTTATTCTCCGACACTACACTGGCAAAAGTATTAAGCATAGACCTGCACTGACTCTCAGCCAGTAAAAGCACCCATTCCTATAGCCCACTCCCTATTACACAGATTCTCCTGTTCTAAATTTTGAATGTGTTTGGCCATTTGGTTTTGGGAACTGGGCAATGGATTATCTTTGCTACACATTTATATGTAGCTTTATCTATAGCTGTTTTGCAGTACAACAGGAAACCTACTTCAATTCAGTGATTCCACCCCATAAACACAAGGGGTCAAGTCTGTTAACAGTCTATCCAGCTTGACAACACTTATTCCCCAGACCCAGTGGTAACCATTAACTGAAGGTGACATTACTGGTTCAAATATCAAACACTTATGTCCAAAACTATTTTAGGACTGGTCTTCACACAAGATGCACTGATTTAACTGCACTGGTTGCAGACCCCTTGTGCAGGGGCACCATTTGCTATGGGGCAAAGGAGGCAGTTGGTCTCTCTCACCCCCCCCCCTCCAGTCTGGACTTTTCATAGGTCTATATGTTCTATTATGTCTTCCATGTTTTGCCCCTCATCCTCATCTCTCCCCCACCCCCTGAAATTTGCAAGATAAAACATTTGTGATTATATTGTATTTGGTAACAGAACTTGGCACCTCCCACTCCCAATTTTTTTTTTCTGAAATGATGTCCCTGCCATTGTGTGGACATTCTTAAATGGGTTTAAAAGTGCCTTTTATTGATATAGCTTAAGTTGATTCCTTATTTTAACTGCTTCAACTTTTGTGTGCAGACAAGGCATTAGGGTTACTTCTTAACACATTAGCCACAGAAATAACTGACATCTGCAAGATTACTTAGGGCAAAGGTTATAAAAATCTTTGGTTGATTTTGAAATTTTCAAGGTAAAAATCAGCAATGCAGTTTCAGTACATAAAATAACATCAAAAGCAAGGAGATGTAAGGAGTCCACAAAGCTGGAAAAGAAATCAAACTAAACTAGCAAACTGCATATTACTGCAATCTTGATTTAAAAGAGGGATTCTCATGCAAGGAAGAGAAACAATGTACTTTTTCAGTATTCCCTTCATATAAGTATCAGTGTTTGAAGCATATGAAATTTCTCCTACAAACCCCAGTTTCTCCTACAGCTGAACTATGCAGTTAGGGCACAGGGTTAAATTCTACTCTCATATTAAAGTTAATGTATAAATATCTAAGGACAGAAGTTGGTCCACAACCCCCCAATCTGCTACCACAGAAATGATTACTATGTTACAAATGTTATATTCTTTTTTGCAGCTTACAAACTAGGTCAAGTAGCAGGAGAAAACAGATGGTAAAGCCTAAGATCCCCCCATTTGAATGTAAAACTCTTTCCTAAATTAAGAGGCAACAAAAAATAAAGATTAAAAAAAAGTGAAAGATTGTACTGAAGCATAAATCAGTTTACCATGTATATTCTACAGTTTTTCCTCAAGGATAGAGTCCTTCTGAGGCAAGACGCTGCACTATTAAGAATATTTCACTTTAAAAGCAGTCAAAACAATTTAAGTTATACATTACAAAGGAAAAAAATTCTGCTTTGACACTAAAATTTGTCTTCGTTTGAAAGCAGACTTCGGAGATTATAACGTTGACTTTGAACACTGAATAAGGATATTATAGGAACACACACAATTTCCAATTTCCTGTAAAAAACAGTATCAGACCACCTTTCTTTCTATGGGAGGAAGGTCAACATCTATATCATGTTTTGAAGAATCCAAATTAAACCAGACTTTTTTTGTCCTTGAAAGCAACTGTGCACTTCTCTGTTTCACACTCTTGTGGTTTGATAATGAAGCACTTGTGATTTTGCTCACCTGCTGTTTTGAGGCCCCAGAAACTTCTAGGTGATTTGGTCCTGATTCTACATGAATTTATACAAGTGAAATTAGGAGTAGAACTGTGGGAATAACTGATTTTTCTGTTTATCAGTTCCAAACAATAAAAAAAAAAAGATTTAATTTTAAATCAACCCAAAAGGGGGCGGGGAGGGAAGAGTGTTTGGTGTTTTTTGTTTGTTTGTTTGTTTTTTTTGCTATTCAAAAAGCTGGGGGGGAGAATTTTTTTGGTGATAAAAAAGTATTCTAATTTGAGGAATTTTTAAACCTTAAAAAAAAAAAAAAAGGCAAATGAAATTTACAAAACTGTTGTAGTAGTACCACCCTTTATGCTCTATAGCCCATCAGTTAAAGCACTCACCTAGGCTATGGGTTCAAGTCCCTCCTTGGCCTGGAGTGGAAAAGGGATTTGAACCTACATCTCTTATGTCCCAGGAAAATACCCTAGCCACTGGGCCAGAGCGTATTCTATGGCTGGTCTCACAATCTCTCCTGCTGAAGTTATTCCATTTCAAATAACTAATTAATATTCATTAGAGCAGGAATTATAATCCAGGTCCCCTACTTTCCTATACACACCCTCAGGTGAGTGCCCATGCCACCAAGCCATAGAGTCATTGTCACTCAGTCTGGCCCAATAAATATTGAAGTACTTCATGCAAAGTAGAACAACTTCAGTAGGAGATATTGAGAGCGATTTACTGCAGAATACCCCATAGCCCAGTGGTTAGTACAATTTGCTTGAAAATTGACACAAATTCACAAAATGTTTCAGCCAGCTTGCATCTGCATTTTTCAGACAGAAAAAAAAATCAGACAAGTTTTGCACAGCTCTAATCAGGAGTAACGTCAATAAAATCAATACAGTTACACAAGCATAAAAACAATGCAAGTAAAAGGAGATTCAGGCCCCAAAGGATTTTCCAGCTTTAGTTGGATTAAACTAAAAAATAAAAACAGAGACATTATTTTAACCAGTTATAAAATCTCCTGCACTTAAATATTAAAGAAAGAAAAAAAAATTTTTTTAGGTAGCTGCTGTGTTGGATATGCCATTTTTTGGATTGGTTAAAGGCTGACATTGCCCTGGTTCACTAACACCTTTCCCTGAGATTTTGTAAAGAGAGAATGTTACTCACTGACACATTACTCCTTTCTTTGTGATCTTCCATTATAGTGAAAGTAATTCCATAAATCAAGGCTAACAGAAGAACATGTCAGTGCAAAGTGTTCTAATTCATATTCCACAAAGTTCTGGCAAAAACCACAACCATCATCGCTCCAGAAAATAATCAAGGGAAGAATCTAAGACAGAGTGGAGTCAAATTCACCATTAGTATGAACTGGTGCATCTCCATTGCCTCCACTAAAGGTACATGAATTCTTCCCCCTTCAGGCTGTGCAACAACATGGTACATAGTTATTTTCCTTTAGCATTACACTGAAGGTCAGTTTCTTCCCTGGATCAGCTACACTGTGTTGGGTATGGGCCTTCCAGGATTTATCTGCCCCCAAACAGGTTGTGTATACCATACAAGGGTAGAGCTTCAGTGATAACACCCCTTACGTTTGTATTGTTGTTTTGTAAAACAATATTGTTAGTGCCTACTAGTAACTTTCACAAATGGAAAGGACAGTTACATAAATGGTTACATCTATTTTTAGCCCCTTGAAGTGTAAATATTTAAAAAGCACTACAACTTACACTTACAGTAATTAACATTCACTCTGCAACATCCAAAACTAAAGTTGGAATGAAAAGAAAAATATTTGATCATTCATAGCATTGGAACAGAGTCATAAATCAAGGTGATAATAGGGCACGTTTGATCATTGTTGTAATGAATATTTTATGATTACTTTTACAACCATTGAAGAAACCTGATCACAAGTAATGTGTTTCAATTTCAATCAAACCAAAAGGAAATAAGAGATTCTGCATTGAATGGACAGTGATGATAAAAATAAGACGAAGAGAGAAGAACAGTGGCTGTCGGTAGCTGAAAGAGCAATGGAACGAGCTATGTTGGGAATTTCCCTTCTGGATCGTATCCCAAATGAAATGATTAGAGAACGCAATGGTGTGAAAGATATTATCATGGAAAGCAGATATAATAAGATATGACGGGCGGGCCACATAGCACGGTTCACGGACAATAGGTGGACCACAATCATTACTGAGTGGTACCTGCGAGAACAGAAAAGACCACCTGGTCGGCCTCCAAGAAGATGGGAAGATGACATTGTTAAACGTTTCAGACAAACATGGAGAAGAAACGCAAGAATACGAGAAGAATGGAGGATGTGTTGTGATCAGCGCAGTCTTAACGACAGCTGAAGACCAATCGATCCAGGTTATCCAGGTGATAAAAATAAGAGAACAATTTCTTTCATATTCTTTTTGACATTGTTTAGACAGGTTAGCTGAAAAACCCCCTGCTCAAAGCAGGACCAAACCCCAGACAGATTTTTACCCCAGTTCCCTAAATGGCCCCCTCAAGAACTGAACTCACAACCCTGGGTTTAGCAGGCTAATGCTCAAACCACTGAGCTGGTGCCTTTCTCATTATCCTCACATCCTACAGACCTGCCTCACTCCAAGAACCATAGTGTCCTCTTCATGACAGCTCTCAAGCCGGGTCACCATCCGTGTTTCCCACTTCCAGGGTTACCCCAAAGTCTTTCTATGCAAACAGACTCAGGCAGTCTTCTTCTGTGATGCCCTGATGATGCCACTTCCCCAGTGGCCAGTAGGGGAACCCAGGCCTGAAGTCGACGTATTTAGATCTACTTTCCGCGGTGTCTTCACTACGGTGAGTCAACTGCTGACGCTCCCCCGTCGACTATGCCTGCGCCTCTTGGCCTGGTGGAGTACAGGAGTTGACGGGAGAGTGCTCGGGGATCGATTTATTGCATCTAGACTAGACGCGATAAATCGATCCCCACTGGATCGATCGCTGCCCGCCGATCCAGCCAGTAGTGAAGACATACCCTTAGACATTAAAGGGAAAAGGAAGAAAGGGTAATAGTTCGAGAGAGACAAGAGGAGAGAGACAAGAGGGGCAAAGAGTGGATTTGTTTTAAGATGGGAGAGACTAAAGCATGTTTGTATTGTGAAGGGAAAGAGCTAGAGAAGAATGAGAGGTTAAGGAGAAGAGTAAAGGGACGGATGAGATAAGAGTGGGTGTAAGACATAAGAGTTGGGTTGGAGTCACTGAGGCAAATGGGTGATTAGAGGAGGAGAGCAGCAAAGAAACTTCTGCCTCTGTGACAGGAAAGAAGGAGGAGAGATATAGGAGGAGAAGGAAAGGCAATGTGAGGGGAGGAGGAAGATTTGGATGAAACTTGTGAGAACCTGTGCAGAAAGGGAGGTGGAGGCCAGATCTTAACATCACTATCAACTAGACTGCAAGATCTGCAGGGCAGGGAATAGATTTTACTGCATATATGTCCGGAGGATTATAAATATAATGGGGCCCCAATCCTGATTAAGGCATCTGGGAGCTACTGTAATTCACGTAACTTCAATCTCTCTGGTAAACATCTATATTAAAGTCTTTAAAAATAGATAGATAGCCCATGCAGAAAACAGGGGTCTACTCAGTTTACCATATGATATTAGTTTTGGTAGTACACATTACTGCCTAATGTGGCATTCTGCTTTATATGAATACTTTAGGACACATTTCCCTCTCACACCAGCAAACGATATTGGGCACAAGTCATGAGGAAATTAGATATCTAAATAACTTTTCATTTTCAATGAGAGTTTAGAGGCTTGACATGTCTGAGTTGTCAGTATGAAAAAAGGGATTCTTAGATTTCCAGAATTTGCCTCACACTTACGATTTCTAAGTTTCCTGTAGAAACCTTTGAGATGACATCTGATTTCCAGAAAATAAGGTACACAGAAGTTCATGTATTTGTAGAAAAATGAAAGAATGTACAGCAAGTACAGAGGAAGTCCAACTGAACACAAAAAGAGAGCAAACAAATATTTGAGTTAAATCAAGGACAGAACAGGACAGAACAGAATCTGAATGAGAAAAATGATGACATAAGCTTCTTTGTCTGAAATGGCTTCACAGTCAAAAAAGTCAAAAGAGAGACACACAAAAGCAAACAAGGTGCCAATATCATTTGTAAGAAAAATGTAGTGGACCCAATTCTGCTCTCAGTTAAACTGCTGTTAATTCAGAGAAACTCCAACGAAGGGAATGGAGCTACTCTGGACATACAGCAGTGTAAATGAGGGCAGAATTTGGCTCAGAATCTTTTTACAGAGACGTGCTGGAATATATGCATAGAATATTATAGTTACGGCTGCAACCAGCATTCCATTTTAAGCTCTCTTTTTGATCCTCCTTGTGCCGGGAAAAATAATCTCTTTTCAGCGTGAAATAAAGGGGTTTTTACTTTAAATTTTTTTAAGTTTGAAGCAAATTTGCCAAGCCATTTTTCAATTATAAAATACTAAAAATTTAATGTGTTTCTAACTTTTTTGTGGAGGTAGAAGATATTTATATTTCACCTTTTGTAACTGACTGACTGCCGGAATGAAGAGCCATTTCAGCAACAATTGAAAGATCACTATGATGGAGACAGTAAAAAACTATTAGTTTCACACTTGAATAATGGACCCTGTAAGCAAATGCATTCATGAGTGTTGTAGATTAAGAGTCACATATCTCAAAAAGACAAATGAAAAATTAAGCATTTCTTGGGTTGGGCCAGATAAAACTAAGATATATTTTAGGGAGCACATTCATGACAGACAGCTGTGCATCAAACTGATACCTGCTGGTGCGGTGTAGGTATTCAACACTATGCCACATTTGCAGCCCTAGAAACCACAAGCAATCAGTCAGGTTTCCAGGGCTGCATATATGGCAAAGACTTGAATACCTCCACCATGCTCATCTTCTATGTTTCTTTTGCCAGATTATCCTGGAACGTTGCTAGACTGCCTACACTCAGTACACATTACCTGCCTGCTCTCATTTTCATTCATACCTAATGCCCTCAAGGATGACCTTAAGCTGCATCCTGTAAAATGTCTCATGCACACACCAACACAAAGGATGCCACCCACTATTGTTAATTTGCTGAGAGCTGACACTATGCTCAGTGCCATACAAAACATTGAGGAAGACAGTTCCTGCTCAAAAAGTGTTTAGACTAAGTCAAGCCAAAGGATAGTCAAAGCAATGACTAATCTAGAGACAGAGGTTTCCTTCCCAACCATGAATATTCCCACTCAAACCTATCCATCACATTTCCATGAGGTCTATGATGTGACAGTCTCCAGAGTCCCAATGGGACAACCGATTGGCCAAACAGTTTAAACCAAATAGGACTGGTTACTAGGCAGTCATTCAGCTGCTGCTTCTGTTGTTAACATGAGTACTCAGGATTTTACAGCACTTACATGAAAATCTGTTATGCCTTTTCTGTTTGCCATTAGCTATTCCTGGCTATGCATAAACCTTCATGAGTGCTTTGGAATGGGATGATAAAGTCTAATATGCATTCCATGATTTTTATTAATTTTTTGGTGAGACCTGTCTCCATTCACACTATTTTGCACTAACTGGAATAGTCAGGCAAATTGATATGAAGATATACAGTCACAGAAACAATAAAACAACTTGCTATAACACTTTATCGACCACTGTGTCTGTAGGAGAATTAGTGATATTTGTGGAACAGAACAGTTACTTTTTCTTTATTTCATTATCTCTCATCAGGAAAATAAATCAAAATCCTGACAGAGTTTTAATTTCTGCTGAATAAGAATCTGTCCCGTCCCCCCAAAAAAACAATTAAAATGTTAGACTGCCATGTATAATGCCAAGTAAAACTATAAATTCTTTCTAATTGTAATGTTTATTTTCTGACACACGTAAAACAACCTACTAGAATAAAGGTTCTCTCTACTTATGATGGAAAAATCAACTTAAGTAAATGAAACATGTGGTTATCTGTGTAAATTTTTGCTAGGGAGTGAATCAAGCCCATTAAATATGGTTTCAGATCCATCCTCTATCTGGGGATTATAACTGCACTAACCTCAGAATGGACTCAATGATCTAAATTGTCTTTTCCATCTCTAACTACTATTATAACTATGAATATATACAAGAAGATGACGTTGGTTTAAAAATAGACACACCTTTTAGCATTCTGTGCCTGTGGCACTTTCTTACCGTACTTCATTACAGAGTGAGGAGCCACAATTTTTTAAATGTGACTAATTAGTAACTGGGCCAGTGCAGTTCTTCTATGAAGCATAATCCCTCCAGGAGAAATACGAAGTGTAATGTGCAGGAAATTGGCCATGCAACTCCCATTAATGATAGGAAATGAGTATCCAATTCCCCATGCATTAGGCCAGAGCTTTTAAAATTCATAATTACTAACAATAAGGAGCCAAACTAATCTCTCATTTAACTCTACTGAAGGAAGTGCAGTTACACCAAGTATAAAGTTAACCCTAGGACTACTGTATGTTGATCTGGTGTTTTTTTAAATAAATAAATAAATAAAATCAGTGAATGATCCCGCCTGGTATCTCCATTCATTATAGTGAATTCAAGAGTTGCAAATGAAATTAAAAATTCACAAATTCTGTCATTGGTTTTGCAGAGAATAAGACAAGTCACAGTCATGATATATTTGCAGTTTTGTCTGAGTGCAATGGAACTAGATCACATTAGCAAAAGTATTCACATGCTTAAGTGCTTTTCAGGAACCTCACTGTTCTCATTCAGTACCTTTCTTCTTGACAAAAACTGGCTTTATCATAGTCTGTTTTGAATATTCATTTAATACAGAGCAAATAATAGAGTGATTCAATAATAATTAAATTACAGTATATTCAAAAACAATGGTGTTAAGTAGAGTTGAATCTGCTCAGCTCCTCTTGGGAGGCTACTGGAAGGTGTCCCAATTGAAGTGAAATTGGAGGCAATATGACAAAAAAAGGACAAAATTGGTGAAAAATTAATTATGTTTGAAGTTTATTGTTAACATATTCAGGAGGAGAAACTGACTTTTAATAAATAAAACATATTAATAATAATTTGTTATACCTGTCCCAGCTGAGGGGACTATTTTGATAGACAATAACTAACGTTTGTAGTGTTGTAGCCACAATGGACCCAGGAACTGAGACAGACAAGGTAGGTGAGGTAATATCTTTTATTGGACCATCTTCTCTTGGTGGAAAGTACAAGTGTCTTCTGAAGAAAAGCTCTGTAGTGGTCAAAAGCTATACCGCCAACCCAAGTTGGTCCAATAAAAGATATTACCTCATCTACCTTGTCTCTGTCAATAAATAATATGATATATGATCCTTAGCATGGTGTTTCAGAATATACTCTGATGACGAGCTATTCCTGGCATCACATGTTATACACTGTACATCTTCACCACAGCACTTGGATCATTGACAATCCAGAGGAACATACTATATCACACTTCATTCCACTGTTTTTCAGTTCTGAGGTTTTTAAACAGGGAAGACTGTGATAACAAGATAACTTCCATATTCGGTTTATAAAATTTGCCACTTTTCCCCTTATCTAACTGAGTGGAGATGTGACAAGCAACTTTCAAAAACAACATGTCTACAGCAATTGACTGCCAGAAAGCAATTGCAAAATTGCTTTCAAAATGGGCATATAGGCAAAGGGCTACAGAGTGATCACCAACTGATAGTGGAAATCTTGGAAATATTTTGAAGAAGGTATTCCACCATGAGTAATTGAGGGTATTTCAGTGTAAGGCCTGAGAACCACATCAGATATCAAATCTTTCAGAGATTCTTCCTAACTGCTTCAATCAAATGGTCCTGTTCTACCTGTTCTCAGTCACGCACTCACTCGAATCCACAGTAGTCAGAAGTTACCCTGCTCATTTCTTTTTGTAAGTGGTATTTTTGAGAAATCAGATTTGATGGTGTCACTACTGATACTGATTTGTTCTGTGCCTGTTCAACGTCCATTGGTTGCTGAAGCTTGAAACATAAGTTAACAAAATATCAGGCTATCAAGTGCACTTTTTCTGGACTTCAGAAAAAAGTGTCAACCACTATAACTCCTACCTCTTTCCTCTATTGTTATATTTGTATTTCTACCAAAGTAAATCAAGTATTTGTAAATACACCTCTACCCCAATATAACGCGATCTGATATAATACGAATTCGGATATAACACGGTAAAGCAGCGCTCCGAGGTGGAGGGGGGCAGGGCTGCGCACTCCGGCGGATCAAAGCAAGTTTGATATAACACGGTTTCACCTATAACGCGGTAAGATTTTTTGGCTCCCGAGGACAGCGTTATATCAGGGTAGAGGTGTATAAACGATATGCATTCAACCTAACCAAAATAAAAAGATCTCTGTCAATAGAATATATTGGGATTACACCTTTGATTTTTCATTTTCACTAAAGGGCACTAGAATTATGAGAGTTTTTGGAATCAACTTTTTACTGGCTTTTCCGATTACTGATTTACACCATTGCCAATAACTGTAGTAAGCCATAAGCTAAAATGACTGAGACCTAATATTAATACAGAAATTTAAAGACTATTATTAAAAGTAATGTTTATGGCACTCATGTTCCACTATCCACTTTAATGTTCTAGGCTACTCATAATAAAGCACTCAGATAAAATTAGAATGAAGTAAAAAACTCACATCACAATGCTATGGGAGAAATCTCTGACAATTTAAACATCCCTTTCAAAGGCCTTTGAGGTCAAGAGATAAAGTATTCCAGAGAGCCATGATACAAAAAGCACAATTCAGCTAACAATCAACATGCCCCCAGCAGGGCTGGTTCTAACTTTTTTGCAGCCGCAAGCAAAAAAAAAAACCCCCCCCCCAACCCAAAACAACCCCCCCCCCCAAACCCCCCCCCCCCAACCAAAAACCACCCCCCCCCCCGCGCCGCCCCGCTGAACCAAAAACAACAACAAAAAAACCTGAGCGCCGCCCCCCCACCCCAAGATTGGCCGCCCCTTACAAGGTGCCGCCCCAAGTACGTGCTTGGTTGGCTGGTGCCTGGAGCCGGCCCTGGCATCCAGGTACTGGAAGCCTCACTCCTCAACATAAGAGAATGAGATAATATCCAAGAGATTAGAAGAAAAACACTTTGTAAGACATTTACATTTCTTAAATATATATAAAAGGAAAAAGAAACTTACCTTTCACAAGCTCGGACAGTCCATGCAGCAATTATCCATAATGAGATACTAAAAACCAACAATACAGTTCCCGGACATATTGTCATTAAAGTCTTCATAACAAAACGTGTATTGAAGTTTATCTTATTTAGTGCTCCAATGCTTCTAGATGAGGCATCTGTGAAAAGTTTGCTATGCAAAAGCATAACTCTGGCAATAAGATATAGTCTTAAGAACATTGGTATAGATAAAATAATATCCACATCAGCTGTTGCTGTGGATGGAGTATAGGAGAAGGCAAGCCGGGCTGTCCAGGTGAATGTATAGTTCCCAGGTATGGGATGTATAGCACACACCAGTATTTCCAAGCAGATGAAGAAAATACGCTCGTAAGTCATGGCTATTCTCCAGTCATCTGCTCCGTTGTCCACCATGAACAACTGAAATAATAAAATATAAGGTCTACTTTAGTAAAGGGTTTACAAACCTCTTTAAAAAAAACCAAACACATATGCAGTAGTTGGTCATTAGCAACATTACAACTGACAAAATTTGAAAACTGTAAATATGTCAAATACCATTTGCTAAACCATTGTGTTATGGAGTCAAAGGTATAACTAAACCAACTCAATACATAATTTTACTTAAACTAGAAAGAACTTTTATATAAAATAGAAATTGATGTAAAAGATGTTTATATAAAACTGAAGTTTACTCAAATTCTTATATCCCCTAATTGTAATTTTTGATTAAGGCCCTGCATATGCTAAGATTTCTTACATGCTTACATTTTCCTCACTGTGAGTAGTCCCATTGAAATTGATGGGCTACTCACAGTATGTAAAGTTCAGAATGTACAGAAGCTTTATCAGGATTGTGGCCACATGACAAATTTTAGATACTTTCCTGCAAAGTATCAGGGGGTAGCCGTGTTAGTCTGTATCTACAAAAACAACGAGTCTGGTGGCACCTTAAAGACTAACAGATTTATTTGGGCATAAGCTTTCGTGCGTAAAAACCATCTGAAGAAGTGAAAGCTTATGCCCAAATAAATCTGTTAGTCTTTAAGGTGCCACCAGACTCCTTGTTGTTTTTCCTGCAAAGCTTACTCATATGCTTAACTGCAGCACATGAGTAGCCTCAATGAGTTCAGCAAGCCTGATCACATGCTGAAAGTTATACATGCTGCATGAATAAGCCTTTGCAGGATCGGAGGGGCCTTTAGCACAAAAGGTATCAGATACTTCACTATATTTTATCAACTGTCACCTCCCAAACTTTTCTAAATAAATACCAAACCAAACAAAAAATTCACTCTGGGAATGGGAAAAAATTGATAATTATGATATTGAGTTAAAATATTTCACATACAATAAACAACCTTATGGCATCTCCTTTCTTTCACGATCCTAACTGGCTAAGTCCTTCCACAGGCAGACCTCCCACTGATTTGAATTGGAACTATTCAAGGAAGAACTGCAGAACCAGGTTCTATGAGCAGCTTTGCAAGAGGGAAAATAATCCATTACACTAGCAGTGTTTCATCAGTGATAACATCCCACCATGAGGCAGAAAAAGGAATGTCTGGTACTGCAAATATAGTCTGAACCAAGCTTTTCACTACGTGGGCAGTATGTAAAACTCCTTTCCATAGCTGAAAGATGAGAATCCTTCCTAACTAAGGTTGTTAGTTTTTTTTAAATCACATTATTAGGAATTTTTAAGCTGATTTTTAAATACCACAATAAATTTCTAAAAGGAAGCTGCAGGAGGACTATGAACATGTGAATGGTATCCTAAACAATGTACAGTGCCTTGCAAACTCTTCTTCACTGTCAGTGTCCTCGAGCAATCTCACCTCTCTTCACAAATCAAGAGTTTAAATGGTCGCCTGAACTTCCTGTATTAATTCTTACAGACTGCAAATACACTGTACATCCTCCTAAGAATTCAATCAACTTGCAGTTTAGAAAATGCAGCTGCTCTTTGGGTTAAGACTGAGAACTATAAACTAATGCTATTACAATTGTGATGGCCACACAATTTATTTTAAAAGAAGAAATGGAAGACTACAGTTCATGAACTAACTTGGAATTGAGCAGACCATAAAATTGAAACGTTCATAATTCAAACATTCAAAATTACAGTAGGTACAGATCATAAGTTAATGTAATAATCGTTCAACAAGTGTACATAACAAATGCAAAGAGTTCTTTGCTGTTTCACCTCTGTCTGACTTTCAACTAACTCTTTAAAAAACAACAACAACAACAACAATGAGCACAGTTCACTTATAGTTCTTAACTGTGAGAAAGGACACTTAAGAAGACAGGGGTACTTATACACCACCCCTCCAAGGCATGACACATCTGATACTATGGTGCTTTCACCAGAGCATAGGAAGGTCAATATTTCCACATGCTGAGTGCATGACCTCTGCTCATTGCTCAAGTACATAGACAAATATTTATTAATCAAGGAATAAAAATGGTTCATGTAGCTGGTTGATCACAACAATCAGGGTTCTATTGTTCAGTAATCATCTAGTGATCCATCCCGTCGCTCATTCCCAGCTTCTGGCAAACAGAGGCTAGGGACACCATCCCTGCCCATCCTGGCTAATAGCCATTGATGGACCTATCCTCCATGAATTTAACACTTTTTGGAACCCTGTTATAATCTTTTTAATTAATGCTCTTTACCTTCATCATAGATATCATTCTTATCTTTGCTTACTTCAGCACTAGCAACCAGGGCCGCCCGGGGGGGAGGGCAGGGCAAGTGGGGCAATTTGCCCCAGGCCCTGGGCCCCACAGGGGCCCCCACGAAAATATAGTATTCTATAGTATTGCAACTTTTTTTATGGAAGGGGCCCCCTAAATTGCTTTGCCCCAGGCCCCCTGAATCCTCTGGGCGGCCCTGCTAGCAACAACTAGTTGTGGTATGCCAAAGAAACTGTACAGACTAAATTCCACATAGACAACCTGTACTCAGAATATTGGTCAGTAAATTGCTCAAATACTCTTCCCAAATTATTTCAAAACCTTCTCTACAGACTTTTACCAGTTCCTCATCCACCCTTCAATTCTCACATACAATTTCCCCGGAAAATAAAGGAAATTTCTCAAGTGCCCTTGAAAAATGCAGATGAAAGGAAAATAGTAATTTATATTAGAAAGATCAGTACAGCAGGTTTACAGTGAAGAAACACTTTCTAATTATTAGTTCCATGCAGAAGTCTATATGCAACCATATTTAAAATCCATATGGTGGCAGAACTCCCACTGATTTTAATGGGAGCTTTGCCTGTGTACTGACCTCAGGATTCTGCTCTACAGTAGGAGTCTGTTCTCTCCTTATTGCTCAGGCATAACTCATTAATTTTATAGGGACTCCTAAGTTAAATACATGGTTAATCAGCACCACACCCACGTAACTCAGAGCAGAAATGTGGATTGGTTGATCACAGGATGACTATGAGCTGCCAAGGTGATGTGGCTGTGAAAAAGGCTAATGCAATCCTCGGATGCATCAGGCGAGGTATTTCCAGTAGAGATAGGGAAGTGCTAGTACGATTATACAAGGCACTGGTGAGATCTCATCTGGAATACTGTGTGCAATTCTGGTTTCCCATGTTTAAGAAAGAATTATTCAAACTGGAACAGGGGCAGAATAGGGCTACTAGCATGATCAGAGAAATGGAAAACCTACCTTATGAGAGAAACAATGAGGAGTCCGGTGGCACCTTAAAGACTGACAGATTTATTTGGGCATAAGCTTTTATAGGTAAAAAAGGCAGAGCAGACAGCAGCGGCTGCAGGCCAGGTGCCTAGCTCTGAAGGTAGTGCTGCGCCAGCAGCAGCACAGAAGTAAGGGTGGCAATGTGAAATGTGATATTTGTCACCTCTTTTCAAAGCAGACTTAGCTCCCCATTGCCACCCTTACTTCTGCGCTGCTGCTGCCACCCCATGGCTGACAGCTGGAGCCCCACCAACTCCCACTGAGGGATTGGTGGGGGGCGGGGGGAGAAGGTGAGTCCGAGCGCAGGTGGCGGGGCTCTGGATGTCAACCCTGGGCTCCAGCTGTCAGTCCTAGGGTGGTGGGGCTCCAGCTGTCCACTTTATCCCCCGCTCCCAGATGTGCATGACCTTTCTGCACAAGCCTCAGCCACCCAGGGCTGACAGCCAGAGCTCTTAAAAAAAAATAATCACACATCTCGCGCCTCCCTTGACACATTTCCACACCTCCTTTAAGAGGCCCACCCCATAGTCTGAGAATCACTGATTTGTAGGTCATCCAGGGTCTGTTCTTCTCCCTTCCTAAGCCTGGAGAGATTGTCGAAATTACTGAGGGCTGCTGGACTCCAGCATGGTTGACAGGAACAAGTCTTGGATACAAATCTGCATGGCACAGAAATTAGGAATTTCTTTTTATTTTGTCTAATTTTGTATAAGGTCATTGTGAATCCAACACTTACTGCATGACAAAACAAAAAGAGGTGAATCAACATATAACCCAGCAGTGACACAGCACCTTAAAAATACTCCTGTAATATATTTTTGCTTATTTTGCATATAAGAGCTTGTTACCTACATACAGGGGTAGGGACAAACTTTTCACTGGGCCACTAAAAATGTGTCCACAAACTCTTGTTGGTATAACCACCTGTATGCATGAAACACATCATTTGTTCAAATCGGGTAATTAGACAAGCAAATACATTATTTGCATGCATAAATGCCTAATTTGCTTGTAAAAATCTCAAATTAAGGGGACAATTTGAAAATGTGTCCTTTCATGTCATCATGAAAACAATTTTCTGCATGTTACTGTTTATGTAAATTTGATGCCATTAAATGAAATTATACAAAGTGAGTTTTCCATGAATGTCAACATCCTGTGGTTCTCCTATGAATACTATATAGGTCGGCATATGCATAGGAAACCTCACGGTGAGGCAAGTAATGGTGCTAGTGATTCAGTAGGTGGCACACTTCCATTTGAGACAGTAATAAGCCACTTCTCCTGGCACACACTTAGAGAGGTGCTGTCATTTAGATGAAACATTAAGTTGAGGTCTGACCACTTGTGGTCATTTTGGAAATCTGGTCCACACATGGAGGGCCAAGGTCTGCAAATAAAAATGCACCCAGAATTCTATGCTTAGTTATTATGTGTGTATACACATTGGCAAATGTGCATGCAAATAGCTAAACAGGTGTTTTAAGTAACATGTGCATAGTTGTCCGACTTGTGCATACATTTAAATACATGGTCCTGGGCCGTTTTGAAAATCTAGCCCAAATATGTCTTGGTACATTTTGCAAAAGAAGAGATATTAATCAGGGTGTCCTGATCACACTACAGTTAAGGCTTCTTTCTGCCCACCCAAATTTCCCTTCTGTTTTCTTCACTTCTTCTCCTGAGCTGTTGTATAACAGTGATTTATACTGTTCAGCACTATGGGCTAGTCTTCACTACAGATGTAAGTCAACCTAAGTTACGCTACTTCAGTTATGTAAGTTATGTAACTGAAGTTGACGTACCTTAGGTCGACTTACAGCGGTGTCTACATTGTGCTGTGTCGACAGGAGATGCTCTCCCGGCAATTTACCTTATGCTTCTCGGGGAGCTGGAGTACAGAAGTTGATGGGAGAGTTCTCTGCCATCGACTTAGTGGGTCTTCATCAGACCCACTAAATCAACACAGCTGCATCAACCGCAGCCCTGCCAATCTAGCTGTAAGTATAGACATGGCCTATGGGCCAGAGCGTTAGCTCCATCTTTTGTCCACATGACACCTAAGACAAAGGTGGCATTAACTGCTCGCTTTCTAGAGTCCCAAGGGGCCAGTACTGCAACCAGCAATCACTGGGACATAGGGAAGCCCAAGTGATGCCATCTTTCCTCTCAAACATACCCACTGCAGGAATCAAGCGGGGTGTAGACTCTGCAACAGTGGCTCTATGCCACCCAAGAATTCCTCCACGCGAGGGGAATTGTCAAGATGCTAGATATAAAGGCTTTGCTGTAAAAAAGATGTCTTAGTGCTGCTGGGAAGATGCAACCTTACCAAAGACTGCAATTCAGTAGTGAGTTAAGTGATTCCTGTAAGTCTATAAAAATATCATGCGATCAAAGAAATTAGATGAGTTTATTAATAATAAAGAGGTGTTAGCACAAACCAAAAGTTACATTCTCCTGAATTAAAAAGGTATATCATGAGCTAATTTACTGAGTATAATTTCTTCTGGACTCTTGCTGGAATAATCATCAGTCTTAAGCATCATCATATTTGTAGTCAGTAGGGAGCTATTTATCTAGATGAGTTTTACACATCTTTCAGCCAAATCAAAGATCCAAATATAAAATCCTCCACTCAGGGATACCATCTGGATTTGTGACACTCCTTGGATCCATAAGTAAGTGACTGAATTAAGATAATACAATCAATGATCCTTTCATCAGTGGCAGTTTTAATATAGATAATTTAATTTAATATTTAATAGTATTTTTCATTTAACAGGTAAGCTAAGTGTAATTTAACACAAATGCATGGCCTGTTTCTCCCTAATGTGGGAATAAACAGTGTAATAAAATATTTTTATTTTTGTATTAAAAAGAGAAGGGAAAGGCATTTATCCATTTATGCACTTATATATAAGTTACAAACCAAGACACTGGGCTTGATTTTAGCTGCACCGAATTCATTCTCAGTACAGCTGATGAGGGATGGGGAGAAGGGGAAGCATACATAGCTTTAAACCACGTTTCTGACTCTCTTGATGTCAGGGGTTAGCAACAGCCAAAGCAGCCCACACCTCAAGTGGAGCAATCTAATAGCTGCTCCAGCTTCTGCCAGATTGTAATGGTTCCTCAGGGACTGGCAAGGATAACGCATTCTGGCCCCAACTCCCACCTGGTCCCATCACACCCCATCCCCCAATTCCACCTCTGGCCTGCTCTGAAACACCCCTACTACCAAGAAGAGAGAAGGTGGCATAGAGCCACCTATGCCAGCTTTACAACACATGACAGTGAAATCCCCAAAGAAATCCCCAACTGCCCCTTTAAGGCGGCTTTAAGTTCCCTTTGCACATCTGGAGAGATACATAATACAGGGACATAATTACATTACACTGATGATTATACTAATAAAACTCCAGAAAGAAAGGCCAAATCTCTTAGAACAAACATCATCTTGTCTTTCAGACAGATCCCTCTCCAATTTTGTCAGTGCACTAATCCAATCACCCCACTCAGTAATGTTATGGAAACATTAGTTGTGGTTCTGTAATTCATGGGAAATGGTGGCCTCAAAAATATAGGACCCCACCACCTTCCCTGAAGGCAGCTTGGCATCTCTCCCTTTGGGAACAATGGAATGAAGTGACCATTTTGAAAGTGAGCATCCTTCCTAAGAAATCTAGAGCGGTGTGTGTAAGGGAATGTGAGGGACGGGGGTTAAGAGAAGACTGTCTGAATGTGGAGATCAGAAGCTGGAGGATACTGGCCATTTCACTTTGGCTGCTTTGCACTTGTCCAGAGTGAGATAAAGCAGCCAGAACATACTGGTGAATCTGGCCCTAAAAGTTAAAATAAAGGGAAAAAAGTAAGGTTGATACGAATATATTCAAATAATTAGAAATACACATAACATGCTCTTTGGGTTTCTTGTTTACTGTTTATATATGATTTGTTTTTTAAAAATCTAAGGAACTTCCCAAATAAAACTATGTTAATTGGAGTTAAGGTTGAGAACATACCAGTAATTTAAGGGTAAAAACATTACAGGGATGTTGTAACTATATTAAAAACAAGCATTACAAATCCAAGAAATTCCGTAGATAACATTAAACTTAAAAGATATCCAAAGATGCTAAGGTATAGAAATACAGAATTAAAGCACTTTAACTCTGCTCTCTAGAAAAAGAGAAAAAAATCTGATGCATCTTTAAAAATCAGTTTTTAAATCTACTCTGGGACAACAAAGACTATTTTGCACTAAACGCAACTGTATGAATATTGTACATGCAGATTACCCCCAGATTATCTACCTTCATCCCCATCACATCGTTGGGATACTGGCACAAAGCTCCACTGACTCTCCACCCAGCTATCCAAGAGAAGCAAAAACACAGCTGCGCCTCTGTCCCCAGTTACCCAGATTATACTCAGGGCATAACCATACGGGAGCGCATACAGGGCCCTCATGCCCTCCTACTTCACTGTGCTGCTTCATACGGCAAGTTACAATCTTGCCATAAAGCAAGACTTTCAACAGCAGGGTCAGATAAATGAGGAAGCAGAGGACATGCGGTGCATTCTTTTACGTATTAAAAATGTTTTTTTCCCTGCACCATTAGTTGTGACTGAAGCTGCTGTATCAGCATAAAATAGCTTAATCCATCAACAAAATCCTTACAAACTCAAATCTATCAAGCATAAAAAAGGAAATCCCAGCCTATTCTATCAAACACCTTTTCAGCATCAAAGGTTATTGCCATTGCCTGGTTGTTGACATTTTTATTAGTGTTTAACACATCAACAAAAAGTCTAATGTTATTATTGGAATGCTTCACTTTTATCAATCCCATCTAGTTTATGTGAAGTATCCCACGAAAAAACAGGCTCTATCTAGCCTCATAGCCAATAGTTTTGCAAAAATATTGCAATCTATGTTTATAAATGAGACTGGACTGTAGTTAGAGCAACTAACCCAATCATTTTCCTCACCTTCAAGACAGAGAGATAACTGCATTTCATAATGTTTCAGGAAACTTCCTTTCCACAAACTGCATTCTGCACAGCAGCCCAGATTAGGAAAAAGCCCATTGTCTGGCAGCCCAGGAAAACCAACCAAAAAAAAAAAAAAACAGGCAGAGAGGTGAAATTTAAAATCACTTACTGCCTGCTATACAAAGTGTTTATCTGAGTTCAAACTCCTAGTTGCATTGACTAACACATCTGACCTGAGGCTGAAAATAAAAATTGCTCAGTCTCTTCTGTTTCTTTTTAAATGCCACCAAACGGCAGTAGAAAAGAGTGGTTTGCCAGCCCTGCCACTACACTGTTAGTTTTCTCCTTTGGCTCTACTCAGCCAGTAGTGTCCCACACTGCCTTTGGGAAGTAGACACATGTCCAAGTATATATGGCTACAAAATACAAATGGATAATCACACATTTTCTTATCTGACAACCAAATCTGAGATGCAGGTTGCCATTGTACAGAAATCCTTCATTTGACTTTGCTGTCTCAAACCATCTCATTTGAGAGATCACAACAAAATGGAAATTGTTCATACCAAACTGGATGCAAGACACAACTGAGTGCCATCTTGTGTTATTACAGGCTAGTCCTGAACAGGGGGCAATACAGTGCAGTACCCCAGTGGGTGGATCAGGAGAGTGACATTTTGCTATAGTAGTGACCAAAGAGAAGCTGTTCTACCATACTGAAGTTTGGATGACAGAGGATTTCTTCTCCATCAGCCTATCCTTTGTGCACAACCCAGTTACTTCAGCTGCACTCTACAGTCAAGAATTTGAGTCAGATCAGTTCCTTGCACAGAAATACTGACTGAGATGAAAAAGAGCACTAAAAGAATCAGGCCCTTATTGTGTCATAATGCCTTTTGAAGAAGAAAGTGCTAATGTCCCAAACTGATGGCTTTGTAAGATAAAAGGGCAATATGATTCCCACCCATTTATGCACTTTCATAAATGCAAACTTCTGTGGTAACATTTTGCCATGACACACCTCATGTTGGTGTGCAGCTGATAGTTTTATCCCAAATATGGGAGTAGCTAATATGGGTGATTTTCAAAAATAGCCCTTGATGTGTTGCCAGTGAAAGCTGTTTGATGGCTAACTACAAAATTTGCAAGTGCAAATTGTTATTTCTATTTATAATTTATATTTCACTAGGTGACAACATGTTAGGCACTGTCCAGACATATATGAACACATAGCCTTTGTCCTGAACAATTTACAATCTGAGATGTGAGTTCTGCACATGCAGAATCTGTGGGGACAATTTTAGAAATTGGGTCAAGGCCACTTTAAAAGATTGGGGCTACAGTGATAATACAAGGTGCCTCAACACCAGGCTGTAATCACACAATAGACTCCTCATAAATGGACTTATCTGAAAGTATAATTGTCTTCCTGTCAGGGAATAGCATTCGTTATCTGAAGCACACTGATGTGTTTCATAAGAGAGTAAAGTTGAAGCACTGGCCCACAATTCTAGTCAAATATATCACATATATTGGTCAAGAGTGTGTAAAGAAAGACTGCCTAAGATAGTGTCCCATGAGAGGCATCAAAATGCTGTGGAGGCTTGAACAGATGTTCATAACAGCAATCTAGTGACTCATGGAGGTTTTCAACATTATACTATTAGAATGCTTCCTAACACTGACCTACATAGCCCAGTAATACAATATCACTGAATCTTTTGCATTGCAACATTATGTTGTAGGGGATGTAGTGTTGTGCCATATGCCATGCATATCAGTTACAGTGAGTTATGCTATACACATACTTCCTGACTACGGCACATTACCCAGACATTCATGAGAGTATTATTTTATTGTATGTTACAGTCTACGTGTCATATTGCAGCCAAAGTAGTATTTGTATGACATGCCTCTCATTCCAATGGCATGTATTTCGCTGAGCACAGGACTGGGCACCAGGAAATACTGAGTTCCAGTCATAGCTCTCACACCAATTTATTCTTTGGCTCTGGCCAAATCAAACTATTTGCCTCAATTTTCCCATCTATGAAATGGCAGATAATAATAATTATTTAATTCACAAAAGCGTTGAGAGGATTAATTAACATTTTGAAGTCACTTTGACAGTGAAAAGCACAAGGTAAATAATGTACTCAGGTTTTTTTTCGTACTTTACACACACCCTATACCAACCTGTGGAGGTAAGGTGGTTACATCTTTTACTGTTCATGAAAGACATGCAGCTACTATTTAAACAGTTCAAAGCAAAAATCTTTACCAAAATTCTATTTGACAGGTGACAACTTATACACTTCACATCTCAGCAGACCAAATATAAAGTCCCATTTAGAAATATTTGTGACATATTGCAGATGAAAAAATTAAAAGATGGTTTTACTCAAAAAAGTGACTCTGCAGAAATGTCATTGTGGTGTCGTATATTTTTGTCTCCCAATTATTTCCATAGCAAACATGCTCCTTATACAAGCACAAAATCTCTACCACCCTCCCCAGTCCTGAAAACCTAGGCTCTGAGAGTCAAGCAGGGTTCCTTCCTTCTAAAGCATTATCACCAGTAATGAATGTTCTGCAAGCCAAATTACAGCTTCAGTTAAACCTGTGCAATACCTTTGTTTTCTGGTTATGCCTCCAGTGACACCTGTGCTGTCCTATTGCCTTCAATGGGTTTTCTCAGGTGCAATTGATTGTAACGTAGTAAACAATTCTGTTGATAATGCTCAAGGGATAGACTTTAGCTCACTATGTGGGCTTTGAGGTGTCATATACTCAACAGCAATATTAGAAAGGATATACACAGGATAGATACATAATACACCTCTACCTCGATATAACGCTGTCCTCGGGAGCCAAAAAATCTTACCGCGTTATAGGTGAAACCGCGTTATATTGAACTTGCTTTGATCCACCGGAGTGCGCAGCCCCACCCCCCCGGAGCACTGCTTTACCGCGTTATATCCAAATTCGTGTTATATCGGGTCGTGTTATATCGAGGTAGCGGTGTATAAAACAAACTATCAGTATCTTCAGTTGCGTAAGTCTAGTTTAAAATAAATTGATCCTAAGTGACAGCAAGTGCTTCGTCTTTTACTATTCTCTTTAACACTAGAATTCTTTCTAAACCAGAAAGATGTTCTATAACAATGAAATGTGATCCAGTGGCAACTATGAAATTTGTTTCAATAAAACTTCCAAAATTAAAGTACCAGTAATATAACAAAGTTGACCTACCTAGTCACAGTGAAAATACATAAGCTACTAAAAGTAAAATTGTTAAATATTGCAAAGACCAAATTTTCAGACTGGACTTTTCTCATCCACCTGTCAAATGTAATAGATTTCATAAAATTACAAAAAAATTAAATACTATTGAAACAAGGAGCAATATTTGATATCTAATACTGATTTTCTCTGTTCAGTCATGAGCTGTAGCTCTTTTATTAATTGTAATTATGTAAAAAAAGGGAAAGAATCCAACTTTACATTCAGTGAATGCAGCATTTTCATTGAGGGAGTTCCCATTGACTCCAATAAGTACCCGAATGCATCACAGGAATAATTTGGTCTAGTGTTTATTGTAATAGTGGAAGTTTCTTAATAACTAAAGCTCCATATAAGTTTCCTACTGGTGTGTGTTCCAATCTGCATATTTTGGGGAGTGGGAGGGAGAAAGAGAATCTCTGGGTTCCCCTATTTATTGCCCTACCTACACCTTTGGGCTACAGATTGTAATGACTTCCCCTGTGTTGATGAGAGTTGAATGTGGCTCAGTCATTGCAGGCCCATCAACAGCACTATGACTGCTAGCCAAGAATCACTTAAGAACACTCCAAGGCACTTCCTCTTCCCTCTCTGAGGAACCAAAGAGTGCTGCCTCCACAAAGAAGTCAGCCTCTACAGGCCTTGGAAGTGATGGATTGGGCTCTGGAAATTAACATGAGCTCAAATGGACCAGCCATGGCTTTGGAATTTTATTATGGTTTGTACTTCACTATTTTAAAGCTCACTGAAGTCCTGTAGACTTTCATCAAGACTTTTGCCTGAATATGGCCCGAAGGTCCAGTCTTATGAGGTGATGAGAAACTTCAGCTATTCAAGGGCTGCCGATCCTGATCCAATTCTACTGGCATAATTTTAACTTTCTGTGCCAGCAACTGAAGCTGCATCCTAGAGGGTGTCACTTCTGGGGAAATGCATGTGGTGGTTACTCAGGTTAGGGCAGCTTTCACTTACATCGTGGGCTCTGTAGGAGTCCCAATGGTACAGATGCCCTGGAGGTGGCACTGAATTAGTACACACATGGAACATGCTCCACCCTAGCCAATGCTACCCATCTCCAAGGCCATACTGGTCAGCTCCAGACCCCTTGTGAAATAGGGATTATGAACATGTTATATCACGGTGTCCTCCCTCCTGGAGGATTTTTGTGAGATTAAAAAAAATAGTCACCAGAGGCCTTCTGTTCTGGGTTATGTAAGAAGAGGTCAGTGTAACCCTGAGCTGCATCCAGCTCTATGAGGAAAAAAAGGCAATGCCACCTTCAGTAGTATCAGAGTAACAGGTCTAATTTCTCATGCATTGCTATGAAAATTTTCTCTGTACAAATTATGAATTTCAACATTATGTTCTCTATCTTGGAAGAACAAGTTTTAATCATGATATATATTGCTATTTAAATTATGTAAAATAGTATGTGGTAACAGGCTGTGTATACATAGAATGAGTGCCTTACACATTGTATATCGGATGCCTTATACATTTTTGCAATAAATAATTAATTCCAAAAATAGAATCAGCAAAAACTACCAATAATTCCTGTTTAATGTATCCTATTCATTTGTGTATTTTAGGACCATGAAACAGCAGAAGGAAACTGACCCAAAATTTTCATGTTAGCCTTTTCCTTACTTTATCAGATTTAGGGTTGTCAAATGATCGAAAAAAATCTCAATTAATCGCAAGATTAAAAAAAATCATGATTAATCGCAGTTTTAATCACATTGTTAGACAATAATCGAATACCAATTTTAATTCAGCATGGACGCATGTCCTCTTGAATGGTGGTAGAAGCATGAAGGGGCATACGAATGTTTAGCATATCTGGCATATAATTCCTTGCAACACCGGCTATAACAGTGTCATGTGAACGCATGTTCCCACTTCAGGTGACGTTGTAAATAAGAAGTGGACAGCATTATCTCCCATAAATGTAAGCAAACTTGTTTGTCTTAGCAATTGGCTGAACAAGAAGTAGGACTGAGTGGACTTGTAGGCTCTAAAGTTTTACATTGTTTTGTTTTTGAGTGCAGTTATGTAAAAAATAATAATTCGACATTTGTAAGTTGCACATTCATGATAAAGAGATTGCACTACAGTACTTGTATGAAGTGAATAGAAAGATACTGTTTCTTTTGTTAAACTTTTTTACAGTGCAAATATCTGTAATAAAAAATAATAATATAAAGTGAGCAGTGTACACTTTGTATTCTGTGTTGTAATTAAAATCAATATAATTGAAAATGTAGAAAAACATCCAAAATATGTATAGCAAATTTAAATTGGTATTCCATTATTATTTGTGATTAAAACTGCAATTAATTGTGACTATTTTCTATTGCACAACTAATTGTGATTTTTAAAAATCTAGTTAATTTGTTTTGCGTTAATTGCTTGAGTTAACTGTGATTAATTGACCGCCCTAATTAGATTCTATTGCGGACACACTGAACTATCTAACTGCTCAGTAATGGAAAAAATACAGTGATTCAATGCCCAATTACATTTTCTCATTCTTGACATGGTTGACACCGTACTAACTGCAACTGACAGGGAAACTTTTGCCATTCTGGTATTCTTTTATTTTTAGCTGTCTCATTCCTCAAATGAGACAGTAACGATGAAATTCATCTGAGCTATTTCCTTTTCCTCAAAACTTTCAATCAAATGCTCAGAGAGAAAAAACAGTTATTTAACACTGTCACTAAAGAGTTATAAAGGTCAGCTCTGAAATCAGAAGCCCCTAATCCTAAAAATGAAGTATTGCAGAAAATTTAGCCAATGTGCTTTTCATTTACCTTATGCTGAATCAATGTTGAATAAAAATTCCTGTCTCCCTTCCCCCATAGCTTTCCCAATTTCTTGTTGGTGGCTTCTGCCTGTATTGGTCTTCCTGCCACACACACTTATGCTGTGCATGCATGACCGATCAAGAAAGGCCAACAAGCCCATTTTGTGGTAAACCAACAGCAACACATACAATTAATTTGTGGTGCAACTCCATACACCCTGCAAGCAACGATATATTACCATTCCATTATATAAATAATGTAAGAACCTCTATGTGTGCAGAACCTTTATAAGTAAAAGCACTGCTAAATGATATGTGGTATGTAGTGGATACCAGAAATCATAGGGCTTATGTCTCATTTCATTCAATATGTACAAAGGTGGCAAAATTTAGAACCCTATAGTTAAACTTATTCCAGCTTTATTTAAAATATAAAGGAAGGAGAAATCAAAATTGCCTCAATCATCATAATCAATGTGTATAGCATATCTCAAGGTTCATTATTTTCATTCATTAACTCTCCCACAGTTTTCTTGGGTTTATAATTTTAAAGTAAACATTCTATTTAAATTAAAAGTCCATATAGAAAATATACCATAAATGATGATGTATAATTGCAAAAGTAAACCACTAGCCCTGGAGGGTTTCTGTCTCCATTACACAGGTTCCCAGTTCCTCAGTGGGATATTAGATAAGCCTTAGAATGATGGGCCACTAGTTTGTCACTGGCCAATAAAAATAAAGTTTATTAGTCTTACCCTACCTATCTCAAAAACGTCCTTAGCAGACTTGCAGTCAAGGAAGCAGCTACTCTGTGTCAGGACTCTAGGGAAAGCATTGAGTATGCTTTCCCTATGGAGACATACGTTCTCCTCCAGAGAACAGTTTCTTTGATGAACCCAGAAGGCTTACGGATCTTTCATGGGCCAAAAGCCACCAACCCTTCTTTTGCCTGGATAGGCATGCTAATGCATATTTCATAATCTCCCAACTAAAATGTTTTCATAGCATTATGGGTATGAGACAAATGAAGAAAACTCAGCGTTAATGCTGTCTACATCTTTGACTCCTGATGTTCTTGCCTTGTTCACAAAGACATAAGCTAAGAATAAAGTACGATCCTTACATTTAAAATGTCCTGGATCCTGCTGATTTGTGCTAGACTTAACATAACAGTTAGAAAGTTAATAAATTATTGTAATAGATCACCCTTTACCCACTGAGAGTTTCAAAATAAAATGTATTTTTATAATAGACTTTCAATTATTGTGTTAGTGTATTTCAAAAACGTATTTGTTTGAAAAAAAACTTTAAAAAGGTTGCAAAACATCCAAACATCATACTTTTCCTAGTACTCTAGAAATATAGTATTCAGGAAGCCTTGATCTATGTACATTTATTGGAGCATAAAAATGAATTTGTTTTGCTAATGGGTTTAGAATGCAAGACTTAATGTGCATTCAAAAATCATGAATTTCTATTCAGTTAATATCAAAAGCCAATAAAATGTCATTTAAACCTTGCATTTCCAGGAGCATTTTGAAATGGAAATTGAAAATTCTTTATAAATGATGTTAACATATAGTTTCTGTTTAGAACACCAGGACGTAAAGCGCCATAGCCAAGCATTGCCAAGAGAATTTCCAACATGGAGCTGTCTGTGGTGCTGAAAGAGAAAAAACCAACCTATGGCACGAGGAACTGCTGCCCTTCTGCCTTCTCACTATGGAGTACATGGTCTAACAAAATAATAATCTAACATGTATCAGCTCAACCAAGGCTGTAATATAAAATTTCCTCCATAAAATAACCTTGTGAAGGAACCTCATAATTCTAATAAAACCTGCTTACCAAACATCTTTAAAATAGGATCCTTGTGAGGCCTGGACTGGCAAGCTGCAGAGTTTAGCTTTATTGCCAATTTGACTGTTTTCCTATCAGAATACATCAGAAGAGACATTTAAATTGGTAGCACACAGTCATCTCCAGTACAGGGAAGGACTGAACCACACATTGTTCAGACTTCCCATTGGCAGTAGCTCAAGGTAGTCATTGAAAATAAAGAAGAAATTTTGATTCCAGCTAGTAGGCATTTTAGGCCATCAGGTGCCGTCAAGAGTAACTTCTGAGAGCAGAAACAATCTGTAAACTTTCATCATTTGTCACAATATACTTTCCATCATGTTTTGTAGAACAAATACCTCTCATTTCCAAGTAGCGTTGCTTCCCTCAAATTGTAAAACGTGACACACTACAAACAGAGAATATGGATATTCTTCCAATTCCTAGAATATTGTTTGCTATCTCAGCGAGTTCCTGTTAATTTGCACTGTATTGACTAGCACAGTCTCAACACTTCTCAGATGAGGATTAGAATGGAATCAATGCTCAAACACAGATTAGGTTAACAACAATTAGTGAGTTCAAACAACCCACCAGAGGAAAAAAAACAACCAAACAATAAAACCTTCATCGTCAAGTATGCCACATCTCTATGGACATAATCCTGTAGTCCTCACTAAAGATAAAACTCTCATTGAAGCTAACAGATGTTAAAAATTTGGCAATATAGATGTCCCTTCAGAAAACAGATGGCTAAAAACTTGATCTTCTTTAAATCTACTGATAGTAGGAGTGTGCAATATTTTTCATGGAACAATAATCTGAAGAATAGATTTCACAATTTCTGTTACAAGCCAAAATATTTAAATTGTGTCCACTGTATTCAGACATGAAGTGTAACATTCACTTATATACCCAGTTATTATTTGCTACTTATATGACTATTTATGTTGCTTTTTGTGTTTTTTTACAGAAAGGGGAATAAAAAGTTTTAAGTAGGTTGCCTCTAAATCAGGAGGATATTTAATGTTGTCAGCTTAAAGGTGGTATAGTGCCCTTTCCCATGTTGCTGAAAAGAGATCTCCTTCTTCATTGTCCAGGTAAATGAACTGAGCCCTGAAGATCTGCAGTTTATCCAGAACCCTACAATGACTATTGGCAGTCTATAGTACCTTCCTGATGAAAAGAAACTGTATCACTATTTTGCAACTAAGGGTTTGTCTACACTACCGTGTGGGGTCGATATAAGATATGCAACTTCAGCTACATGAATAGCGTAGCTGAAGTTGCCATACTTAGATCTACTTATCACCGTGTCTTCACTGCGGTAAGTTGACTGCTGATTCTCTCCTGTCGACTCCGCTTGCGCTCCTCGTTCTGGTGGGGTACCAGAGTTGACGAAAGAGTGCTCAGTGGTCGATTTATTGCATCTGCGATAAATCGATCCCTGCTGGATCTGGCAGGCAGTGTAGACAAGTCCTAAGTATGTTTTTAGTTTTAGTGCTGTCAGGCAGTGTTAAACTATATTAACTTTGATTAAGCTAGTAGATGGTGTTACTCATTCTATATCATCTCATTTACTGGGAAGCTCTCTAAGAGGGGCACCAAACCCAGAAGAATTCACAGAAATACAACCAAAGTTGCATTTTTGTTTATTACCGACCAGAAAAACAAATGAGTCACTGTAAGATAGGGTTGCCAACACTGTATTTCAAAAAATAAGGGACTGTTTCCTTAGCACCTTCCCCTCCCCCAGTACTCACCTACATTCGCCGGGGGTATTTCTTGCTGCTTTTTGCAGCACTCAGCAACTCCCGATCTTGTTGTACAGAGATAAAAACCGTACTGTAAGGTATTTGATTTCATATATATTAGCTGAAGAACAGAAATCCTGGATTATTTTATCTTTTGTTAACAACTGGAGAAGACACATACAAAAAGACGCACAAGATCCAGCTTTACTACCAGCTGTAGCAATTATTATTTGCAAAAATTTAGCTGACAAATGTAAATCTATGGTCTTTCTAAATAATTAGTACTAATCAAAATCCTAGGACAAAATCAGTGATATATTTTTTGGATCTGTTGTAGATTATTCGAGTTCCCTTATGAATACAATTGTAGGCACATTTCTCTACAAAACATTAACTTCTCCAAACTTCAGAAATCTTTGGGCTTTTTCTTAATATTATTTATTTTGGTTAGGGTTGTGAGTTGGTTTTTGGGGGGCAGGGCAATAATCTACACATGGCGATTGTTTAATGAACAAATGTTTGAGTACTTCAAAATTTTTATTTTACTGTAGTTTGGAAAATTAACTGATGTATATACATAGATAAAATTAATTATCTTAAAATTTCTTTATATTTTCTATTTAAAGTTTCTTAACAGAATTTCATACAGCAACTGAAATATCTAGGAAGGTTATTTTTAAGTACATTTTTACATAACACACTTCTACAATTTTCATTATGAAAAGCACTGTGAGGGAAAAAACCTCTGCATTACAGAAATATCAACACATTTTTTTCTATTTTTCTTAAGTCCTCCAATAGTTTATATTAACACTTCCACAGCAACTACTCAAGAAGAATTTAATTAACAGGTTTCCTCACTCTATGATCTTAGTGCAAAGAAACTAGAGCCTGATTCAGAAATGGGAGTTTTGCACGTATAAGGACTGCAGGATCAGGGTCCTATTTTGCAAATGGTCTCAGATAAAACAGTATTCTTTTACTCCAACCTTAGCAGGTAGAAGCCTGTACTTACTCTTATATAACAACTATATTATAGAGCGACACAATGGATGAGGTAATATCATTTATTGGACCAACTTTGTTGTAGCTCAAAAGCTTGTCTCTTGCACCAACAGAAGTTGATCCACTGACCTTGTCTCTCTAAAATCTGGGACCAACACAGCTGCAACAACAACTATATTATAGTTCCTTTATAAGTGTTCCATTTTTCTTTCTGTTAATTGATACAACACAAAAAAAGTTTCTTTGTCCTTGAAAATATTCACTACTGCTTTAAGCCACAAGTTCTTTATAGCAGGAAATAACAATAGCATTATATGCATCTAGGAATAAAACACCAAGGAAAAATTAATGTGGAGATTATCCTTATTTGATTATAAATCCAATCCTTCCTTCACTCCTTAGCTAAGCAAAATCCCAATTGAAAATTTGGGTTATTTATGGAAGGAAGTCTACAAGTCCTGAAAAAGTACATTTTTAAATACTAATGAAGGCAACACTTGTTGACCATTACATTTTTTTTCTCACATTTCTTTACTAGATGCCTATAATTTCTGTGGCATTAAAAATATCTGTTTACAGTTTAAACATTCTATGGCTTGTTTTATTTATCTTTTTTCTTTCCAACTATTGTCTTATCTTCAGTGTTTAGGACAGCATGGTTAAGACTTCATATCTAGAGGTGACTGACGTCTCCCTACAATTAATCATGTGATCTAATGAGGATGTCTGGATCAGCATAATATAGTTCTAAATTCTGGGCTAAAAAATTCCCCTTATAGCATAAAACAACAAGTGTACACAGAATACTCTATTCAGTCATTCAGAATAAGTGATTATGCAGCATATTACAGACATTTTTATAACTTCTAATAGGAATATCAATTTATTATATTTAGTCTCTAAGATCCCTTTGAAATAGATTCAGTAAACTGCACCAAAAACAAAGTGAATGTTTTCTGAAATACTGGAAAAGAGTAACTACTCACCAAAGAATGCCCTTTGAAAACTGAGTCTTTTCATTACCGACAGTTTCAATGTTTGGTAGTTTATAAAGTGAAACATTACCTGAATTTCCCTTGCGTGGTATACAATAATAAGACCAAGCAGAATAATCGTGGAGAGGCTAATAAGGCATTTTAGAGCTAATGAATACAGCGACTCCTGCAACAGAAAAATATTTGAGTGTCCATGAAAAGATATACACCTTTATAAAGACTTTTTGTCCTTCACCCTTCTGAACTGTGATGGGGGGAAATCTATCTTGCATAACAGAGACCAGGATTACTGACTTGATTTCTCTCTTTTAAGGGTGAAGAATAAGTGCCCTAAATCAAAACGGCTACTTGTCATTGCTTCAGCAGCAAGACCAGTACAGGTGGGACAGCCAGCACTGGGAAACCAATTTACTCTAGGGACTGCCAATGGGATGGAGAGCTCTAGTCCCAGAGGGAAAGAAAGTCTCTCTCGAATCTATGGAATTACACAAATCCAAAGAAATTGACCCTGGTTGGCAGAATGAAGAGTTGAGCGTGGCGATTTAAACTGCTGACTTAGAAAACACAGTTTTCTTTTCAAGTTGTTCTTAAATCCCTTCTCTCCCTCCTCCTCATCCTTTCCCTCCCAGGTATGTAGCGCATGTCGAAAAGGAGCAGCGCCTAACGGACACTGGCAGGTGAACGTAGAAAGTGTCTGCAGGGCATGCACTGGGTGGGAGCCGCTCTCCGCGGGGGAAAGGCGGACTGACTGACAGACCAAACAGCTGGCTGGGACCTTGGAGAGAGCGCGGAAGGCAGAAGGAGGGAAGGGTGGGTAGGAAGCTGGTGCCTGGGAGAAAGCAAGCCCAGCAGCAGGAGGAGTGAAGGTGGGTGGCTGGCAGCTAGCGCTTTGGAAGGGAGGCGAGCGGGGAGAGGCAGGTACCTTGGTGTAGGCGCCCCAGGACAGCTCGGTCTCGATGACCATCACCACGATGCCGAACATGCCGAAGATGAGCGCGTAGTCGCTGAGCCGCTTGCGCTTCTCAAAGAGCGCTCGGCGGTGCCCCAGCTTGTAGCCGATGTTTTGGTTTTTCTTCTTGCTGGACTTGCTGCCGCTGTTGTTCTGGCTGCTGCCCCCCACGCTGCCCCCGGGGCCGGGGCCGTGCAGCGCCAGGTTGTTGGAGTTGTTGTGCTCCGGCTTGGACACCACGATCTCCGGGGCTGAGGAGGCGGCGGCGGCGGCGCCGGGGCTGGAGAGCGGCGGCTGCAGCGGCTGGGACTCGGAGTCCAGTTCCTGGAGGTTCCTGCGGGACGAGCTCAGGTGGCTGAGCGGCCGCATGACGCCGCCGTTGTACCTGCAGCTGCTCATGGCTATTTCGGTGAAGGGGTTGCTCTCCCGGCGCTGGTGGGGCTGGTGGTGGTGGTGGGTGCTGCCGCTGCTGACACTGCTGCTGGGGCTGGCTGCCTGCTGCTGCAGACTATGGCACTGGTGGTACTGGGGGTGGTGGTGGTGGTACTGGGGGTGGTGTGGCTGCCTGGACGAACCGGCATGGCTGGAGGGGGTGAGCTCGCTCACGTTCAGCTGGCTGCCCTGCCTAGAGGAGGCGGCGGAGGAGGAGAGCGGCGAGGAGTGGGTCCTGAAAGTGCCCGACAGGGGCGAGGAAGTGCGGAGCAGCAGGGGCAGGTTATCCCCCGCCGCAGCCCCAGAGTAGGTGCAGTTGTTGCACTGGAGGCATGGGCTGTGCTGCTGGAGCAGGCTCTGCTTGTCCTGGCCCGGTGGCTGCTGCTGCTGCTGGCAATGCAAGCGCGGGCGCTGCTGCTCTGAGCAGAAGCCCGGCTGGAACTGCAGCGGTGTTTCCATGTCAGAGCTGTTAAAGCTGCAGGAAGACCAGGCGGTGGTGCACCCTGCGCAATGCGTTACGGTCGGCAGCGGCGAGTCCTGCCGCCGCCACGAAGGGCCCATCCCGGCGCCCGTAGAATCCAGCCGGCGAGTCCGATTGGTCGGGCGAACCAAAACAACGGGCATGACGTCACCTGGAGGACGGGAAAGCTGCAGCGTGAGGCGAGGAGCAAGGGAAGGGAGGAGGCGCGAGGAGAATCCCGGGAGCAGCTGCCAGCCAGCGCGAGCGCTGCCCCGCCCCTGCCCGGGGAATTCCACCTTCCCTGCAGTGCAACGCAGCCCGGGCGGGGCGCGGCGAGCCGTGCTGCAAGAGCTGCTCAGGCAGGTAAGGGTCCGTCCGTCTTCTCCCTCGGGGCACTTACACCAGGGATCGTCCCGCCGGAGCAACAACAAGGCACAATTAATAACCACAATCACCATTCGTAGCAATATTCCGCCCTCCTAGAGCCTGCCACGGTGGGTGCCTCAAACCCTTCACAAGCACTAACGACTTGCTGTCAACGCGCAGCGCAACCAGCAACCCTGACTAGCACAGCACTTGAGGTGGTTATATTCCATCTGGAATCCTGTTATAATACCTTTGGCCCTACAACTGCTGCCTGTTAGGATCAGAAATCTCTACAGTTAGGATTTGCTGCTGCCTGTTTACATTAATCTGCAAATTATTCCTCATTCCACCCAATTTGTATCCAAAACTGGGGGAAATGTGGCCTCGTAATTACTTGTTAGCAAAAGGTGCTGCAGTTATGATACTAAAAGTTTGACAGGTAACAGTATCAGTTTCAATAGGATACAAATGCGGTACCAGTGCAATACCTGGTGTATTTCATTTGACTTCATGGGGAAAGGGCTGCATGCAGGAATTTTCCCCTGTCCGGGTAATTATTTTGGGAGTAGCTTGGAACGGATTGCTCGATTTGATTCATAATAACAGGAAATCCCAGAATTACAGTGATAGAGGCAGCGATGATGCCCTTGCCTGTATATTGTGGTTCTGAATCGGAGGCAGCCGTGAAAAGCTTTGCACCGAAGTGCGGGAGGAGTGAATTGTTGAGCCAGGACGTGTGGCTGTTTCTAACGCGGAACTAGGACTGCACCTGTTCACAAACAATTAGCTATAGGGAGAGAAATAACCCCACCCCCCACACACTCCAGACCCTTCTCCTTGACATGCTTAAATGATTTTCAGTCCCGATGTGCATTGGAAGCATTGGCATGCATGTCCCAAAGCTCTGAACTAGGGTGAAATGGGGAAGCCTGGCTGGAGGCGGGGATTTCCCCGGACCTACCAATGCCCTCTTCGGCGTAGACCGTTGGATTCACTCACATTTACGCTTTTTCCGAAACATCGGGCTTTGCGCCCCGCTTCTTCCTGTCCCCGTCTTCAGCTGCACGGGAAAGACGGTTGTAGGTGAGGCCTGGCCCCGGGGCGGTAGGAGCAGAAAGGAGGCCCTGCTAGTGGCCGCGGGGAGCTGTCCAGCGATCCCCAGCAGAGCCCGGAGGGAAGGCGCGGCGGAGTCCTCCTGCCCCTCGTCTTCCTCTTTCTTCCTGCTGGCCACCTGCAGCAGGTTCCCTGGAGACCTGAAAGACAGACATGTAGCATGACTTCATGTCTCTAGCCATCCTCTCCCTGTCTGCCTACCTATGCACTCAGAACAAGCATACATATGAGAGAATAGAGAGAAGACTCAAGCTATTTCAAGAAAGAGGTTGCCATATGTATGTGTGTGTTAATGTACATGCAGAGACACTAAACTCTAAGGGTGAAATCTGGACCCCATTGAAATCCATGGAAAAATTTCCTCTGATTTCCATGCGACCAGGATTTTGCCCTGTGGTTCAGGCAACTAAATGCATGAGCAGTCCCATATGCATGCATAAGTGTTTGCAGGATTGGGGCCTAAAACTGCACTCATTCACTAAGTTTGTTATTCATATGAAGTCAATGGATTATTAGCAAACGGATTATTTCTGAGTAAGGGTTTGCAGGATTGGGTTCAGAGGCTTAGATATACTCCTTTAAAAGTGGAGGGGTAGGGGTGAAGGGAGAGAAGAGACACAGGAATTGGCAAACCTGTAACTGGATTTTCCCACTAAAAATAAAAGAATACTCAAAAATAAACTAAATTCCAAACATTTTTCAAATCCTACAATTAAAAAATTTGAGGGATTTTGCAATATGATTTTTTTTAAAAATTGAGAGAAGTCAGTCAGTAGAAGATTCACGGTGTTTTAAAAAAAAATCTGCCAACAATAGTCCACCAAAAGATTTACATGATAGAGACTTGTTCTAATAGGTCTAAGACTTACTGTAAAACAGGATCACTTTCATTAAGTAATTGTATTTCTGACCTGGATCCAATTTCCTGAAATTCTATTCTGCAACAATTCTAATGTTGGCCATCCACTACCATTTTGCCTTCTTTTCCCCAGTGACTTCAAGTGAATAATTCATTTTAGCAGTTCCCTTAGACAGTTTAATGTCTGAGCCAGATAAAGTCTCTATTTTGCATTTACTTAGAGAGAAAAAAGAATCGTGAAAATGGTAAGTGATTCATTTATTATAGCCATGCTGCTCTCACTGCTAGAGTTAAGGCTGTGTCAGCATTTCCATTATGCAGATAGTTTCCAAGAACCAGAAATTCAACTGTTAAATTTCATTTGAATGGCCTGACTTTAAGGGGTCAAAGTCTCTAGAAATCTTTATTTTTTCCCTAATAGTTAGGGGAAATGTTTGTTCAAGCATTTGTAAATTATAGAAATGCAGAAAAAATAATTGTTGATGATAGGTTTGTGTTTTTCAGTAGGTGTTTCCATCTCACAAAATAATTAGATTCCCAATGACATTGTGTATGCTTTAATCAGGTCTGTCTTGGGTAATTTTATTGGGGGTGAGGTTGTCGGAGAGGAGTGGATGAAGTGTTTGAACAACTAAGCTATTTAATTTAGGAAAGGCAAATTTACAGCAGACCAATAACTTTATTCTCAGCCAGAATGTGGTATATTGCTTTTAGGACACAGATCTTGTAAATACATATTCATAGCAGTTTCACTGATGTAATAAAACATAGTAGTTCTAAAAACCAGTCACAGGATTATTGCAATGACCCACAAATTGGGGTGTTTAAGTATGCTTAGACATGATTATAAAATAAGTGCCTGTAAATATGGATTTGCATGATATACAGTATCATAATGTGACATCTTTTATGAGCATCTGTTGGGTTAATAATCTGGATTTGAAGTCCCTTAATACATATTTGAATGACAGATGAAGTTATAATATTCTGTTAACTCAATCTGCACCTTCAAACTATATTAATGTACTTGAACTGTATAAACCCACTTCTCATATATTTGAGTAAAAAGGAAATTGTTTTACACTTAAGAAGAACAAATATTTTAAGTAAATTTAACAGTATTATAAACAGACAAAACAAAATCCAGAGTTATGCCATGCATTCTACCTCAAGTTGTTCTGTTTTGTCTAAATCTTGAAGGGGCTCCTATGGTAATATTTGGGTCTCAGATTAGTCCACAGTGGCACATCTCAGGGACTATATTTGTAAATCTATCTATGCATGGAAATTCTATGTAAAGTTAGGTACCAAGAGATTTGCTTCATGATAGGATGAATTAAAGAATGTAGACAGTTTTAACTTTGAACTTCCTTACTTTTGTCTGTTCATGTCATGGTCTTAATGTTAGCTTAATATACTTTTTTTTCCCCTTTAACCTTCCTGGCCACATTTGTTCTTTATCCTGAAGATTTCATATCATGTCAGTTTATCATGAGTTAATCTTAAATGCATAACTAAATCTTCAGATTTTCTGTGTTTTCATCTAATCTGATAACTTTATTCACAATTAATTAAAACTAAATTATAAAATCAGAAAAAATAAGATGAATTTTTAATAGTAGAATACGTATATGTAAAAGCTTGCTGTGTTCTGTAAGGTAAAATTATATTTTTATTCTATTATTTAATATATGAACAGCTTATTGTTGACAGATTGTGTCTGTCCTTAAAATTAGGTCAAGCACTCTGCTGCTACTAGCTTTTGGAATATCTTATGTGCTTGCTTCATCTTTCTTTAAAACAATAAACAACTGAATATTCCCCTGTTTAACACAAGAGGGCATACTAATACACTCAACATATTATAAAACTAATCAACTGCAAGCTTTTATTTGTTTCAATTATATAGAGATTATTTATACTACCCAAATTTTAAAGGTCTAAAATCAAAAATTAGTGAGAGCTTACGTTTTTAAATGCTAGAGGAATAGACCCCCTCTCTCTCTCAATTTGTCAAAGATGCAAAAGAGCAGGAATAGAAAGGCACACTATTTAAATCAACCCTGCTTCTTATAATTTTTGAAACTTTATATAAGAATGGGTGAGTAAAAGCATTTTAATAGTACAGACAAAAGATGCTAATTGAATTGCCTTTGTATGAAAGGGACACTAGCATGGCATAATGCAAAACTGATAAAATGATATCATAAGGCATGTGCCAAGGTGTAATGACAGACCTCCTACAGAACAATTTAGAGATTTTCTTTGTTTCATCAAAACATTTTTTAATTCCCTATTAAACCTGCTCTTAGCACTATTTTAGGTCACTATGCTGCTGTGCCAAAGATGCCATGTTATGGGGAGAGATTTATTTTAGATCTAGTTTGATAGTATGTTTAGAAAAATGTCCTGTTTTCCAGCTGGCTACTCTAACAGCCATTAATTGCTAGGACAAGATCAATACTGTAGAGTAAAGCTGTACCACTGATAACATGTGGAGCTCAACAGATACAGAAAAAATTATTGCTAGATTTCTTAGATCAGGAAAATGCCTGACCTGACAGCTAATGCCTAACTATCTTAAGTGGCCTAAGTAAAAGCCCTCTGCATTAGTCATTATCGTTTTAGCCCATAGCTGTTTTAGGAGGCAAATAATGGCAGCTGTTGTATTAGAGAACATTATCTGAAGTTATAGATAGCTATTTTGACCAAAGTCCTGCAGTCCTTACTAAATCGAAACTCCTATTCAAGTCAATAAGAATTTTGCTGGTCTAAAGTTAAGGGTTCAAAGCTACCACAGGATGCATGCTTCTGTTAGTTGGGGCAGGGAACAAAATAAGTTGAACAGGCTAAGAAGTTGCACAGAGGCTGAAAATGGTAATATGCAGCAATACTTTTGGCCTCAAAAGGATATCTCCGCAGACCATGAGTTTCTAAAAATCACTAAAGGAAAGAGTGTTCACTATTAAAGTGGGCATAGATGTGGGTGTGTACAAAGAATTATACTGTTTGAAGAAAATTAGAACTCAACATCCTAAGCAATAGTTTACCGCAAATGCATACCATGGGCTCAATCAACTGAAATATCCTGGGGATTTATTTAAAGATGTGACTAAGATTATTTAACATGTTGATTGTCACTGAGATCCTGAACACCAAGACCTTGTTTATGATGCTCCAAATTAAGAAAGTGTTATTTTTCCAGGTTTGATGTCATGTCATGTCTTAGATCATAATTATATTTCGTTTTACCTCTCTTGAAAAATGGTGGCTATAGTATATTATAGGTATAGTATAACTGGGCCTAGAAATTTCAGACCTCAGATGTAGTCTTTTAGTTAGGTTGTGTGACTCTTACATTGGTGAGCACTTATGGGATGAGTCTCATTAACTTCATTGGGTTTCCTTGTACGAGTAAATGCTTACCAACATGAGTAAAGGTTGCACAGTTAGGCCTTTAAATAGGATACACATGATGTTTTAAAAGTGTAGAAAACGGGCTTTTTCAGCCCTGTAGTTATGAGAAGCATCAAGAGTCATTATTAGTTGTAATGGGAAGAAACAGGTAACGTAACCCCTGAAGAAGACGACAAGCACAGGGAGAGACAAAATAAGATGCACAGGCAAGGGAGAAAATGTGTTTAACTGAGACTTGAAATGGGATACAGAGACAATGAGACAAAGAGATAATTATTAAGATGACAGGAACTGCAGAGGAAAAGGCTCTCTCAAACAATAGTGAGACTGTAAGAAAAGACAGAGCCATAGCTAGACCAAAAAGAGGAGTAAAGGAAGACTATGCATATGGTAGTATAGGATGGAGAGTTTTAAAAACAAAGCGGTCAGTTTTCAACTGGATTCTGAAATGAGTACGATGCCAGTGGAGGTTTAAGATGTGAGTCATTGTCGTGCAGCTTCATCCAAGTGAGTGGGAAAGAACATTCTGCATATGCTGGAATCTACAAAACTGGGACTTAAGGTCACAGTGACCAAGGTGCAGTAGTCAAGGAGAGAGGAGATGAATGAATGGATGAGGATTTCAGCAGAGGTGGAGCTGAGGCAGTGACAGTCACAAGCAATGTTGTAGAGACGGTGATGAGTATATTTACAGACCCAGGAGATCTGGGAGAATGAGTTCAGGATAAAGGATAACCCAGAGGTTGCAGAGATATGTGGTGTCTGAGTCACAATATAAAAAGGTTTTTTGGGTCTGATCCTCTTGTCCATAAGAAACATTCTGTCTTTGAGGCTTTTAGCTGAAGGAAGTTGAGAAGAAGCCACAAATTTAAGTGGCCAAGGCTCTGCAATGTGAACAGGGGCTGCTAACAGGGAGTTTCGCAAGGGAGTTTGGAAGGGGAGCGGGAAGGGGGCGAGGGTCCCTTGCCGGTTCTATCTGTTTTCCCTTTATTCCCCTTAAAACCTATAAACCAACTACATTCAAAACTTCTTGCTTAAACAACCCTTTCAGCAGACAAGGGGCTGCAGACGGGAGTTTGAGAGGGAGTTTGACAGAGGGAGGCTTACGATGGTTAGGAAGACCCGCAACACCTGTGCCAGCACTGCTTCTGTCTCCTCCACCTGCGCCTGAGCATGGATGCTTCTACCCAGATCCTGGTGTGCTTTTGCAGAGACTGTAACTTGCAATTTCCACTTACTGATATCCAGGCTGGGGGGACCATCCAATGTGAAAGGTGCCTGCTGGTGGAATCTCTCAGGCAGCAGGTGGGAGAGCTACAGGAGGAGGTGGCTAGGTTAAGGAGCATCCGAATCCACGAGCAATTCCTGGATAGTGTCCATGTGGAGACAGCTGAGGTAGCTATCCCAGTACACAGGACTGCTGATACACCACTGGTGGAGGAGGAGATGGCTCAGGGTGGACACTGGCAGCTGGTTACTTCTGGCAGCAGGCAGTGCTCCACCCCTGCTCCGAACCCTCCCGCCATGGTAATAGGTAACTGTTATGCTCTTCTTGATACAGGAGAGAAGGATCACCCCCTACAGTAAAGGAGGAGAAGCCTCATACCCCTAAGGCTGGGAGATCTGCTGCCACCACTGCGAATAGGAAACGTAGGGTAGTAGTGGTCGGAGACTCTCTGCTGAGGGGGACGGAGGCGCCCGTCTGTTGCCCTGACATTTCATCTCGGGAGGTATGCTGCCTGCCGGGAGCCCGTATCCTAAATGTTACGGAGGCATTGTCGAGGATTATCCAGCCCTCTGACTACTACCCCATGTTACTCATCCATGTGGGCACAAATGATACTGCGCGGTGTGACACTGAGCGGATCAAGAGTGACTACAGGGCTCTGGGAGTACGGGTGAAGGGGTTTGGAGCGCAGGTGGTATTCTCTTCGATTCTTCCTGTCAAAGGTAGGGGCCCGGGCAGAGACAGATGCATCATGGAGGTGAATGCCTGGCTGCGAAGATGGTGTTGCCAGGAGGGCTTTGGCTTCCGCAACCATGGGATGCTATTCGAGGAAGGACTGCTAGGCAGAGATGGCGTTCACCTTTCGAGGAGGGGAAAGACCCTATTTGGACACAGACTGGCTAACCTAGTGAGGAGGGCTTTAAACTAGGTTCGACGGGGACAGGAGAGCAAAGCCCACAGGTAAGTGGGGAACATGGAGACCTGGGAAATGGGTCGGAAAAGAGAGGGAGTGTGGGCTATACTGGCAGAGAGAAAGGAGGGTCAGGACAAAACTGGGAGGCAAGATCAAACCAGTATCTTAAATGCCTATATTCAAATGCGAGCAGTATGGGTAATAAGCAGGAAGAACTGGAAGTGCTAATAAATACAACTATGACATTGTTGGCATCACTGAAACTTGGTGGGATAATACACATGATTGGAATGTTGGTGTGGATGGATACAGCTTGCTCAGGAAGGATAGACAGGGGAAAAAGGGAGGAGGTGTTGCCTTATATATTAAAAATGTACACACTTGGACTGAGGTGGAGATGGACATAGGATACGGAAGTGTTGAGAGCTTCTGGGTTAAGCTAAAAGGGGTAAAAACCAAGGGTGATGTCATGCTAGGAGTCTACTACAGGCCACCTAACCAGGTGGAAGAGGTGGATAAGGCTTTTTTTAAACAACTAACAAAATCATCCAAAGCCCAAGATTTGGTGGTGATGGGGGACTTCAACTATCCAAATATATGTTGGGAAAATAACACAGCGGGGCACAGACTATCCAACAAAGTCTTGGACTGCATTGCAGACAACTTTTTATTTCAGAAGGTTGAAAAAGCTACTAGGGGGAAGCTGTTCTAGACTTGATTTTAACAAATAGGAAGGAACTCGTTGAGAATTTGAAAGTAGAAGGCAGCTTGGGTGAAAGTGATCATGAAATCATAGAGTTTGCAATTCTAAGGAAGGGTAGAAGGGAGAACAGCAAAATAGAGACAATGGATTTCAGGAAGGCGGATTTTGATAAGCTCAGAGAGCTGATAGGTAAGGTCCCATGGGAATCGAGACTGAGGGGAAAAACAACTGAGGAGAGTTGGCAGTTTTTCAAAGGGACACTATTAAGGGCCCAAAAGCAAGCTATTCCGCTGGTTAGGAAAGATAGAAAATGTGGCAAAGGACCACCTTGGCTTAACCACGAGATCTTGCATGATCTAAAAAATAAAAAGGAGTCATATAAAAAATGGAAACTAGGACAGATTACAAAGGATGAATATAGGCAAACAACACAGGAATGCAGGGGCAAGATTAGAAAGGCAAAGGCACAAAATGAGCTCAAACTAGCTACGGGAATAAAGGGAAACAAGAAGACTTTTTATCAATACATTAGAAGCAAGAGGAAGACTAAAGACAGGATAGGCCCACTGCTCAGTGAAGAGGGAGAAACAGTAACAGGAAACTTGGAAATGGCAGAGATGCTTAATGACTTCTTTGTTTCGGTCTTCACCGAGAAGTCTGAAGGAATGCCTAACATAGTGAATGCTAATGGGAAGGGGGTAGGTTTAGCAGATAAAATAAAAAAAGAACAAGTTAAAAATCACTTAGAAAAGTTAGATGCCTGCAAGTCACCAGGGCCTGATGAAATGCATCCTAGAATACTCAAGGAGCTAATAGAGGAGGTATCTGAGACTCTAGCTATTATCTTTGGAAAATCATGGGAGACGGGAGAGATTCCAGAAGACTGGAAAAGGGCAAATATAGTGCACATCTATAAAAAGGGAAATAAAAACAACCCAGGAAACTACAGACCAGTTAGTTTAACTTCTATGCCAGGGAAGATAATGGAGCAAGTAATTAAGGAAATCATCTGCAAACACTTGGAAGGTGGTAAGGTGATAGGGAATAGCCAGCATGGATTTGTAAAGAACAAATCGTGTCAAACCAATCTGATAGCTTTCTTTGACAGGATAACGAGTCTTGCGGATAAGGGAGAAGCTGTGGGTGTGGTATACCTAGACTTTAGTAAGGCATTTGATACGGTCTCGCATGATATTCTTATCGATAAACTAGGCAAATACAATTTAGATGGGGCTACTATAAGGTGGGTGCATAACTGGCTGGATAACCGTACTCAGAGAGTTGTTATTAACGGTTCCCAATCCTGCTGGAAAGGCATAACAAGTGGGGTTCCGCAGGGGTCTGTTTTGGGACTGGCTCTGTTCAATATCTTCATTAACAACTTAGATATTGGCATAGAAAGTACGCTTATTAAGTTTGCGGATGATACCAAACTGGGAGGGATTGCAACTGCTTTGGAGGACAGAGTCATAATTCAAAATGATCCGGACAAATTGGAGAAATGGTCTGAGTTAAACTGGATGAAGCTTAACAAAGACAAATGCAAAGTGCTCCACTTAGGAAGAAAAAATCAGTTTCGCACATACAGAATGGGAAGAGACTGTCCAGGAAAAAGTACGGCAGAAAGGCATCTAGGGGTTATAGTGGACCACAAGCTAAATATGAGTCAACAGTGTGATGCGGTTGCAAAAAAAGCAAACATGATTCTGGGATGTATTAACAGGTGTGTTGTGAGCAAGACACGAGAAGTCATTCTTCTTCTCTACTCTGCTCTGGTTAGGCCTCAGCTGGAGTATTGTGTCCAGTTCTGGGCACCGCATTTCAAGAAAGATGTGGAGAAATTGGAGAGGGTCCAGAGAAGAGCAACAAGAATGATTAAAGGTCTTGAGAACATGACCTATGAAGGAAGGCTGAAAGGATTGGGTTTGTTTAGTTTGGAAAAGAGAAGACTGAGGGGGGACACGATAGCAGTTTTCAGGTATCTAAAAGGGTGTCATAAGGAGGAGGGAGAAAACTTGTTCACCTTAGCCTCTGAGGATAGAACAAGAAGCAATGGGCTTAAACTGCAGCAAGGGAGGTCTAGGTTGGACATTAGCAAAAAATTCCTAACTGTCAGGGTGGTTAAACACTGGAATAAATTGCCTAGGGAGGTTGTGGAATCTCCATCTCTGGAGATATTTAAGAGTAGGTTAGATAAATGTCTATCAGGGATGGTCTAGACAGTATTTGGTCCTGCCATGCTCTCGAGGTCCCTTCCAGTCCTAGAATCTATGAATCAATGAATGTTTCCCACATTAGCCATTAAAGCAGCGGTGGTGGTCAGGGAATGGCTTATGTTTTTAAGGTACTGTAATGACTGCTCCACACTCAGGTTCCACAGTAAAAATGTTAGAAGTCTTTCCATTTTTGCCCCATTCATTCTCCAACTACTAAATTTCCCTTCACACAAATGTTTGTTTTTGACTTGATGAACTCATTTGAATTAAACAATTGATCACAGAAGAGCATTTTAATCTTCGTTCCAGTAGGCAGATGGGGTGTTATGTCCCATTCAGCTTTCAGCTTCCGTTCTGCACAGCTGTGTTTTGTGAACATCCTCTGTCATCAATGTCTGACATGTGAGCAAAACCCAGGGTGGGCTTCCTTTCTGGCCACACAAGGCCCTTTGAATGTTCCCCCTCCTCTTTTTGTGTTCAGCTGCCCAATTAGTTACAAGTTGGGGTGAGAAGATCCACAAACATGGTGAGGACTGCTTGCTGGTAAGTAGGTGGCCCATAAATAGATCAGAACAAATTGCAAGGGCTGCCAACTAGCCATACTGTGATAAAGCTGCAGCTTTAGGCCATTTTAGCATGCAATACTGCAGTCAAATTTATAGTAAATATTGTGTTCCTTTATGTTAATGTGTAAATTTGGAATTATTTACTATAAAGATTTTGAAATTATTTTCCTTTCTGATATCTTTCACTAACTTGATTTTGAGGTGAGCAGGTAGCTGTGGAGAAGGGCTATGACTTTTTCCTAAAAGTCATTGGGCTAGACTGTGCTCTGTTGCACTGTGGATACAGAAAAAGGGCCAGAAAAGAGCCCTCAGGATGCTGGCAGTGGTCCATCCATGCAAACTCTGGGCAAGGAACAAGTGTCAACAAGAGGGAGCAGCATCAGGGTTCACTTCCCCTTCACATCTTCCAGCAGAGCTGGCCAAACACAGAGGATCTGATCCAAAGCCAATTGAAGTAAATATAAAAACTCTCATTATTTCAAAGGGCTTTATATCAGGCCCAAAAGGGAGGAGTATACCACAGCCTTTGTACATCTGCACTCCAGCAAGCTTTGGAGGAATTCTAACTCCACACTGCTTTAACAGAGAGTTGTGCCTTTAAGATACAATTGAGGCTGCCCGTGAATTACCTGCCAATTTTTACCCACATGGAGCCCCATGGATTTCAGTGAGGCTCCTTGTGAGGATAGGGGGCCCATCCTCACACAACTCTTTGCAAGAGCTGAGCCCAAATATCCAACCTACACAGTGAAACCTCTAATTTCTCATCACTGGGCAGCTGTAGGAAACTGGCTGAATCCATTAATTGTTTATTTCCAGACCTTCTTGCATTTGGGTTTTTAAAATTACTTTTTTCTAACAAAGGAAATACTATATTTGAGTGATAACTGAACTCTGAAACATACTCTCACCCTTACACTCTCAAAACAAAGTTTTAGTTTGAGAATTCCGGTTGCCTGGTGTTTTGAGGCACCAATATTATGGCTAAAGAAATTAGTAACTATTTGCTAGTATCTGCTTTCCCATAATTCCTTACTAAGCAAAAACAAAACAAGGTTTATCCTTCTATGCAAGAATCCTCAAATCCCTAAATGATGACAAAGATTTGATTGAGTAATCTTGCATATGGAATATTAACATTTTCCACCTATTATGTTTAGTATCTAGGAAAAGGAAAACTATAAACTAGTGTTACTATTAAATAGAGAATGGATGTATTAATTCCTATATTGTCAGCTGCTTATCCGTTCCACATAAGGTTGTTTGAGAAGATGTGCTGGATGATATAGCAGTGTGGTTGTAATTCTTACTCCTCTACAAACATTTGAAATACCTCATTAGCACATGCCAATTTGATGCAGCCATGAAAAAGCCTATTGCAATCCTAGGATTCATCAAGCGAGGTATTTCCAGTAGAGACAGGGAAGTGTTATTACCGTTATACAAGGCACTGGTGAGACCCCATCTGGCATACAGTAATTCTGGTTTCCCATGTTTAAGAAAGATGAATTCAAATTGGAACAGGGGCAAAAAAGGGCTCCTTGGATGATCAGAGGAATAGAAAACCTACCTTGTGAGAGGAGACTTAAGGAGTTTGGCTTGTTTAGCCTAACCAAAGGCTGAGAGGAGATATGATTGCTTTCTGTAAATACATCAGAGTAATAAATACCTGGGAGAGAAGAGGCCTCAGGCCCCGCCCCGCCTCTTCTCTCCCAGTTCCGCCCCCTCCCCTGAGCGTGCCGCGTCCTTGCTCCTCCTCCTCCCCCCAGAGCCTCCTGAATGCTGTGAAACAGCTGATTGCAGTGGGTGGAAGGTGCGGGAAGGGAGGTGGAGGTGTTGATACATGAGACCCGCCGGCAGGCGGGAGCTGATAGGGCAGCTGCCAGTGGGTGCTCAGCACCCACCAATTTTTCCCTGTGGGTGCTCCGGGGCTGGAGCACGCACAGAGTTGGGGCCTATGATTTTCCCCCAGGTCAGATTGGCAGAGACTCTGGGGATTTTTTGCCTTCCCCAGCAGTATGGGGCATGGATCACTTGCTGGTATGAACTAGAGTAAATGGTATATTCTGTGTAATTGTAAATCTTTAAATCATGATTTGAGGACTTTAGTAACTCAGCCAGAGGTTATGGGTCAGTTACGGGAGTGGGGGGTGAGGTTCTGTGGTCTGCAATGTGCAGGAGATCACACTAGAGGATCACAATGCTCATTTCTGGTCTTAAAGTCTGAGTAAGAAACAAAACCTGTAGCACGCTACATAAGTGTCAGGCCTGTCAGCTCCAAGAGATGCAGCTGTTAAATCATGGCCAGTTTAGGACTATTTTCCAGAATTTGCTTGTGCTTATTAATAATTCAGTGGAGTCACTTAACTGTGGCAAGTTTTCTCTTGCATGGTTCAAGAGGAAAATAGCTTTTGAATAATTTGTGGTCTCATACCAATTTTTGTATAGAAAATAAAAGCAAAGAATTTGCTATTTGGAATATAAATGTAAAGGTACGTTGTTGACTTAATGGAACATTTTTAAAAGGCCACATATAAAAGGTTCTTCTAAATTTATTCACAAAATGAATGCATAGATTTTTTCCCCCCAATCTACCAGCAAATTACTTTTAAAGCTGCCAAGGAAAACTACCAGATAATCAGTCTTTCATGCTAAAGAAAAGGAAATTTAGCAAGGACAATTGTGCTATTTCCTTATCTGTTATTTCCAGTTTTTTCCCCAAAGGGTAGGGATTCAGTTACATTCTCTTGACTAATTTCATTTTTTGACTACCATTAGGTTGGACACACCTAATGACAGACTTGCAGTACATGAGTACGTTTATCCAATACACAAATACATAATGTAAGGTTGTAGTTTATGCATACTCATATTGTTTGATCAATGTTACTATAAGTCTCAACAGAAACAAGAAAAGACTGGAAAATTGCTCTGTGATAATTACATAATGACTAAAAACAACACTGAGCAATAAAAGGCATAATGGCCAGATAAATGTGCAATGTGAACACAGAGGGCTACATTATGAAATATCTGTATTGTAATTGCAGTCTGAACATTCTTGCATGCACCCATTGCCAGTGTAAAACCTTCACTTGCCTGTGCATGCATCCATTGCCAGCGTAAAACTGTAACTTGGATATGCAAATGAGTATTGTCACCTGCCAAATGGGTAACTGCATTTACAGATGGATATTTATGCATATCGCTTATCAGCATTTGAACAAATACTTCTTTGCAAATGCACAGCTGAATTTTGTGTATGCAAGAGATGTACATGTAATATTTTGAGAGTACAGGTTAAATGCCTACATTTGAAATTTTGGCCCAAAATCCCATGTCAGAAATAAATTCAGAACTAATAGCATCTGAATTAAGACTGTAAATCTGGAACTAGTGAAATGTGCAGAGCTCTAATAAAAAAGTTAGAAAATTTTTGCTGAAATATAATGGGATACACTTTCAGAAGGATGGTTTCCCTTGTGCCCACTTTTTTGTGCCTACATTTCAACTGTAGGCATAAATCTGAAAACTTGTGCCTCTAGCTACCTGACTGCAGGCACAAGTTGGAGAGTTAAAGGCAGAAGCACACAGAACTGCAGCTTTTTTTATGGGGATAAATTGTGCCTGTTATGAGGCCAGGCTTGAACCTTAACTGAAAATATCCCCCTTCCCCATATGTATATAAATAATTTTTGAGTGAATACAATTGGAGTAAACACCAGTGAGAGACATTGATCTGTGGTACAAAAGTGACATGTGGCTGGTCTGGAAATGAAATTGATACGCTAGTTACTCTGAAAGAATATTGGAACTATAGAGATGAACAATTTGAGATGGAAGAAATGGTTATGATGAATAAAAAATAGCAGTTACAAAATAGATGTGACAGATATTAAAAACATCTAAAATAGTTGGGAATTGAAAAGTGTAATTATGAGAATGAGAGGTGATGTTTTGGTCAGAAATACAATATATTGACATAAAAAAATTGTCTGAATGTGACATGTAGGCAGCACTGAAATTCTCAACAAGCAAAGATTTTTCTCATGTATTTAATGGCAATGGCAAATTCTGAGAACAGACTTAATCCTGTAGAATAAGCAATGCCACCCATCTGCCTCAATGGGTGGGGGAAACTGAATGGGCCCATTGGGGAGAGGACAGTCTCAGCAGTCAAGTAGGCAGACGCTCAATGAGGGACATCAGGTAGCTCCAGCCCCCCCTTGGAGTCTGATACCCACTGGCCAGCTGGGAAGGAGAGGGTCTGATTGGCCAGCATTTCACAGTTCCCAGGATTTAATCTGGAATGAGAGCCATTTGGAGCGTCTTCCAGCTCCATTCCAGCAGCCCCACCCTGAACTAGGAATGGGAATCAGGCCTGACAGATGCTATGGGTCAAGCCGTTTTGGGGTCAGGATGGAATTTTTTATCCTATGGGCCCGCTGGCAGAGGATATGGGAGTCTTTTGCTGTCCTTGCACCACCTTCGGGCCAGTTTTTTAGGTAGGATCATGCTTAGTACCTAGCTAAGGCTGAGTTGTTAAATTGCCACAATTTACGATCGGTACCCAGTGTGGTTAAAAGAACAAAATGACTGTTCCCAAAGGTAAAAGACCTGGAATTTTGGTGATGGGCCTTGGGCTCATGGGATAGGATCAGAGCAAGCTGAGTCCTGGTGAGTAGGCTGAGGAGAGCCTACCCAGAGTTATACGGTAAAAGCCCTGTACCCCATACTGGAACCAATTAAATGCCTGGTATAGGAGAGCATGGGTGATGTGTGCATAGCGCCCCTCCCCTGTCTTAAAGTTTAACAGAAATTGGGCCTGTTCCACCTGTCTTGTAAAAGGTGCCCCTGTAGTACGATTCAACTACAGTACTCTTTATAGCACCACGACTGCTCCCCTCATTGCAACCCTGGGATGCGAGGCACCCCAAAGAGGGCGGAAGAAAGGCAGAGCCATCCCCCGCATACATCAGCCTGTAGTGTTGGCAGCTGTGCAGTGGGAGTGAGGGGAAATGCTTCATCTTTTAAAGCAGCATATCAGCAAGCAAGCTCCTCCTGGGGGGTTGTGCTTTTACATGGCCCTCAAAGCAGAGCTGTACATTAAAGGCACAGTTGAGCCCTAAGTGAGGTATTTCAAAGGTTTATATAAGAGTAAGAATTCCAACCACATTGCTGTATCCAGAAATTTACAAGCTTGTTTTGCATCTGCACTGCAAGAAGACAGTGCAGATGTTTAGAAGGTTATTGGAAAAAGTTAAATGAGGAAGATAATCCATACTTTATCTCATTGTCCTGGTGGTCTATAAACCCCTCTGTAGAAGATGATTTCACCAATTCAAATGCTGATTTAAAAATGACTTTAAACAACTGCATCCTGCTCAAAGAAAAGATGAATGCTAACATACCTAATACTGCATTAGAAGTAAGGGATCCTATCAAATCAAGACAAAAACAAAAGCTGCAATATGACATCAGGAAAAGTGTTTCTAAAGTCACATGTGAATCTGTCATTGAATTGGAAGATAATGAAAACATACTACCATGGAAGACAGAGCAAATATGCCAAGTTCTTCAATAAGCACTTTGTTGATCAGAAGTGTCTAATTATATTTTAAATACATAATACTCTAATGCAGTGGTCCCCAAACTGTGGAGCATGCTCCCCTGGGGGGAGTGGAGGAATGTTCGGGGGAGCCCGAGCCAGCCCCCACAGGGAGTGCCACCCATCGCAGTTCTGACCCCAGGCACAACTCCACTCCGTCCTCATCCCAGCTCTGGCCCTATTTGCCGCTCCAGTCTGCTCCCAGCCCAGCTCCAACCCCAGCCACAGCTCCACTCTTTCTCTGCCCCCAGCCCAGCTCTGCCCTCTAGTCCCAACTCCTCCCCCATCCCCAGTTCAGCCCCCAGCCCAAGCTGCTCTACTGAGCCACCTGTGCAGTAATGGAGGGAGACACAGACAGATTCCATTACTGATAAGGGGCAGTGTGACAGGAAAAGTTTGGGCACCACTGATCTAATGATATTACCAACAACACTAAGGATCAAGTTTTCAAAATTATCTCAACCCACCCTCCATTTGTGTGCAAAAACATGTGTGCATGAGCACTTTTCAAGAAGTAACACTTGAGTGCAAAAGATGCAATCATCAGATTGTGACGGTAATGTTTGGTCCAGCAACCTACTAGGTAAACAGAAAGGGGAATGAACAGTAGATAAAAAAAATAGGAGGAAAAAGTGTAAGGAGAGGGAAATTTAAAGAAAAAAGTTTGAAGGACAAGGGGCATTCAAAAACATGGAGAGAAAGGAAATGAAATGAGTTTCCCATGAGGAAGGTCTGAATAAGGACTTCAGAAATTTTTGTCTTCATCCCCCTTTTCCTCTCTCATATGAAGGAATATAGTATGTACAGATCTTCCAAACTAAATGAAGCAGAGCCAATCAAGCCTCTGGGCTTCCTCCAAAGAACCTTCAGGCACAAGTTAGCTAGTTAAATCCTCAGACCCAAACAAGAACAGAGGAAAGGCAATAGAGCATTAATCACAGGAAGTTTTCAGATTTATTTAAGACAATAGGAACGTACTGGAATTGCCAAACTGGATCAGACCTGACATCCATCTACTCCAGTAGCCTGTCTCTGGCAGTAACAAGTCCCAGATGCTGCTAAGGTAGGTGTAAGAACCCCACAGTTAGCAGATCTGAGATAATTGCCCTCACGCTAAATCACATCCTGATCTCTAGTAGTTTTGAGATTAAACTTAATGATTCAGCCAATGTCCATTACAAAGTTTTTGTTCTTAATTACAACCACTCTGGCTAGTCTTGTCATCCATGTAAGTGTCTCATACTTTCTTGAATCTTGCTGAGTTCTTTGCCTTAGTGACTTACTATGGCAATGAGTTCCACAATTTAATCACGTGGAAAAATATTACCTTTTCATCAGTTTTGAATTTTACATTTAAAAAAAATGTAATTGTATGTCTTCTTGCTCTTGTCTTATGAGATAGGGAGAACAGACGTTCCTACATACCATTCATTATTTTACATACTTTTATCATGTCCCCTTGTATTTACCTCCATTCTAAGGTAAACAATCTTAATCTTGCCACCCTTTCTTCCATGCCCTTGATAACTGTTGACCTTCTTTCAACCCCCTGCAATTCTGAAATATTCCCTTTCAGATGGGGTGACCTGTGCTGCATGCAGTATTCCAGATGAGGCCACACCATTGATTTATATAAAAAGTCTTTAATATTCTCCATTCCTTGTTCATCTTAACTTTATTTACTATAGCTGCACACTGAGCAGAGTTTTTCATTGAGCTATCTATAACACCCATGTCCCTTTCCAAAAGGGATTTCCCAGCTCTAGTGGTTATAAAGATGCACATCTCTTGCTACATTAAGTAATAATGGTCTGTCATCCCAAAATTTCCCTACATAGTCTGTTAAACCAAACTCTTTTAGAATGAACAAATGAAGAACCATTAAAGATAAACAAGTACCTGAACGTAGTGAACAGAGCTATACCCCTTTCTTATTTAGCTACATTCTTAGCTTAATTGGGTCCCCTGAATCTTTGTTTTAGCCTTTTTTCCCCTGTAATATGGATACAGTAGGTAGTAAACCTAGCCTGATGAGAGAACAAATTCACTTCACGGGTGTAACAGAGAAGAATTTGGCTCAACTGTTTTAGCAAACCACAGACACTACAGCAAAGTCTTAAAGCAATGGGTCAAATCTTGTGGAACTTTAATGTTTTTATTGTTAGTAGGAAGCATTGGTGCTTAGCATTTTTGAAAATAAACCCACCTATTTAGATACCAAAGTGTGCATTTAAAAGTCTGACTTACGCACACATTTTTTTAAAAAATCCTAGCCAGAGTTTTTCTCTTGCTGCAATGTGCAAATGGGTGCTCTGAAGCTGCAGTGTTAAGACATATGGGATAATGTAAGAATGACTTCCTTGGTTCTAGAAAGATGGACTAAATTTATGTTAAGCCATTTTCGGAAATGATTTAGCTGTTCGAACATCCTTCATAAAGCTGTGGAGAATATGGATGATAAACATTTGTGCTCATAGCTTTTCAGAAGAAAATTTTAAAATGCCAGTAGTTCCCTCTGAATGCAAGAAATCAAGGGCCATTGCTTCCCTGAAACATTTTCCTTAGTACTGCTTGTTCTATGTAGTGTTAAAGTGACTTTTATACTAAATGAACATATATGCCTTTTCAGTAAGTCATTTTCAAAGAGGCCTTACCAGAGCCATAGTAATTCAGAGACAAAAACAGTTGAAAAAAAATTGATAAATTGTTGAAGTCAGAAGTGCATGAGAAGCAGAAAGAAAATTTCATTAGTTTAAAAAAAACCTACAACAATATAAAACCAACATGGCACATCTTTCACAAATTAAAAAATGACTAACTGATAGGTCTCAAAATGTAATTGTAAACAGTGGGGTCCCACAGGGATTGGTTCTTGGTCCTATGTTCTTTAACACTTCTTTCAATGACCTAGAAGAAAACAAAATCATCACTGATAAAGTTTGCAAATGACAAAAATTGGGGGAGTGGTAAATAATGAAGGGGACAGGTCAGTAATACAGAGCTATCTGGATTGCTTGATAAGCTGGATGCAAGCAAACAGTGTGTGTTATACTACAACTAAATGTATACATTTAGGAACAAAGAATGTAGGCCCTATTTACACGATGGGGGACTCTATCCTGGGAAGGAGTTACTCTGGAAAATACTTGGGGTCATGGTGGAAAATCAGCTAAACATGAGCTCCCAGACATGTGGCCAAAATGCTAATATGATTCTTGGATACATAAACAGGGGAATCTCAAGTACGAGTAGAGAAGTTATTTTACCTACTGTACTTACTATTTGGCATTGGTGAGACCACTGCTGGAATAGCACGTCCAGTTTTGATTTCCACAATTCAAGAAGGATGTTGATAAATTGGGGAGCGTTCAGAAAAAAGCCACAAGGATGACTAAAGGATTAGACGATTTAGTTTTAAAATTCTTAATATTGATAATCTCAAGGAGCTCAATATGTTTAGCTTAACAAAGAGAAGGTTAAGAGGTGACTTGATTACAGTTTCTAAGTATCTACAGGGGGAACACATTTTTTATAATGGGTTCTTCACTCTAGCAGAGAAAAGCACAACATGATCCAATGGCCAGAAGTTCAAGCAAGACAAATTCAGAATGGAAATAAGGTGTATATTTTTAACAGTGAGTGCAATTATCATTGGAACAATTCACGAAGAGTGGTGGTGGATTCTTCATCACTGGCAATTTTAAAGTCAAGATTGTATGATTCTCTAAAAAAGATACGCCCTAGAAATTATTTTGGGGGAAGTTATGGCCTGTGTTATATAGGTCAGACTAGATTATCACAGTGGTCCCTTCTGGCCTTGGAATCTATGAATCTACAAAAACATGAGTAACTAGAGAGAAGTATAAGGGAGCAACATGTGGTCACAAAGAATCTAAGGTTTTTCCTTACAGATATATATCTAAAGAAGTCTGAGAACTGTGGACCTTCATTTTTAGCTCCACCCATCAACATCCGCTTCTTGTGTTGCTTCATGCATGGAATTTCACCCTCTCTTAATGTATTGTTAACTAAGTTCTTGAGTAGGATCCTGAATGTACATTTTGGTGCATTTTTTTCCCCCAGGAATGTAATAGGCAAGGGGATTCAGACTGGAAAGCATTTTCATATTTCTTACTTGAAGCAGATCCTTATTTTAGCTACCTGGCATATTCTGGCACTTTCAGAATTACTCAGAATAAAAGCATGACTTGAAGGTGAGCTTGTGTAGTTCCAAAAATTACCCGTGTTAGTGAAAAACAGATGAAAATAGGTGGTCTCTGAAAGAGAACCTCTCTCATTCTAAGTATATAAAACACAATGCAGCAATAAGGACCTGGATTCATTTGAAAATATATTTATTTCTCTTCTAGTCGTATTATCCATTGAACAACAAATAAATACAAAATTACAGTCAATGATTTAACTGGAAATTGATTGATAATCTTTCCTTCCATATCTCCTGTACTGAGGCAGTGGTGTTTGTTTTTCACATTACTAAACATGTATTTTTCAATGGACTTAAGAAAAAAAAATATTTTCCACTGACAGTAAAAAGATTAGCATTCAGTTTCTCTTTAGCTTTCATTGCTAAATCAGTTTTCTTTCTCTTCAGTTTCCTTGGACTCCAGCAGTCTGTCTGTCTCTCTGTTTGAGCTTGTTGTGGTCTCTTTTGACATCAAGTTAAATTGCCTGTCTCCAATCAACTCCACCCACCTCCTCCCCACTTCTCTCAGCAAGTCAGTTTGATGTCACATATATGGCCAAGCTAGATAAAAAATGTCAGAGATCTGATTCTTGTGGAACAGTGAAGAATCAGTGGAGTGTGGAATACCATTGTTGAGAGTAGGGACTGTTGAGAGAGACTGAGGGGTAGGATCTCAAATATAGCTCATGCTCTTACATTTGACCTTGTGTTTACTTTGTTTTAGTCACCAATTTGAAATGGCTTTCAAGTCAGTAAAAGAGGTTTTCATGGACTAGATGACTGCCTATAATTCCATATTTTCTGTGTTACTTTTTAATGGCTGTTTAGCAGCCTATGCAAAATAAGTTGGTGGTCCCAGGCCATTGGCTGGTGGACAGATTTCTCCATCACAGTTTAATTAGCTCACATCATTGATGAAACAGATATTAAGAATGATGAGCCCTCTCGCTATTGCTCCAGTTCACAGTTAAAGCACTTAAATCTTATTTATATCTGTGAATTGCCCACCATTTTTATCAGTGGTTCAGCTCCAGCCATGTTAGCCTCATCGGGAGCCCTAGAGTGGATGGGCCAACAGCAACCACAAGTGTTTTAAGCATTGTGTGTGTTAGACCCTGGTCTGAGCAGGGTTAAATGACACTGCTTAAAATACCGGTGGTAGCCATGTCCTTCCTGCAGTGTTGCACTAGGACTTCTAGCATTGCTAATATTGGGGGAATTGAACTGGTGGTGGTGAAAGTGGAAAATTTTGCAAAACTTTAGAAAAGACTATGAAGTGGGTTGTATGCTAAGCTTGCATTGCTGCTGCTTATGCTGTACTTGTGTGCCTGTTGTGGCTAAGTAAAGGACCTGGGTTTACCATCTGTTATATGGCATTTTTTACAATTCACATTAAAGGGGAAAAAATCAATTTTATACATTCAACAAAAAACAGAAATGGAAGTTTAAGATGGTGCTTTATCCAATTACACCTAGTGATTAACTTCATAGCTATTTTAGATGTGTGTAAACATTAAACTATAGACTTTTAAAAGTCTGTGCTCCTCTTTAAAAAAAAATTTATTTAAGAAATGCAAAGTTATACATAAATGAGCAAGAATCTTTGAGCTGCAAACACGTAGTGCTCTATTCTAAATAATTAGGATGCCATTCACCCAGACCCAAGAGGTGTATCTACCTATATACAGAGTAAGCAGCTATTAAATATTGTCTCCTCATTGAACTATGTGTAGCCTGAAGCCTTATTTACCATATACCATTCAAATCCTGCTCTGAAGATGGAATTTATTAATTTCCTTGATGTTTTCCTATGATGCACATCACTGTAGTATCTGTGTGCTTCTCAAACATGGAATTTATTTCACAGTACTCCTGTAAGGTGAGGTGGTATTATTCCCATTTTACACGTGGAGAACTGACACACAGAGAGATTATGGTCAAAAATGTGTACTAACTTTGGGTACCCATGTTGAGACACTCCAGGTTTGACTTTTTCAGAGAACTTAGCATTATACCTGCATGTAATATGTTCAAAGCACAGCTCCCATTGACTTCAGCTGGAAGTGCTCAGCCCCAAGCTGTCAAGTTGGACACCCAGAAAAAGAACACACAAGTTACTGAAACCAAACATCACATAAAATTGCTGTGGCAGAGGTAGGAATAGAATTCAGTTCTCCAGGACAGCATTCAATTGCATTAACCATTAGACCAGGGCAGGCAAACTTTTTGGCCTGAGGGCCGCATAGGGTTTCAGAAATTATATGGAGGGCCGGTTAGGGGAGGCTGTGCCTCCCCAAACAGGCAGGTGTGACCCGGCCCCCTGATGGCCCCCCGGGACTCCTGCCCCATCCACCCATCCCCATTCCCTGACGGCCCCCCCAGACCACTGCCCCATCCACCACCACCCCCACTCCCTGTCCCCTGACCGCCCCCGGAACCCCACCCCTGACTGCCCCCCGCCACCCCATCCAACCCCTCCTCTCATTCCTGACTGCCCGCCCCGGAACCCCTGCCCCATCCACCCCCCTGCTCCCTGACCACCCCCGGAACCCCGCCCTGACTGCCTCCAGTCACCCCATCCAACCCCCCTCTCCTTCCTGACTGCCCCCCCGACCTCTGCCCCATCCAACCACCCCTTCTCCCTGACCACCCCCAGAACCCCTGCCCCCATTCAACCACCTGTTCCCCACCCTCTGACCGCCCCGACCCCTGTCCACACCCCTGGCCCCTGACCACCCCCCAAACTCACCTGCCCTCTATCCAACCCCCCTCCCCCCCCGCCCACTCCCTGCCCCCTTACCACGCTGCCTGGAGCACCGGTGGTTGGCGGCGTGGCTACACCATAACAGGCAGCCGCGCCGCCCAGCTGGAGCCAGCCACGCACTGCGCAGCACAGAGCACCGGTTCAGGCCAGGCTCTGCAGCTGCACTGCCCCAGGAGCTCAGAGCCCCGCCGCCCAGAGCATTGTGCCGGTGGCGCAGTGAGCTAAGGCTGCGGGGGAGGGGGAACAGCAGGGGAGGGGCCAGGGGCCAGGGAGAACACGGGCCGTAGTTTGCCCACCTCTGCATTAGACTCTTCTTTCTCTTCCTGCAGTCCCCTGCTGCATTTGCTACTAGAGCAGAGTGAATAATTGATCTGATTTTTCAGTTCAAAGGGCCAAACTGAAAAAATCAGTTTCAGCCGAACCAATTTTTTTTCTGGATTTTCAGTTTCTCAGAAAAAGGAATAAATTTCAAGTAGAATTAAACTTTCATTGGACCTTAAATGAAATGTTTTCATTTTTTGGGGGGTCATTTTGGAGTGTTTTTCAACCTTTGTTTTTTAAAAAATTGCTAAATTTTTAAACAAAATACTATTTGGAAATGAAAAGTTAAAATGTTTTTTTCCAGCTGAAACTGTTTGCCAAATTCAACCAGAGTTTGCAAATATTTTAGGTTCCCTGAAAAAAATGTTTTTACAATTTCTCACATTTTATTTGCCAACTTTATTTACTACACACTCCTTGCAACCAAGAGGCAGGGGTCCTACAAACAATATCCTCCACAACAAAACCCGGATTGATTCCCCGGCACTGACCATCCTGTGTGCTGAGGAAAAAAGTATGTGATCACATAATTAAAGACTGTATCATAATGTATATGCATGAGGGGGCTGAATCAAAGTTGCACAGGCAATCTTAATTCTGGCATTTTCTAACACTTGAGTCCTTGGTTTTACAACCTTAACATTCTTTTAATGAAGGACATTGTTTCCCATTTGATATCAGAAGGACAATGGTAGAAGAGGAGAAAACAAACCACATATGACAGATGTTAGTCATGTTACTAATGCGCTACTGGAAGCCACTCAGGATATGTCTACAAGCAAACCGCCCAGCCCAGGTAAATTGATTGGGGTTGCAGGGCTCATGCTACACTCTAAAAACAGCTGTGTAGACAGCACTTTAAAGTTGTGTCTGAGGCTGGAAATTGGGCTTCGAAGCCCACTCTCCTTCCTAGGCTTCAGAGTCCGAGCCACAACTTCAAAGAGCTGTCTACACAGCTGTTTTTAGAGTGCTAGTGCAAGCCCGAGTCTGTCAGCCCCGGGCTGGGAGGCATGCTGTCAGAGTCTGTGTAGACATACCTCAGATACTGTGGTGATGATGTGCCTATAAGGAATAGAACACAACACTCCTTGCCCTCTTCTACTGCACACAAAATGGAGTCACTAAGATCATGCTTTTTGCTCATCATTTTGCTCACGTCTGCTCACCTTTTTCAGTCCTCTGCTGGCTCCCACTTTTCCACCACAAAGTTTGAGTTTCTTGTTCCAGCAATGTTCAAGGCTCTGTATAACTGTGACTAACTTCTTCTCTATCCTTTCCTCTTGTTACATCTTAGCCCATCTCCAGCCTTTCCCCTTTGCCAATGATGCCAACTTATTTGTCCACGTGCCACAAATAACTCCATATTTTTTCCTCCCCTGCCTTCTAAATACAAAACTCTTCTTGAGCCACAAAGCCTTTCTACCTTCTCATTTCAAACCATCTGACGATCTCTTGTTTCTGTGACATATGCACTACACCAACTGATCAAGTTTTCTACTTATTTATTTTGCTTATTTTGAATGAATTGGATCAAATGCTGAAAGGAAGGGTATATGGACACAAACTGATACTGGGAACTCATGTGCTGGGAAAACAAGGAGTAGAATTATGATAAGAGGAAAACTGAGTGTGTTACTTCAGAGACTGTCTTCCTCTGCAATCCAAATAGTAAATACCTTTTTGGATGATAATTGCACTTATCATATGGCTGAAGTCCTTTGATTTTGTTACTAGTCATATGCTCAACATGTGTTGGGGTAAAAAAAAAATCTTAAATATATCCATTTCATTTTTATTAATAAGGTTTAGCACCTCTACACAGTGATACCTCTTCAAACTACTGTACAAATACATTCATATTTGTAACTGAACACAACACTGTTTTTGTAAACCCGTACAGCCCCAACGTCTGTGTGGGGTGGGGGGCAGCCGACAGGGGCGGGGAAGGATAGGACAACATATGGCAACTTTATGCCATACCTGCATATGTCTCAGCCTGTTGTGGCCCCTTTACAACTCCTATACACTACAGTAGTAGTAGTAGTGTGTTTGTGGCAAGAAAACCAGCGTCCTCTGCATTATGGCCTAATCCTGAATCACTTCCTCTGATAAAGCTCAAAAAATATCAGCGGTCAAAAAGTCACATCCAAGCCTCTGTAGCTCATCTCCTACAAAAAGTACAGTGCCATGCATGCCACACTAATAAAAGGGCTCCTTTTCCTGCAGCACTGAACGTTGCATAGCTGTACCTAAAACTAAAATAGACCATTTTGTCAGTGGCTTGGTCGCATGATAAAAGAATACAACAAATCAATTCATCTTTCTTAGCACTGAAAATAGATTTGAATGGGAGTTTTGTTTTGAGCAGGAGCTGAAGATCGGACTTATAACTAGCAAAATTATGTATGGTAGGCCCTGGTAATGTTATCCACTGTTCCACATAATGTGCTACTCATTCAATGGAAGAATGGAGAAGGCCAGCTTAATGTGAATAAATTACACTACAATCTTATTTTGCATTAAACAGAGTGACTGGATTTTAAAGTGGAGGCACTTGTCAAAGGGGTTGTTTTTGTTGGAAGTCAAGGAGGTTTTGAGTGAGTGGTCAGGAAAAGGGTGCCCATTTCTTCCCCTTTGTAAAGCTGTCCACCTCCACCTCAGGGTAAGGACACATGCAGAGGTGGCAGGCTGACTGAGTGGATAAGGTGGCAACATGCGATGGTGTTGGTGAACAGGGTCCTTGAAGCATACATGTCCGTTGTACAATTGGTAAATTTTTCATTCAATACCCCCCTCCCTCTGGCCTTTTTTCCAAAGGTTTCAGTTTTTGAACATTAAAAACTAAGGGTTTTTTGGGGATGGTCTCCCTCCCTTCTTTTTCCTACTCTCCCCCCACCCTTTGGGGAGGTGGAAAGTGGTGGGGGGAGGCAGTTTCAGCCCTCATAGTGGAAATCAATACTATGGACAGAAAGGGGAGATCTGATTCCAAGAGAAAGACATAAGAATTGGAATTGTATTGGAAAACGATGATCTTATGCAAGAGAAACACTTCTGTCTTAGAAATGCTAAGTTAATGAAAGTTGAAACCTACTTAACCTGACTTTCTTTTGAATTCTTTCTCTCACATCTAACAGTACGTGCATTAATAATCTGCAAGGAAACTATCATGCCTGCCGTCTTACCTTGAAAGTGTCGGGGGGAAAAAGCAAAAGCTGAACTTCACCAACATTTATTGGACTATTTACATTCCAGAGATGTAGGCCATTGTCTAGCACTCCACTGGGTTTATTTTACTTCATCATGTGGTTAAGCCAATGACAAAATTATCCATTTTAGTTTTAGTTACAACTTCTCAGCATTCAGTGTGGCTGAAAAGAGATCCCTTTTCTTTGAGTATCCCATACCATACAGAGCACACTGCTAGTTGCTGGCGAGGAGCTACAGAGGCTTACACTTGGCTTTTTGTATTACATAGGAGGGCGAGAAATTACAAAGAAAGAAGAGGACTAGATATTCCGTATTGATAGATGGTCCCTTCCCTCGAGTCAACAGTTGTAAGCAATAATATATCTTTTTTCCTCCCACTATTTGCATAAAATTCTTTCAGTGGGTATTTTGCCAAGCTGCTCTTTTTGTTGAGCACAGGAGTCTCTTCCTTGGTAAGTACAGTGCTCTTTGTATAAAGAAACTCTGCTTAAAAAACCTAATCCTTACATATTTTGTAGCCAATATTTTCAGTCACTAGTGCTTTTGGTTGCCCAACTTGAGACATTTTAAAGAGGCCCGAGTTTCAGAAAGTGTTGAACACCACACTCAAATATCAGGCACCTCAAAGATGTATCAGGTTGGACACTCACACTGATCGTTAATGACTCAAGAGAATCTTGAGCTCATGTCATGCTTCATGATGTTGTATTTGTTGCTAGGTCAAATAATGTTGTAAGCATTTCTCTCTCCCTTTTTAAAAATCCATTCAGAGCTGTGTATATGAGCTCACCAAGTATTCTTCTCATTTCTAAAGAATACAAGTCTAATTCCTTCACCTCTAAGGACCAGATCCATTACCTGTTGAAAGTAAATGGAAAGATCCCCATTTATTTCAATGGATGTTCTGTCAGGCTCCCTAAGTGTATATATAACAAAATTTACACTACCTTCTTTAGAACTGTTTTTACACATACACCACAGTGTATCTTTTGTGGAAAGTGATATGCCTTAAGAGTACCTTTACAACTAATTAAGGTCCACATTTTGCCATCTGCTCTAGGTATATGCAAAAGGAGTAGCAGATACAAGAAGTCTCCCCACCGCATGTCATGCCCTTGCCCACCAGCCAGGTACAATCACAGTCCCCTGTGCTCCCCTGAATTTCAGTTTTTTGATATGGCCAGATTCCTCCAATAGCTGTGAATAACTAACTCAGAATCTGCTTACATTTCCCCTCTGATTGCCTTCTAATAGGCAAGAACAGACAAGGGTGCTCAAATGAACTGCTAATATTTTATTTATGATTCAATCAGCAAAAGCTTTAGGGACCAGTAAAAAAAATATTTTCATTGATTCAAGTGAGAAGAAAAACAGAAACCAGGATTTGTCTTCAATTATATAGCACCCCCCCACAGTTAAACGGTAAATTATATGGATTAGATTGTGTGTTCATCCTTATAACTGCATTTAGTGGCTGCAACACTTCCTAAATAAGTTGTACTACTATTAAGATAATAGTTATAAATGTAGTAGTTAACATAGTAGTCAGAGTTGAGAGAGAGAAAAACTTGTTTCCTTGATTTTAGTAATTACACTAATTCAACAATCAAGACAAGTGATTACAGTGATGTTGCACTTTCTTTTAAATTAATAGGAATCCCAGTACTCAAAGAATTAATTTAGTGTGTGGACATGCTCTAAAAAAACTGAATTTGCTGCTTGCCCATTAGACTGATAGTAGGTATCCAAATAATCATTTAGCAAGCTTAAGACCACTTTTTAAATTTTACCTCCTACGTGCCAGTGCAACATGGTATGAGACCATTAGTAGTTAGAATCATTAACAGGAAATTGTAACCCAGTAAGCTATGCTATGTTACAGTTTCACAGACTCATTAAAATAAAATGAACATTCTGTAGTTTATAGTATTTCACTGCAATATCGATAATGTTTCAAAATCACTTCCATTACAAATATATGCTACTGGGCTGGCAAATATATGGTCTGAATTATTAGCATATTGTTAGTACTGTACAACCAGACAGTCGATTTTGAAAGTGAGATGTAGGCTCCTAAATCAGTTAGGCATTGCAACACTGAGAGCATCAATGCCTTTAAAAATCTGGGCCTAAGTGATTTAGACAGCTAAATCTCATTTTAAAAAGTATATGCAATTGTCAAATTAGAGACTCAGATTTCAGGGAAAAGTTCTTTTCTCAGCTCTGAGAGATTTCAACTCCAAAGCTCTCTTCTCTCTACTTTCTCCGAACTCCCCTTTATATCAGTTACCTGAGAGGAGAATTTTGCACTTGGAATGAAGTTCTTGTCCATCAAGAAAGACCCTTGTAAAAGGGATTTGTATTGAGTCCACAGTAAGAGAGAAAGGGATGACATGGTGTCCACACTTCAAGAAGGATGTGGAAATACTGGAGAGAGTTCAAAGAAGGGCCACAAGAATGATCCAGGGGCGGGAAAACAAACCTTACAATGTAAGACTTAAAGAGCTTGATCTATTCTGTTTATCCAAGAGTAGGCAGAGGTGACCTGGTCACGTGTACAGGTATTTACATATGGAAAAAATATCTAAGAGTGCAGGGATGGAGGGTTTCAATCTTGTGACAAAGGCATAACAGGACCCAGTGGCTGGAATCTGAGGCTGATAAATTCACCCTGGAAATAAGATGCAGTTTCCTAGGGTCATTAAGCATTGGAATAGCTCACCAACAGAGGTGGTGGACTCAACAGTACTTGGAGTCTTTAAAATGAGATTAGATCTCTTTCTAAAATCTATGCTCTAATTCATCTTCTGGGAGAAATTTAAGCCATACAATAGTACTTTATATATGTTTGAGTGGGGAGCTGAATCTTGACCATCTGACCTAGATGCTGTGTGTAGCAGAGATTGTGTGAAGTATCCTTAATGTTCCCATAAAACCATCTTACAGTGCAAGAAAGAACCCACAGATGTATTCAGAACAATGTCAGTTTTGCTTCTCTTGTGCTCTCTCATGCTTCATGACTTACTAATAAGTATGCAAGCTTCCCTCTGTTCTAGGATTCTCTGAGAGGCAAATGGTGGTCCCAGCACAGAGCCTGAGTAACTAAAGCCTGTGATAGGGAGCTCCTGCACGAGGAATAATCCTCACACTGTAGCTTCATTTACTATTCACATACAAAGACTCTTGACTCTGCATTCTTGAGCTCCCAATAGCTTTGTAAAGCTGAAATATTTGACCTCTTATGTGGTGTTTTAAATTCATCAGTTTGGTATTTTCTCTTCTCTGCCCTATTACATGCATCATTTGGACAGGTCAGTTATCTTTCTGTACCTGGGGACAATTTCTGCCCCAGGCTCCTGTGGAGAGTCTCCTTGTGCAGCAGAATTTCTCTGGTTTTGCTGTTTGGAGGGAACGTTTTGGGGGGAATTGTGCAGGTGGAGCACACACAGTATGTGGCATAAAGTCCCTGCATGCTGGAGGAGGAGCAACCCTCTGCTATACAGATTGTGCCATGCCTCCCTTCTCCACCCCAGGAAATGGACATGTTAGATTTATTGGGGAGCTACTGCAGCCTCAGGAATTCACTCCACAGAGTGAGGGGAAGATTGCGTCACTTTCACCCCCTCTCCAGCCACTTGTATCTCTCCAGCGTTTAGCTAGCTGGTTAGGGTGGGTACTGGGAGAAGGATTTGTGTAAACTCATTCCCATATATAACCTCAGCCTCAAGGAATAAGGAGTACAATCATGAGCTAGCCTCTGTCACCTCTGAAAACACAGTCAGCTTCAGAGGGAGGTTATGGCAGCGATCCCAAGACTGCAGCATATACCAGCGCAAGGGACAATAGAGGCTGCCATACAACTCAGGAAAATAAACATATGCCAACATTTACCTTCAGAAGGGCTGGCTTGGAAGGCTTTCAAAAGCACATCCCCAGAGGATGTCAGACACTATATATACTTGAACTTTCAGAACAGACAAGCTAACCATATAAAAGATAGTCATGAATGTTTTACCTGGATCCCTTTGGTGAAGAAACCACAGGTCTTGACGAAATGCTTATGAGAGAGATTGGAAAGGAACAGCATGACTGTGGGAGGAAGCTGGTTGAAACAAACCTGTGCCACTAAAGCAAGAAAGCATGGGCCCTCATTGGCAAGCTGAACCGGATGGATAACAACCAGAGCACATCACCACAGTATTTCCAACCCAGGTTTCATACCAACTCATCCTAAATGGGAAACCAGCCCACAAAACAAAAAGTGCAAAATGAAACAAGTGAAGCGGGAACTTTGCCTGCTCCTCAGAGATAGCAAAGTCCACAATGAGCAGCTCAGCATTGAGGAGCTGACAATAGTCATGAAAACACTCAAATGTGGAAAGGCAGCTGGACTCAATGCTATATCTAATGAACTACTGAGGTGAGAGAACAAAAGTGGCTGCTTGATTCAATTCTTGCATGGAGACAATGCAGATACTCAGGCTGTGGAGACAAGCCAAACTGGTTGCATTACTCAGAGCACAAAGACCCTAACTCTGCAAATAGTTGCCACCCAGTATCATCACTCTGCTTAATGGATAAGCTATATAAACGGATGCTAATGTGTAGAATATCGCAAATACTAGAAGAGCAACTGACTGATCAACTGGTTTCTGCCCAGTATGTTCATGTTGTGTCCAAGTTGCAAACCTAACTCAGTACATTGAAGATGGCTTCAAAATCTGCAAATTTACAGGGAACGTGTTTGTTGATCTGTCAGCTACTTATGATGCTGTGAAGCCATCATGCTCTTCTACTGAAATTGGCAAGAATGTTGAGAAATAGCAATATGGTCCAGGTCATCTCCTCCCTGCTTGAAAATGACCATTTCTTTGTCAAGATGAGTGGTCAGAAAAGTCAGTGGCATACACAACAGAATGGATTGCCCCCAGGTTCACTGCAGTCACCCTGGCTGTTTAACACCTACACAGATTACAAACAAGAATTCCCCAACATGTGAAGATTCATTTATTTAGATTATCTTTTCATCACCATCCACTCAGAAAGATTCAAGGACATCAAGCTAATTTTAACTGGCTCACTGTACTTGGAAACTACTATTTTACTTGGTCCCTGAGTGTCAACCCTCGCAAGACACAAGTGTTCACTTTTCACCTGAAACACCACCATCAGAGCAAGCATAAACTCCTGATATCAGGGGATTTTTGAGCACTATGAACTTCTAGTGTTCTCTGTGGTTACATTAGACATCTAAAGAGCACATAAAGAAGCTGAAAAAAGCAAGTGAATTCCACGAATTGTGTGCTCCAGAAACTGACCAACACAAAATGGGGAGCTGACCCCCAAACACTGAGCAACTGGTGTCATCTTGTGTTACTGAACTGCAGAGTACTGTGCCCCAATCTGGTTCTGCTCAAGTCAGACACACAAAATTGATCCTGAAATAAATCCTGTAGTTACTGAATTCATCACATGGACTTTGAAACTATCTCAACACTGTCACTATACTGCAACACCATCAGCGAGGTTAGATGCCTGCAGTAAAAAGGAGAGACAAACAGATGCATGATCCGAGATGTTCACTTTATGGACACACTCACCACACAAAATCTGAAGTCCAGAAAGAGTTTTGCCTCTGAAAATTCCTTACCCCAAAATACCACAGTGGAAGGCTATAGAGTAACAAAATGGCAGGAAATGCCAATCTTGGAAAACCTCCCCCCGGCACTGATCTCAAACAAAAACACAAGTGTACACATTGAGTGAGAGCTGGAATTACAGGGGTGAAAATGTGACCAAGTGGAAGTTGATAAATGACCCCAAATGTGAATATGGAGAGCCTAGGCAAACACTTAACACTGCCTGATGCAGTGCTGCCTGTGAACATCCTGTACTCTCAAGGAATTATTTGAAAAGCGACAACTCCAGGTCTTGGCTATGGTTTTGGAGGGACAAGCAATGATGATGATGACTACCTCAGCCTTATTAGCCATCATATGAAAACACTAGCAAGAACTTTACAGGTCAAATCTTGCCTGCCTTACTCATTCATGTGGTCACCTTGAGAGCCAAATCCTGAAAAGGGCAGAGCACCTGCAACTACAGTTAGTTAAGTGAATGAAAATGGTGAGTGCTCATTATCTATCTCTCAGGATTTAATTTACTGACTTCATGCAATCCAAGCTGTTGTCCCCACATTTAGTAAGTAAATGTATAAAGTGTGTCCTGTAACTATAATTATTTGCCTTTTCCTTAACTCTTTCCTTTTGTTTGACAAGCAGTAAGAGAAATGGAACCATTTGCTCCTCTGTTGCTTTGGACTTCTTTTCTAAAAATGGAAGTGAAATGAAAAGGGAAATTAATTTGATAAGCCAGAGAACAAAGGTTCTCAAGCAGACTGTGTGGACTTGACCAATGGCCAGCCTCCTTCCTTTCCTTATAATCAGGCTGTATCTGATCAGAGGCAAAAAGTTGCTACCTTGCAACCTAATTTGTTTACTTAGAACAGTTTTCACAAGCATTATAAGTAGCTTAAGTTCATACAAGCTTTTCAAAATGTTCATGTTGTGTTAGGTGCATTTTATGCAATTAAATAGTCTTTTATAGGCCAGTCCCCATATCCTTAGTGATATATTAGACTTACTATGTGGCAGTGAACCTGGATTTATGTAGCAAGGTATCCCAATTCTCCCCATTTAGTTTATCCATGATCCACTGCCCAACTTTGCTGCCCACTAGCCTCATCCTCGGCCACTTAAAGTGCATAAAGGGGGGAGGGATCTAAGAGTCATTGTATAATCTGTATGCTGGTAAAGAAATAAAGTATAGGAGCTAAAGTATTAGCAATACAATAAGTAGTGTCTCAGTGCTGCGCCATATTAACTGTGCTGCTAGAGAGTTGTCACTAATTTTTATATTCTCCAGCCTTTAAAGATATTCTATGCAATTTCTCAACAGCTACTAACATTGCTCTGCCATCCAATATTTTAATATCTATGTGGAAACTAAGATGGGTCCTTTTGTAAAGGACTTTGTTACACTTTAGACAATCAATTTGCATGTCACATTAATGCACCTATTCACACTGAATCCCATACCCCAAATTTGCTCATTTAGAGACTCTTACTGACAAATTTAGGGCTCCAATCCTACTCTCATAGAAGTGAATTGGAATTTTGCCATTGATTTGAATAGAAGCAGTATTGGGTCCTTTATGCCTTATATTCATCTTTTCAGTTGGTCACTGTTCTATTCCATTTAAACTTACTGTTTCACAGCCTTCAATTGTACTAGTCAGTGAGCAGGGGCAGAAGACGCTGTCTGCTTCGCTGCTTGAGTTTGGATTTTAATCTGGATTTTCGCTCTCTCTCAAGCAGCTTGGCTAGTGTGAGGTGGCATAACACTGCTTTTAAATTATCATTAACACTCTGGCATCTATCTACACTCCCTCGTTTAATCAACATACATACAATGGATCACATTGGTGTAATGAAGTATTTTAGAGAAATGAAAACAAGACAGCCCCGACTTGTGTGATGCTAATGGCTTTTGGACTTTAGAGGTATTTTGACATGTGAAGCTTGCTTCTGTCTATTACACTCTTTATTTTCTAAACTAATTGAAACCTGCAGAAGTTGCCCCAAGCACTTTTGTCATTCATGCAATTGTGATCTGAGCAGACCACCATAATGCTTTGTTTGCAGGCCTTTATTTGTCTTCTGTGAGATTAATTCAATTCATACAAAATTAAGCAGAAGGGATTCTCATCTAACAAGCTCCCAAAGCATATAAACCTCTGTTTTAAGAATCTTGCATCAACTGACAACTCTTTTAGGGTATGTCTACACTACGAGGGTAATTCGATTTTACTTAAATCGAATATGTGGAATCGATATTGCAAAGTCGAACGTGTGTGTCCACACTAAGGACACACTAAGGACAGTAATTCGACTTTGTGAGTCCACACTAACGGGGCGAGCGTCGATATTGGAAGCGGTGCACTGTGGGCAGCTATCCCACAGTTCCCGCAGTCCCCGCTGCCCATCGGAATTCTGGGTCGAGCCGCCAATGCCTTCTGGGTAAAAAAAATTTGTCGTCATCCGTCCGTCACTAACGCCCTCCCTCCCTCCATGAAAGCGCCGGCGGGAAATCAGTTCGCGCACTTTTCTGGTCAGTGACAGCGCGGACGCCACAGCACTGCGATCATGGATCACGCTGCGACCATCGCTGCACTTGTGGCCGTTCTCAACACCTCGCAGCTTATCATACACCTTTCCCTGAGGCAGATGCAGAGAAATCGGGCGAGGAGGCTACGGCACCGCCGTGAGAGCCTGAAGTCGGAGAGTGGCACAGAGCTGTCAGAAACCACGAGCCCCAGCGCCCAGGACATGACGTTGGCAATGGGGCATGTGGATTTTGTTGAACGGCGATTCTGGGCCCGGGAAACAAGCACGGACTGGTGGGACCGTATAGTGCTTCAGGTCTGGGATGAATCCCAGTGGCTGCGAAACTTTCGCATGCGGAAGGGGACTTTCCTCGAACTTTGTGAGTTGCTGTCCCCTGCCCTGAAGCGCAAGGACACCCGCATGCGAGCAGCCCTCACTGTCCAGAAGCGAGTGGCCATAGCCCTCTGGAAGCTTGCAACGCCGGACAGCTACCGGTCAGTCGCGAACCACTTTGGTGTGGGCAAATCTACCGTGGGGGTTGTTGTCATGCAAGTAGCCAAGGCAATCGTCAAGGTACTGCTCCCAAAGGTAGTGACCCTGGGAAACGCGCAGGTCATCATAGATGGCTTTGCCGCGATGGGATTCCCAAACTGCGGCGGGGCTATAGATGGGACTCACATCCCTATCCTGGGACCGGACCACCAGGCCAGCCAGTACATCAATAGAAAGGGCTACTTTTCAATGGTGCTGCAAGCACTGGTGGACCATCGGGGACGGTTTACAAACATCTACGTCGGATGGCCGGGCAAGGTTCACGACGCTCGCGTGTTCAGGAACTCTGGTCTGTTTAGACGGCTGCAGGAAGGTATTTACTTCCCAGACCACAAAATAACTCTTGGGGATGTGGAGATGCCTACAGTCATCCTCGGGGACCCAGCCTACCCGCTAATGCCCTGGCTCATGAAGCCCTATACTGGCGCCCTGGACACAGAAAAAGAACTGTTCAACTACCGTCTGAGCAAGTGCAGAATGGTGGTGGAGTGTGCTTTTGGCCGTCTCAAAGGGAGATGGAGAAGCTTACTCACTCGCTGTGATCTCAGTGAAACCAATATCCCCATCGTTATTGCAGCTTGCTGTGTGCTCCACAATCTGTGTGAGAGCAAGGGGGAGACCTTTATGGCGGGGTGGGAGCTAGAGGCAAATAGCCTGGCTGCTGATTACGTCCAGCCAGACAGCCGGGCCATTAGAAGATCCCAGCGGGACGCCCTGTGCATCCGGGAGGCTTTGAAAGCTAGGTTCCTGAGTGAGCAGGGCAACCAGTGACTTTTCAGTTTGTGGACAGAAAAGCTGAACCTGCCCCCGTTTCTTTACCCAGTCCATTTTGACTATCCTCTCCAGTTACATACAACCTTCACCCCCTTCCCCTTCCCAAAAAATAAAATCATTTCGATTTTTTAATGAACACCGTTGTCTGTATTGCTGTTTTCGCGGGAATATTTTAAACCGGGGACGCAGACTGTGGCGGGGGGCGGGTTTAGTGTTCTGATGCAAATGATACTTCTAAACTCCCGGAATGACAGGCTCCGCACTGGTGGACTGGTTATTTCAATGGAGCCTGCCAGCACTCCTGGGGGGGACTGTGTGTATGTGTCGGCTATGTGACTTTCTGGCAGGGGGGGTAGGGTTACAGATCCCCTGCTGCGTGGATCTGTGAGCCAGGATAAGGACCGCTGCATAAGATCTGTAACTGCCCTCCCCCGCCACAAAGTCACAGAGCAACCCCCCCCCCCAAAACATGAAAAGCACCTCCCAGACTGACCAGGGTAACCAGTGACTTCACTGTGTATGTGTCCTGATGCTGGACCTGACACCGCCTCTGTACCCTGCTAAAGGTGACTGTCCTGTCCAATTACCAAGCCCCTTCCCCCCCTCCAGACAGACTCTCCCTCAAAAGAACCTGACTGAAACAGTAATGAACAGAAACAAACATTTTATTGCGAACCAGACATGAAACGTGGGGGGTGAAACTTGGACGGGGGCTTGTGTGAGGTGGGTAGGAAAGGACTTCTGAAATTTTGGGGAATGTCAGCCTTCTACTGCTAGAGCAGTCTGCAGGGGTTGATTGAAAGTTTTAACGGCCCTTGCCGCCCCTCCTTCTTTGGACTTTGGGTGAGGGTGGTGTGGGACTTGGTGGCGGGTGAGGGCGGTTACAGATAGACTGCAGCGGGGCTCTGTCCTCCTGCCTCCGGTCTTGCAGAACATCCACAAGGCGCCGGAGCGTGTCCGTTTGCTCCCTCATTAGTCCAAGCAGCTTTTCAGTAGCCTGTTGGTCCTCCTGACGCCACCTCTCCTCCCGTTCCATGACTGCTCGGTGCATTTGTGACAAGTTCTCCCTCCACTGTGTCTGCTGGGCTGCCTGGGCTCGGGAGCAGCCCATTAGTTCTGTGAACATGTCTTCACGCGTCTTCTTCTTCCTCCGCCTAATCTGCGCTAGCCTCTGGGAGTGTGCTGACAGGCTGGGTTGGGAGACAGTCGCAGATGTGTCTGTGTGAATTTTAAAAAGGGAGTGAATTCCTGAGACAGATAAATGAAATTGTATACAAAGAACCTAGTCTTTCTCTGTGAACAAGACCATGCACTGAACCTCTCACATGCGCACTCAGGACAAGGTCGAATTTTCGGCCGTCGCCTTCAGTGCCTGTGGACTTGCGGAGGTCTTGGAGTGTTCAGAGAACTGTGGCTGGAGACCTGAACTTCTGGAGCGGGCAATAATGGTAAGCCGCAGACTTGTGGCTGCTTAAAACTCCAGCAGTAGCACTGGCCTTCTTTCACATTGAAAGCAATGCCAGTCTCTGCTGCCAGCAATCAGGACAGCATCAACTCTGCCCCTGTCCCACCCCCTCGCGGCTGTCCCAGGGAAAGATCCCTGTATGCTGCCCCTCTCCCTCCACCGCGTGGCTGTAAAGCAGTCCCAATACTAACATTCCCCTCCCTAATCCAAAGCAGGGCGTCATGAGCGACATCACCCTCCTGAGGATCCCGGACACCCAGAGAGAACGCATGCTGCGGGAAAGCATGCAGAAACCGGGGCCGTATGCCGCCATGCTATGTCGTGCGATGATCCCGGAGTACTTGATTGTGGCGTGGAGGGGACATGTCTGCTACCACGGAGGGCCCACTAAGATCGCCCTACCCCGGAACCTGATCAACAGGCTTGAGCTCTACCTCCACGAGACCTACGAGGAGTTCTCCTACGAGGATTTCTCGTCGATCCCCGGCCACATTGACCGGATTTTCGCGTAGGTGCACTGGGACTTTGGAGTGGAGCGTCTTGGGCCTGGGAATCATGTAGTAACGGACATTGTGAAATTTTTTTAAAATACATGGGACTAAATTGAGAAGAGCCTAAGACAGAGAAATCATGAAAACCCATTTGTTACCTTTGTAAATATTCCTGTTTTGTACCTGATTATTTTTTTACTAGTTTACAGCACTTTTATAAATATACATTGTTAATAGTATAAATATTACCGTTCTGTTTTAAATAAATGTTTACATGTTTTCAGCACTTACTGCTTGATCCTTCCCCTGATTCTGTGTCCGGGGTAAGGGATGGGGACGGTTGGTACGGGATCTCGGTAAGGGTGATGAAGAGCTCCTGGCTGTCGGGGAAATCAGCGGTGCCAGCGCTGTCGACTGCCTCGTCCTCCTCATCTCCTTCCTCCTCTTCCCCGTCCGCTGTCATGTCCGACATGATCCCATCCTCGGAGTCCACGGTCAGGGGTGGGGTAGTGGTGGCGGCCGCTCCCAGGATGGAATGCAGTGCCTCGTAGAAACGGGATGTGTGGGGCTGGGATCCGGAGCGTCCGTTAGCCTCTTTGGTTTTTTGGTAGCCTTGTCTCAGCTCCTTGATTTTCACGCGGCACTGCGTTGCATCCCGGCTGTAGCCTCTCTCTGCCATGGCTTTGGAGATCTTCTCGTAGATCTTAGCATTCCTTCTTTTGGAGCGCAGCTCTGAAAGCACGGACTCATCGCCCCACACTGCGATGAGATCCAAGACTTCCCGATCAGTCCATGCTGGGGCCCTCTTTCTATTGGATTGCACGGCCATCTCTGCTGGAGAGCTCTGCATAGTTGCCACTGCTGCTGAGCTCCCCTCGATGTCCAAAGAGGAACTGAGATTCAAACTGCCCAGACAGGAAAATGAAAATGAATTCAAATTTTCCCGGGGGTGTGGCTGGTCAGAGCATCCGAGCTCGGACTGCTGTCCAGAGCGTCAACAGAGTGGTGCACTGTGGGATAGCTCCCGGAGCTATTACCGTCGATTTCCATCCACACCTAGCCTAATTCGATATGGCCATGTCGAATTTAGCGCTACTCCTCTCGTTGGGGAGGATTACAGAAATCGATTTAAAGAGAGCTTTATGTCGAACTAAATGGCTTCCTGGTGTGGACGGGTGCAGGGTTAATTCGATATAACGGCGCTAAAGTCGACATAAAAGCCTAGTGTAGACCAGGCCTTAGAAACTGATTTAAGAATTTGGGACAGATTCTATTCTCTGTTACACCAGAGGAATCCCAGAGGGATTCCAATGAATTTCCTCTGGAAAGACAACAGTGTTACTGAGAGCAAAATCTGGCACTTTGCTTTAAATACACAAGCCAGTGCACAGCCTCAGGCCCTTGTACCTCACCTAATTATTATTAATCTCTGGAATAGTCTTCCAAGGGACATAGTGGAAGCCACATTGCTTGAAACTAGATAGCTATATTTTCCATTGCTATGTTCAGTCTCAATTGTACCTCTAAGCCAAAGCCCACAGTAGGGAGCATTTCAGAGTACACCATCCCAGAAGAAGTCAACAGGCTCAGGTGCTCAGAAACTCTGAATTCAGCTACTTACATTTAGGCACCAGTGGCTGAAAATTTTGGTATGTGTAATTCAACTACAGACAGATGGAAACAGTGCCAGAGTTTAGCCCTTAGTGTAATGAACTAGTCCTAGAGTCACAAATGGGATTTAGGCACTGAAGTCCAAACTTTATATTCTCAAAACCTTGGTTTAGCTGCCACCTACCCTTGTAGGCACCTACATTTCCACTGGAGAGGTCCCCAAGATGCCGACATTTCTGCTGGTGGGCATGTGTACAGTCACCTCAGACCTGACACCACCAAGCATGCCAAACTCGCATCTAAGCCCCGGAGGGACTGTCCCCTACCTATCTTGTCTGCAGGGCCTGAGGCAGTGGAGGTGCTCTGAGGCAGGTCTGCCAGCCAGAGAAGGAGGTGGTTTCTCCCTTGTACCCAATAGCCCAGAGCTAGAGCACTCACCTCAGATGTGGGAGACCTACGTCCAAATCCCTCTGATCACAACGGTCCCTTCTGTCCTTGGAATCTGACTCCCCACTCGGCCTGAGGTGGAACAAGGATTTGACCCAGGTCTCCCATCTCCCAGGTGAATGCTCCAACTACTGGGCTATAGGGTATTCTGGGGTGTCTTTCAGGAGAGGGTTCACAGCTGTGAATCCTGAATAGAGGGAAGCTTCTCCCTCCAGGTTGGACTTAGGCACTTAGCACCCTCTGCAGAGTAGGATTTAGGCCACACTTCCCTTCTTGGCATTTTCGGTGGACTAGCTTAGGCAGCTCCCCACTCAGCGTGCTGGATTCTGTGAATCCAGTTTTATGCACCTAACTCTCCCCAGGCATGGTATAGGAACCGTAGGTACCTAACTCAGGCTTGTGAATTCAACTTGGTGGCAGGGTATCTAAAAGTTTGGTTCTGCAGTGGTCAGCCTAAATTTCCCTTGTTAATCTGGCCCCAAGCCCTGTAATTAGTCCACTAGATCTTGTTCCTCTTGCTATTGAGCTGCCCCTCGTAATGACCAGAGTTCACGCTGGCAGCTCAGCAGAGGAATTGACTCAGATGCAGATGAATAGCTACTAATGAGTCTGTAGCATCCCTGGTGTTATCAGTGGTAGTGAGGATTGAACTTCCCCAACAAATGTGAACTGATCTGCCATCTTCCCAAAAATCATTCGGGTGGCTGTGAAAGGATCGTGAATAACTTGAGAACTTTAAGAAAAGATAATGACAAGCTTTTGAGCCTTGCATTCTGTTAACGTGAAAAGGACTAGAAAATTACTACTTTCTTTTAAAAGACAGCTGAGATTCAGCTACATTTCTAGCTCCCCCAAATTTAGGTTCTGAGGACTGCAAACACAGGCTACAGAGATTTCTCTCCAAGCTATGTCCATCCAGTGGCAGGTGTGGTTATATTTGCTATGATGTATGTGCTGAATGATTTATATAAATCTCTCTGCATACAAAATGTGCGAGGCTTTAAAATATTACTAATGCTTTGAGATCTGCAGATGAGTACCATGATAAGCACATATCACTTCAAATATATGTATAAACATTGTTTTCATTTTAAACTACAGATTTTCAGGTATAAATTAAAAACAGGTGTATTTGGGTGAATGTTCACCCTCATAGCCACAGGAACTTTCATACAAGCACTCAGTTCTATAGTCAGAGGGACAAGTGCTCACAAATTGTTTTATCCATCTATCTATTTTAGTCACGATCAAAAGCTCTTCTCTTGAAAAGATCAAGATTATGAAGAACTGTGGACAAATGGACCAATTATTCTTGATCGATCAATTCAAAAGTAAAACACAGTGGAGACAAAAGGAGGCCCACACATTTAAATGATCCTGGAGTACAAGATTATTACTAACAGTGGTTGATTGTATTCTATGTTGCTTAAAGCAAGAAAAAATAAAAATCTACAACTCAGATGAGTATCGCAGAAGGTGTGAATTGTCACTTATTCCCACAGAGAAAGGAGCAGGTTATACTCCCTGTTGAATGGTGAAAGAAAACTAGACTGGTGTACATTTGGCTATGAAGTAAATCAACTTTCAGTAATGCTATATCCAAAACAGCAATTTTCACACCAGATGAGGAATGTCTATGCAGCCCAGGGCAGTAAGCTTCCCAGCCCACATTGACAGACTTGGGCTAGTTGTGGAGACTGAGCTTTGAAGTTGCAGTTCGGGCTGGAGCTCAGACTCTGAAACCCACCTTGCCTCCCTTAGGCCTGAGCCACAACTTCAAAGTACCGGCTACACAGCTATTCTGAGAGTTCAAGTCTGTCGACGCAGGCTGGGAGGCTTGCTGCCACAGGCAGTGTAGGCAGATTCCCTGGAGATCAAGTCTTTTTGCCCCAGGGGTTAAGGTTTACAGAAATGTTGAAATAATATTGTTATATAATTTTTATTTATAATAGTTTTTATTAATATATAAATAAGGAAAGTATTAAGCAATGTTAGCCATAGACATTGCTGCCAGCTCCACCTAGAATACATATGAAATATGAGATGTGGGGCAAACAAGCAAGTTCCCCCAATTTGGGAATAGAAAATACTTTCCAAAAAGACAGGCACATAGAAAACATGACCCTAGATGGCCCCTACCTGAATTCATTATACGATCATTTTGATTTTTAAGGATGAACGGTCTCTGAATAACTAGCAAACCCACAGATTTTGTTTGTAATAAGACAGTAACTTTTTGTTCTGTTTTTTCCTTGAGTAAATATTTATTGCATATCATGGGAAAAAATCCATCTCTTTGCGGCCTTGACCCTGCAGGCTGGTTTATGAAGTGCAGAGAGCCAAAGAGCTAGCAACTGATCACACAGTATTTGCTGTGCACAGGTCTCAGCAATGTGAGCAATCCTCCACCCACCTCTGCTGAACTGTGCATGGTTCAGAAGAAAAAACAGCATGCATGATGAGTGAGAGAAATAGGGTTTAGGGGCTTAAATGCAATCCAGTGAATTCAAATGAGGACCTCAGCAGCCATTTTTAGCACTTCACTTTACTCTCACCACCCTCCAGCAGTTGAATTATACTGCTGAGAATCTGGTTCCCAGTCTCTCAGCCAGCTGTATGATGTCTCCTGGCATATTCTAGGCATAAGGTGCATACTGGCTCACCAGCCTGGAGCTCCAATGCCCCTCAGCATGCTTCATCTAATGGCTCATCACTATCCAGTGGTGGCTCATCGGGTTGCTTTCTCACAGACTTCAACTCTACAGATGTAAGTTCAAGGCCCATATCTCCTGAATTACTTTGTGCTTCTCTTCCATTATCTGAGAGACTTGCTTCTGGAGTACAGGATCTTGTTCCAAGCACAGATCTGTTTCATTTGTTGGTGTTTAGAACTTCTTTTAAGAATTCTAGTAATTAGAAATGCACTATTGTGATCTTTTCTTCAGCAGTTCTGCTTTGTGGTGACACAAATAAACCTTCCTCATCTAGGCATATGAAAAGCAGAGTTTTCCCCTTCATCACTCAGAGAATGTACCATCGCATTAATGGTACAAGATGCAGGGGTTATAGATATAGCCTCACCACTGAGCATGCTCTGAAAGCAGCCAGTTCCCATGCACTGCATGCTGATGGAAATAACCCCTTCAGTCAAATATATCTAAGGGATTAAAGAAATTTTTTTTTCTTGTCTCTCTAATTTAGAATAATAAAAGGCTAGATTGGATAACATTTTTAGAGATCAAAATCCTGTGTTTATCCTTCTGCTCTCTGTACTGCTGAAGAGGGAGTCAACCAGCTCAGCAGCTGTGAGACAGACATTTTAAAATCAGGCCTATCCCACTGTGGCCCAGGAGGAAAGCTTAGCTGAGCCATCACTTTGGTGGGGAGACTGAATAAAACCACTTCAGTATCCCCAGCATCTAGTCTATGCCACCCATTAAATCATCACAAAGTTATGCCCAGCACAGCTATCCTGCATAGCAAATCAGCTAATTGACATGAACTGTGTAATCCAAGTATTAGTCCTGAGCATCAACTGCTGTGAAGAGTGCCCAGCCTACTTTGCAGAAAAGATCCACGACTCTCTTGGTTGAGGAAAGCCAGAGAAGAATAACTGTGCCCACTGCTATTGAAAATTGTCAATGCCTCCTTCAGAGAAGCAAGTCTGCCAACCTGCCTGATCCTCAAGAAACCAATATTAGACACAAAGTTAGCCAGCTATGCCTCATCTTAACCCCTATTTCTAGATTAAATAATTAAAAAAGTAGTGACAACTAAGCTCCATCATGAAATACCTTTTAAATCAGGCTTCAGATGGCCTTGGCAAGACCAAAATGATGCTGCTCAAGAGGGAAATTACTTCAAAAACTGGGACATTATTCTCCCACTCCATTGAAGATATACTCCCCCTCTCCCACCACATCTTCATTTAGCAAAGGGGTGGGAAACCTAAGGATCACTAAGCCTAGAACATCAGTGGTGCAAACCACCACCAACTGCCCCTGTTTTAAATGAGAACATGGCCACACTGATCCACCCATCTATTGTCTCCATACAGGATCACTGCAATTCAGGACTTGTCTAGGTGCTTTTTTTAATTCAGTTTGCTTAATTTAAAATCCCACTTTAAACACCCATGTAGACATAATTTAAACATATTTAGCTCAATTTTAGCAGGTCAAGTAAGAGCCTGTATAGGACCCTTTGATGGCTTCCAGTTTGTTTCCATTGCTCAATCTTCAAGCCCATCCCTGGGTCAAGATGCTGTTATGTTTAGAACTGGGTGAATAATGGATATTTTAGTTTATTGGCAAATTGAAAAACATTGAGTCAAACAAAACACTTCATTTAACCAAAAACAAATTTTTATGTTGTTTCAGTTTCAGACTGTGGTGACTAAAGCTGGGCAATTTTTTTCCAGCAAATATTACATTTGGGTAGAATTTGGCCAATAGTTTCAGCAAAAGAAAACACATTTTGGAAATGTTGAAATGGTTCATTTTGAAAAAAATCTAAGTGAGCTATTTCAAATGGCAATTCAGTTTGGCCCAAATGAAATTTTTTTGGCTTGTCATTTCTCCAAAGCCGGGGTGGGGTGGGAGTAATTTTGGTTCAAAATAACCACTCCCCCCCCCCCAATTCAGCCACTAAACCAAAAAGAAAAAACGAAAAAGAAAACCAATTAGTCACCCAGCATTGGCTGTACTGGTGCCACTGCCCTCCTTATAACTTTAAACCCAGTGGGTTAGGGCACACACCTGGGATGTGGGTGACCGAGGTTCAATTCTCCTCTCTCCCCCCCCGTTCTGGAGGAGTACTTGAACTTCAGTCCTGAACATTGCAAGAGAACTCCCTGAGCTATGGGATCTTCTGCTGTGGGTCTTGGTCTCTCCTGTTGAATCTGTTCCCCTTTGTATACCTAATAGTAACTGGAGCAGGGACTTGAGTATCCCTTATTTTAGGTGAGTGTCCTAACCACCAGGCTATACAATCATTTTCACTCTTTCCCTGGCCCAGTGACTGTTTGTTTTCACCACAAATGACTGTTGCCCCTATAAACCAGAAAAGGGGAAAAGAAACATTATTATACATGTATATCTTAAGTATAACCTAGCCAACATCACTTTGCAGATTTAGTTTACCAAGGAATTGCTATGATGATGGGTGATTTAAAAGTTCCTAAATAGATAGTGGGATAAGGCACCTTCTTGGTCTCACCAGCATCAGCTGTTTTTGGTCTTGGCAAGATGGACTTGGGGTAAAACAGTCCCTCTTGGCTGCAAAGGGGCAGTCCACTCCTTCTATCAGCCAGTCTTTTAGGCTTGTTTTTCTCCCTTATGGGAGGGACTGTCACCTCACCTACTAGCAGCTTGACTTCCCCCCTCTCACCCCAACAGGGGAGGGTTTAAAAAAGTCTCAGGCAGCCCTTAGTTGGAATCAGCTGATCCTAATTGATCTCTGGTAACCCCTTCTCAGCTGAACCTGATTGACCTGTAGTTAACAGGAAGGAGGGCCTTTTACCCTTCTGGGACTGTTTTCTGCTCTGCCCTTGCAGCTGTCTGTCCTGAGTTTATCACAATAGGTAGCAAATTGGAAGTCCACTTATTCATTAAAAAATCAAAATCAAACTCTGACCATGTACTGATGCACTGGTCTTCACACAATTTTGCTGTGCTACAAATGTATTGTTGCAGAGAAGTCTGTACTAATGAGAAGATATATCATGACTCCTTGGTTATAAGTTAAACTTAATTTTTAACTTTTCACTGTGTTCAGCCCAAGATTCATAAGCAAAGTAGTTACCATCTGTATAATATATTAATCTAGCATGCCACCATCCCTTTCTGCATACTTAAAATTTGCCAAAAAACCAACAGCAGATTAAAAACTCAAGAACTATATAAATAGTGTACATATTTTCTGCTTGAATACTTGAAAATCAGAATTTAAATCTTCCCTGATCCTTTCCTTCCTCCCTCCCCGCCCCTGTATCCCCTGCCCCTGCCCCCCCGGTTAATTTCCTGTACCACTTAATTGTGCCTTAACTGGCTTTAGAGTAAATAGTATTTCCTCTTTGTGACTAATAAGATGCGCTGTTACTTTTTGGGATGGAATTTCTTGGGATGGAATTGCTCTCTCTCTACATATTTTATTTTACCAAATCATCATTTCAATCAATTGAATATTTTAATTTGCACACATTATACCATGATCCAGGTAACTATTAAAATGCTAATACATCTTTACATCTTATGAAGGAAATTCCATATAGAAAAAAGAGTCTTAATTGTAACAGCTTTGCAGCTTAAATAGGCTTCTCCCTGATCCCTTACTAGAGTATTGTAAAGGCTGATTCTACTAAATATTGAGTCATATGAATACCTGAAAGAAAGAAAATTAGCACGTTAATTACCTGCATAATCTTAATATGTCACTATCAAAATAAAAAAAAAATCTTTCCCACCACTCTAGCAAAATATTGGAAAGGCCCTTCATTTTCAGTTTTTATTTTGTTTAAAGTTTCCCAGGAATTTATCAATTTAAGTTAAAATGGGTAAAAAAAGCCATTATGTGCAAAACATGAACTTCATTGTTTTTTGTGTAAATATCAGGGGTAATATTAGTGTGGGGATGGGAGGACAGAAAAAAAGCAACAAAAAGAAAAGTAAGATTATTGGACATAAGAACAGTTGAATGTTGTGGTTTGTTTCATGAACTGTACATTAACAGTACATACACATATGCACACATGCGCATATCTTCCAATACATTGTCTTACTTTAACAGTCAGCCTAACGCTCACACTAAAATAAACACATCTAGCTAATGTAATCAATTAAATATTCTTAACATAATCAGTATGTTCATGTACCTGTGTGGTCCAAAATTCAGGTGAAAGTCAGTAAAAATTGAATAATAGCTTTTGTAAAACCTAGGAATTTGAGAAAAATAAGTAAAAACAGAAATTGTAAATAGTGGTAAAATATTTACACAACACAATGTCATTTTGCCCTGTGGTCTAGTGATGACAATCAAAGTACTGCATATTGTAGATACCTAAGGTAAGGGGACAAGTAGGGAAGTGGAACAAAAACTAAATTATGCATGGAAGCAAAAATCGGAGAAAAGTAAAAGGCAGAAGTGACAAAGGGTGAGTCAACATTATCTTCAATTTTATTGTCTTTTTGTGTTTAAATCGGGAATTTTTTTAACTGATGCATTATAGACAGCATCTACAGGGGCATTTTAAGTATAAGATACAGGAAATAAATTCCTTCATTTCTAAATTGGGCTGTATTCTCAGATGGCATAAATTGGAAAAGTTCCACTGATTTACACCATCTGAGGATATGGCCCATAATATTGTAATTTATTATGTACATTGCATTTAGTGACAGCCTGTGTTTCAGTAGAGTTGGTCAGAAACAAGAACTTGGATCAAAAGTAGATTTTGAAATGCCAGAATTTCCTGCAGGATGGAAATCCCCCCCAAAATTAAAATTGGAACTATCAAAACATTCTGCTTCGATAATGTCAATGTTATAATTTATATATTATAGAATAATAAAAATAATAGTTTAATATAATAAGTAAACAATTACTTGTAACCATAAAGTCTAAACAAAAAAGTTTACTTTATCAAAACAAAATGTTCCAATATTGAAACATCTAAACATTTCATTTAGACTCCCCCCTCCTCCCCATCAAATTTCATCAAAAGTCACATTCCTGTGTTATGTTTGTTTTGATCTTTGTATTTTCCAATGGAAAATTATTCCTTGAAAATTTTTGATCTGCTCTAGTTCTCAGCTTTATCATAAACCTTACTTATGTGAAATGAAAGAAAGATGGTCCCCAGTAATAAATATAACAGTGCTATATAGTAGTAAATTTAATAGACTCTTGGAAAATTAAGTTTGCCAGGATGTGCGTAGTAATCAGTTCTCAAAAAAGTGCCTTTTTTGGCGAGGGGGGGAGGAGGAGGGAAACTAGGGGGTTACTTTGATTTTCCATTTTATGGGCTCCTAAAATCAGAACACAGCAAGCTACAGGAATGTATGGTAGCACACTTTTATATGTGTACCCATGACACGCACCCTGGACTAATGAACACGGGTAGGTCCAGGCACCAGCGCAGCAAGCGCGTGCCTGGGGCGGTAAGCGGACACAACATCAAGAATGTCAGTTTTATGGAGAATTAAAATAATACAATCTGCATAGGAAAGAACCACTCCATCACTCAAATTTTGCATGAGTGTGAAGAAAAGAGCCATGAAAAATAAGGCAGAAGGTACAGTTGTATTGAACTGATTGTTGAGAAGAAGTCTTAACAGGAGATTTTTGTCTGGAACATGTTAATTGATAAAAGCTCTGCAGGGAATGGCAGCATGTCTTTTTGTGCTCAGAACTCCTGTTTGTCCATATTAATCCACAATCAGCCTGGGTATTTCTTAATATTGTTCCTAAAGAGCTATAACCACAAATAGAAACTGACTGGCATATAATTTCAACAGCTAAATTTGAAATTCTGGTCCATGTACCTTGGTTACCATTTAAAACAATCAATGTTTAACCTCAGTTACCACACTTAAATATTTAATATGTTGGTCACTGTGGGCAAATTACATTTTAATGGCAACCACTGTATACTGACCTTCATCCATGGCAGCACTATCAATGTGCAAATGTTTAATCAAAGACAGAGTCTAGAAGAGAAGCTGGTTCACAATGATGGGGAAAGACAGCCAACTACTGTAACACAACTGGGGGAATAAATTAACAGGCTGCCCGCAAGGCAGGATGGAATAATCTGAGCCCCTCGTGGAAGATGGGAACTTTTAAATTAATATTTTCTTGGCAGTCAGAATTAGATAAGCAGAATATGCATGCATATGAAAACAGCTAACTACTACAAATTGTTTACTTGATGTTATGGCTGCGACACTGCCAACCAATGCCAGGTATTTCCAAGTTATGCTGACATGCTGTCCTTAACACACCATTGTGAAATAAACAAGTAAATGAGAAATTAAGGATCAAGGCTTTAATATGGAATTTCCTGGCTTTTGAGAGTTTGTGTCACAGTCATAACATCCTCTGATCAGGAGTTTAATGTCCTCATTTGTTTTGGCCATTTTAGCTTTGGGACATTGTTTGTGCTAAGTGTGTAGAAGGTTCTAAAATATCAGTTCTTTACTCAGGAGATTCAAGTGATCCATTAGATTTGTCAAGTAAACAATCAAGCAATTTAAAAATATTTACAAGGAGTAAGTTATATAACCACCCTATCAGTTATAATTACTTAAAAATACATATTGTATAAGTGCAATAAGTATTGTATAAGTACAATAAGAAACTCATTGATTTTCTCTTGATTGTGACCTGAAACCATAAATCAGCCTGCATTGCTTGAAACTCAGCCTGATTTGGGTCACAGTTTAGCCAAAGCTGACAGAAATTATTGTGGACATTGGCTGAGATTTAAGTTGGTTGTAAGCTTAGTTACAAATGTTTTGTAAGGTTGGGAGATTGATTGATTGTTAGGTGGGGATGGTATGAGCAGGAGGATAATAAAGGATGATTCAGACCCCACAAGTGGTGCACATTTTTATCCAGGATACCAATAGCACATTGTAACTGCAAAGTGCGATGAGGGCTACCTTTGTCATTGCTCTCCTGTTTGTCACACACATTGCATCTGGTTAGATTGAAAGCTCTTTGGCATGGCAGGGACCATGTCTGTCTTCGTATGTGTTTGTACAGCACCCAGCACAAAGAGGCTTCAATCCTGACTGGGGTGTTTGAGTCCCACAGCATTACAATAATGAATAATAGTGAGGATGGTGTTTCATGTGGCTCCTATAAATTGCCAAATCTGAGAGTTAACAAGCAGTTATTGTTACTATGGAAACTGATTTATTTCTTGGTTAGCTCAACATGTCTGTCTCATTCTGTCTCATTGCATGAGAGCTGTTCTGTGATTTTAATTCCACTACTCTGAGAATCACAAGGAGTGAATTATTCAGCTTGTTTGCAATAGACCCTTGCAGTGAATAACATGCTTGTCTATCGTAACATACTATATTCATTCAGGTTACAATATTTTCTGACCTAAATGAATATATTTAAGATTCAAACATTAAGGTGCAATAGAGCAATTAAACTTCCAACTGTGACAGTATGGAAGCCTGTTCACTGCTACTGAAGTAGCAACTGCATTCATGCCTTACTAGCCCATCCATTTGGAAAAGCTCATAAAGGCATTTTTTCCTTTGTAAAGGGTTGAGTTCTTGTCTCACAGACCATTAATTCTCATTCAGCTGTGTTCTCCATTCCCCTTCTTTAGCTGAGCAAAAAATAATTGTACCCCATGTGTCCCCCCAACTCGAGCATGTGGCAACTCCCCCTTGTAGTGGTTAGGAATTATTGTCATTATTTAAGAGATGATTGTACTCAGCATCATACAAGTCACACAGGTAAAAACAGTCACTGCCCAGAGGAGCTTATGATGAACTACTTGACAGACACAGGTAAGTTGGCACACACTAGGAGATCCAGAAAAGGTGTTAATTCAGAACACCGCTATTTTTATTTCTTTCTTGACTGGCTAGGGCTAACTGCCTAATGGAATAAATGAGCTAGTGTTTCTGAACCTTGCCAGGTTGACAATCCCGCATTTGAACTCCAAAATGTTGGTGCTCCTCTTCTATTTACTATAGAAGTAAGAGTAAAAACATATCAATGATAAGCCTATATAAAACTACCACTACCTTTGACCTCACAAACGTTGAAGGTTTTAACTACCCTGAAGTTACGCTGGTAATTTTATTTTCTTCAATTTAGAATTGTAATAACATTTAACATCTTGCAGCTGGTGCTTAATTTGTGCCAGGGCTTGCCAGGGCTGAGCTCCGGCACCTCTAGGCTTGGCAGTTGATGGACCCAGCACCTCTGGACTTTCCCCCGTTATGAAAGTAAAAAAATTGCTTGATACCCAGCACCTCTTTCAGTACAAATTAATCACTGCTTGAAGCGCCCTTACCTCCAATAGGCTTTTATGACCTCCCTAGAGGTCCTGGTCTACCACCTGAGAAACATTGCAGTAAAGAATTTGAATGAAAAGGTGGGAGTGGGAGGTCATTCTATTTGAGGAAACCTGTATTAATTGTACCAGTACAAACTCTCTGAAGAGACTAATAAATTCTTGTTACAAGAAAGCATGAAAGTCTCTTTTATGACTCATGGTAAGAGACAAAATATATATGAATACAGGGGTGATGGCATAACAGCAGACCATACAAATGGTACACTTGCTAGCAGCTGGAAAACTAGGGATAAAATGATCTTGGGACCCAATTCAACAGCTGTAATAGCAAGGAAACCTATACAAAGCAGCCAAAGCTCCCAAATACTAGCTTGTGTTGCCAAAGCAGAAAGATTTTTTGTTTAAATGGTCCCTGATGGTTATCAGATTCAATTTCTAGTATAATCCCATTTAAATTAAGTACAATTTAACAAAATGTAGTTAATTTCCTAGGCCTGGATCCACTGCCATGTCTTGATGTTGTGTAACTGAGTGCACCTCAATTTACAATGTTTCTACTGCTAATCTGGCTGTTTCAAGTAGCACAAAACCAAATGTCTGTAGCTGGTAATTTTTCTGATAACATTGTTAAGAAAAAGGAAGAGCACAGAGTTCTCTCAATGAGACATACATTAGTCCCTTAGTATTTTAGTGAGTAAGATCTTTAACAAATAAAACACTACTTGTTTCAGTTGGTTGAAGTTTCCTGTAGGAGAAAAGAATGATTGAAATATCAATGAGATCTTTATGTGAATCGTATGACTAAAAATGGGTGGTATACTTTTATTTCTAATTTACTGATTTTTTTTCTCATTTATCTTAATATTTGTAAGGTGATGTTTACCCATCATTAAAGGCAAAGCCATTTGAAGGCTTCAGTATGCACTCCATTATGATAATAGAATGGCAGTATTGCCAATTCCTCTAATGTGCATGGTTGAAGTTTCATCCAGAAAATTTGTCTGGCAGTAGGTTCACAGTATGTAGGGGACTGATTATGTCAAAGAAGAACACAACACAGGGCATTTTGACAGATCAGTAACAGGCCCTTAAATAGCCTTTTAATATTGTTGGGACGGATGTGATGAAGATGACAACTTTATTGAAGTAAAATATCTGATGTGAGATTAGAAAGTGTGATCTTATATTGCCAGCTACATTATACCCAAATCAAAAACCCATAACAAACTTCAGCAGGGAACTTATTTACACATTCGTTGTCACATTGTTATAGCTATCGCTCTTCAAATATCCTTTTCACATATGAAGGGTGGGAGTCAGTTTTCTCTTGGGGCTCAGTCCAACTCCTATTAAAAATAGTAGGAGTTAGATCAGTCCACTTGCATGGTGGGAGAGTCCCAGATGAGAGTCAGATATTGGTACTTACTGGACATAGGCCCACTTGGTTGAGGTCATTGATTCTATTCAGTGACATACACAAATGTGTTTATAGAGTAAAATTCACAAATATAGTAGCTTTGGGAATTGTGTCTTCAGAGAGCTGCTGGCTCGCAGAAGGTTTTCAAACCCAACTGCTTTTTCTGGAGTTCTGAAAGCAGAGCTATGCTTGTGAATTATAAGCCTGGCTGCTGCTTTGGAAATCAGAATTCTTGTTCAAAAGTGTAAATGCTTTTTTGATAGAAAAGCCTAGGAATACCGAATTCTGTGTTTGCATCCATTTCAGTAACTCACAATTGGAGTCCGTTCCCTTCCAGCTGCTCAAACCATGACAATAGTAATTATCCTCCTTCAGACTACCTCTGCCATGATGCTTACAAAACACTCAACAATGGCTAAGCAGCTGGCATGCTATGACCATTGCTTATTTTAATGATGAGTATCCGCTCTCTGTTGCCTATGCTCCCCCTCTGTTTGTTGCATCCTACTGTTGTCTCATTACTGTAAGCTCTTTGGGGCAAGGACTGTCTTTTTGTTGTGGGTCCACAGTGCCTAGCCAATAGGGTCACAACCTCTGATGCAAGCCGCTATGATACAGCTACAGCTGGAAAGGTGGATGGAGACTAAATCTAAACACTAACCTAAATGAAACTTTAAATGGAATGGTCTCTGTTGTAGCTTACAAAGAACCCACTCTCTTTGCTCACTTGATTCATTTGAGGAGTTACTTTATTTCTTTTGTCATTTTTATTATGGTCCAATTAAAGTCACTGTAATTAAAGCACATTTGGTTTAGTAGATTTCAGAAGCAAGATCAATCTGCATAAGAAATGGCATGGAGGGGCTCTGATATGGCCCACTCCAACTTTTTGTGGCTGAGGTTTAGAAGCCATGATTTAGCATTTGAAAGGGTCTGGGGGAAAAGTTGAAAAAATGTCTGGAGTTGTTTACAGTGCAACAGGGAAGTTTGCGTGTGCACGCGCATGCCCGCACGTGCTTTTCAGTAGTGGATTGCTTGCATTACTTTATTTACAACATATAAATCAATTAACTAATCCTAGTTACTCCTTGCTTTGTGTGGTAACTATTAATTGCTCTAAACACAGACTCAAGTGGGTGGAGGAACTGGCCCATAGACTTTACAGTTGGATACTCAAAACTGAGAGAACAAAAATCATTTGCCACTTAGAATATTTTGGCCTAAATCAGTGGTTCTCCACCAGGGATACGCATACACTTGTGGGTATGCAGAGGCCTTCCAGGGGGTACATCAACTCATCTAGATATTTGCCTAATTATACAACAAGCTACATAAAAAGCATTAGTGAAGTCAGTACAAACTAAAATTTCATACAGACAATTACTTGTTTATACTTTTCTATATATTATACACTGAAATCTAAGTACAATATTCATATTCCAATTGATTTATTTTATAATTAGAGGATAATAAATGAGAAAAGAAGCTATTTTTCACTAATAGTGTGCTGTGACACCTTTGTATTTATGTCTGATTTTGTAAGCAAGTAGTTTTTAAGTGAGATGAAACTTAGGGTACACAAGACAAATTAGACTCTTGAAAGGGGTACAGTAGTCTGGAAAGGTTGAGAGCCACTGGCCTAAGTGACCTACCCACAGTGAGTGAGGGACAAAGCCTAGAACAGAACCCTTGAATTCTGGTTTCCAGCTGAAAAAAAACAAGTTTGTCTCTCCCTGTTTATATCTCTTCCTTTGTAGATCATTCCTGAGAATGTTGACTTCAGTTATGTTCTGTTTTTCTTCAGCTATATATAATATATATTAATCCTGTCATTCCTTTTGGAATCAGCATATTGATGAAGCAACAGCAACCCCTTTTTGATTCGGCATAACCTAACTCATTTGACAAAATGAGTTCATTTTATAAGCATTTACAGAGGAGCAATCTTTTCTTCTGATCCCACTATTTACAGCACTCACTGCCTTCTGTACAATTTATTTGTAAGGTAATATCATGATGAATCACAGATTGATTCTTCTGTGTAAAATACCATTACATTTATATGCCCTAATAAAATAAAAAATTGCATTTATGAGTTTTCAAAATATATACTCTCCCTAAATTGCTGGATGAAATGAGCTGAATAGCTGATAGATCTGCTCTCTGTTGGTCTAGTTGTTTTCTGTTGCATAACTGTTCCTGAGACAGACTATATAGTACCTGAGATCGCTAGCAGTGGAGTCACATCAGCACATCCAACTTGGCAGTATGAGGTTACCCTGTCCCTTACAATGAGTCACTGTCATTCTAAGAGCAAAATGTGCCAAAAATTTAAGGTGGACTATGGCCTTTGCTTCACTGCTAAAAAAAAAGGTGCATGCTTTACCTCGGGGTAACTAACACTCATGAGCTTTAGTTTTACCTTGAGACAAACTTGCTAAGGTCAGCCCCTGAAGGAGTTTTAAGGCTGTTTATGCACAATAAACTTCAAGTGCTTGCTCAGGATAGCTGATGCATATTGGTTACCCGAAAGTAAAAGTACACCGGTTTAGCAGTGAAGACAAGTTCTTGTTTGCCAAATATCTCACTCCATGGTGAAAGCTATAATAGGTTAGATAGTTATGGCAAGTAAATGACACTCAGTAGTATAAATATAGTTAGAAGAGGCAGAAACTACAGTATTATTAACAGAAGGCATATTGACTAAAGCAAAAGCAGCTTTATGGGAGGGGGATTATAGCTGAGTTTCTCCTTAAATAAAAAAAAGGCAGTGATTTCTAATCCCAACAAGCACTAAGAGGCTGCCCTTGTGCACATCTTTGCACAACAATATGGCTAAATCGTAGGCATGCAGTAATGTGCTGTAGGGTGGGGGAGATACTATACCTTGGGAGCAGAGGCAGACTTTAAGGGAAGTGTACAGACTTTAAGGGAAGTGTACTCAGTAGCAGCACTTACTGCATCTTTTTTGGAAAGGTGTCATATGTGCTTTCCCAAGCACCAGAATCCAGGGACACATGCAGAAATGTAGCAAACCTCGTTGCCTACTCTGTCCCCATATCTACTCTGGCGACACCATCAGAGGACTCAACCACATCAGCCACACCATCAAGGGCTCATTCACCTGCACATCCACTAGTGTTATATATGCCATCATGTGCCAGCAATGCCCCTCTGCCATGTACATTGGCCAAACTGGACAGTCCCTCCACAAAAGAATAAATGGACATAAATCGGACATCAGGAATGGTAACATACATAAGCCAGTAAGTGAACACTTCAATCTCCCTGGTCATTCTATTACAGATTTAAAAGTCACTATCATTGAACAAAAAAACTTCAGAAACAGACTTCAAAGAGAAACAGCAGAACTAAAATTCATTTGCAAATTCAACACCATTAATCTGGGCTTGAATAGGGACTGGGAGTAGCCGGCTCATTACAGAAGCAGCTTTTCCTCTCCTGGAATTGACACCTCCTCATCTATTATTGGGAGTGGACTACATCCACCCTGATTGAATTGGCCCTGTCAACACTGGTTCTCCACTTGCGAAGTAACTCCCTGCTCTCCAGGTGTCAGTATATAATGCCTGCATCTGTAACTTTCACTCTATGCATCCGAAGAAGTGAGGTTTTTACCCACGAAATAAATGCCCAAATAAATCTGTTAGTCTTTAAGGTGCCACCAGACTCCTTGTTGTTTATGCAGAAATGGCTTTCGGCATACACCCCATCCCAGCTTCTACCTAGCACTGAACACATCCAATCTCCCTCGTAGTGCTCAGAGCACTATGGCAGGTTTAATGAGAAAGAACAAGCCCTTTTCCCTGTAGCAGAGTCGGGAGAAGTCACAAGCTACAGACTGAGAAAGTGATTGCATGGTACAGCAGAGGTTTTGGGGTCAGGTTCTGATCTCTGGTGCACCATTTAAGGCAGGAGTAGTTCCACTGACAAGAGTGACCTGCTGTCGAATCTGTAAGTGAAATCAGAACCAGGCAGTCAGCCTGGCAAAAGCGTCCAGGAAGGCTGGGAACTAGTAACCTAGGCCCAGATCTAGGAAGGGACTTAGGCATTGCAATACTGAGCGTCTCAGCACCTAAACTTTTAGGCACCTAGAAAATCATAGAAACAACCCTCCGATCCACAAAGCCTGAGTTATGTGCCTAGGCTCCCTATACAATGAATGGGGAGAAATAGGTGTCTTAGAACGCGATCCACAAAACCCAGCACTCTAGGACGGGAGCCACCTAAACTAATCAATGGGAGATGCTGACGAGATGGGTGTGTGCTAAGCCCTGCCCCTCCCATGGAGATAGGGGCCTACCTGGGGGCTGTAGGGAAGTGCCTATGTCTCCTGAATGGTCCATGAATGGGAACCAGCTGCCTAGAGTCAGGTTTAGGCTCTTGTGGGAATGAGTTAGACACCCGCCGTGCGCCACACAAAAATGGCCAGAGGAGGAGAAGGTAGAGCCCCTCCTATAACTTTGGTTGGGATGTAGAAGACCCTGGTTCAGTCCCCCCCATCTACCAGAGGCACAGAAGGGAGAGCCCTGTTCAAATCTCATCTCAGGACAGTGCTGTAACCACTGAGCTATGGGATAGTCTGATAATCTTCTGTTGAAGTATTTATCCGCAGTGGAATAGTCATTAGCCGGGGAGGGGGAAGAGAGAGAGAGAGAGAGACTCTAGTCCAGTGGTTTGGGCACCCAACTGGGAGGTGGGAGACACTGGGAGCAGACCCTCTGCTCCAATCACACTTCCATTATTTATCCAGAGTGCAACAGCTTCCAATGGAGAGTTTGAGGGAGGTTCTCCCCCCCCCCCCATCAGAATATCCCATAGCTCAGGTGAGTGTTCTAAGGTGGGTGGGTGGTGACAGCAACACTACCTGTTGCTGCCTCTGCCAGGTTTTAAATGGGGTCTGCTCCAGTAGATGTGCTCAGAGGCCACCTGCCAGAGCAGGTCCACATGCAACTTAGACTAATGCTTATCTTCCCCCATTTTGAATTGTTTTGGGGCATAGGTAGGAAATAGGCATCAGGACACATATAGGAAGAGAGAGCTGTGCACATGCCCAGAGATAGAAACGCAGGTGCCTACTCCCGCTGAACCCAGTTTTGTGGATCACAGTGGAGCCAAAACTGGGATGTAGGCACCTATGTAATTTTGTGGTTATGATGTAATACATTGCAACAAGACATGCAATTGCTTCCAGAGTTTTGAATAGAAATGAAAAGAAAATACTTTTAAAGAGAGATGAATCTATGATTATTAACAATTCTACTAAATACAACTTGGTCCTTCTTGGTTCTTTCATTTGCTAGTGCTTTAATAAAGGTGGTGCTAGGTCATCTTATCTTTTAGCATTAAAATAGCTTTTAAGTTAGTTGTTTGGAAGATACACAGGGTAGGGGGGGAGGAGCAGCTGTAAAATTAACACAGACCCTTTGAAATGGAAATTGCCTAATAAAAAATTATCCATGATAACAGAGGATTTGAAGAAAGTGAGAATACATCAAGGCAGTGCTTTTTGAAATGCTGATGCATATGGGCATCCTCTGAAATAGATTTTCATTACTACAGCACGTCAACACATCTTGTGTTCACTTAGCCTACTTTCCAATGCTATTATATGTGTATTCAAATGGTTAATTTCATGGTGTGTAAGACAGGGTTTGACTCACCGCTGTGGCACCTCCTGCTGGCAGTCCTGGGAATTAGCTTAGTTCACCAGTGCGCCCTCATCTGGTGACATCTCACCCCCATCACATCTACTCCAGGAAGCATGTTGTCCCAAAGAACACAGCATCCTCTTCAGGACACAACCCTCCAGCTGTGTTACACTCAGTTCTCCCCCGCTTCTGGGGGAGGGGGAACAGCAGTCCATTGTCTAGCCACTTCCTTAGTGGTGATTGGCGGGGGGACCCGGCCCACCCACTACTCTGGGTCCCAGCCCAGGGACCCTGTAGATGGCAGACATGTTCTGCATCCCCTCCAACCACCCAATCTACTTCCTGGGCCACTTTGCCACAGCCCCAGCACCTTTTCTGCCCTTGTCTCAGGGCCTCAGCATGCCAGTCATCAGCCGGGAGCTCACTCTTGCTTCCCTGAGCCTGCCCAGCAGTGCTAACTACCCTTCTGTCTTCAGGGTAGCTAGTTCTCCTCAAGCTCCAAGGAGTGACTGAGCTGCTCTCCCCTGCGGCTCTTCTTATATGGGCCTGCCCGGCTCTGATTGGCTGCTCCTCGTAGCCCTCTCCAATTGACTGTCTCCTGCACACCCTCCCTAGGGTCCTCTCCAATTGGCTGCCTGTTGCGCAGCCTCCCTAGGGTTCCATTAACCCTTTATGGGCTAGTGTGGGCTGACGCCCCATCACAGTGTGAATCAACAATCTTCATGAATCCCTTTTAGGATTAGTAAGTTATCCTTTTGCTGACACAGCAGGTGTCCTATACAGTCAACAAGAGGGGTCTCTTCCTTCCAGTTGTATCTGAATATTAGAAATTATAAGCAGCAATATATGTGATTGCCAAAGTGCCTATAAACTTTCTCAAGGATCAGATTATTCTGGGATTTCAAGGTTTCAGATGCTTATGAATCAATCACTTACTGCACATTTCAGAGCAGGGAGGGGTATTTAGTGAAATTTTCCCTCTGTAAATAATTGCTTTCACTTCATGCCACTATCAGGCATTGATTTTCAGATCACCGCAATGTTTTTCTTCTTTGTATAATAGGTTACAATGGGCTTCATTTCTATTCAGAACAAGTGTCTGCCAACCATAATTAACAAAAAGTGACAAGTTAGCAAGAGGAATGCCTTGGGCTTAGACAGTTAAATAAGCCAAGCATGTTTGGGGTTTTTACCCCACATACTTCTCACCATTGCTCTATCAGATGACAGCTATTTCTTGGGGATTAGTCTCTAAGTTTTGTCTAAATGAGGGTAATTTGCACTGCTATAACTACATGACTAGTTGCACAAGTGCAGAACCCCTGATACAGACACACTGCACTGGTACAAAATGGAGCTCGTGCTGGTGGGACTTACACCTCATCCCAGTATATTTTGCTCACACTGTAGAAATGCAATTAAAAAGGGGGTTTCTTGCAGAGAAAAATGGTCCAGTGGTTACGGCACTAACCTGATACTTAGAAGATCAAGGTTCACGTCCCTGCTCTGTCACAGCTTTCCTGTGTGACCCTGGGCAAGTCACTTAGCCTCATTTTACAGATGGGAAACTGAGGCACAGAGAAGCTAACAGTACTTCCCTACCTCACAGTGGTCCTAATGCATTAAAAGATTGTGAAGTGTTCCAGTACCATGGTAACGAGGGTTAAAGCAGTACTTAGGATGAGGAATAGCAACATTAATAATTTCTGTATATGGATCACATAAGTAAGAGCTGAGGCTTGAGAGTGTGTGGGACAACTCCCACTTGCTAAAAATCTTTCATGATTTCCATGAAAAACTAGAAGAATGCTTCAAAACCCACGGACTGTTTCCCAGGGCCGAGCATAAAGGGGCCTGACCTCTAGATGCTACTGTAATAAAAGTCAGTCAACGGAAAAACTTCTTAGAGCTGGTCATAAAACAGAATGTCCATTTCCAAATTTGTTTTTGTTCCAAGTTGGAGAAGCTGAAATTATTGGCACAACAGGAATCGCAGATTTAAAAACCAAAATGTTTAGTTTTGAGAGGGTCAAAATATTTCAGTAATGTCAAAATTATATAAAAATAATATTTATAACCATTTAAATGAATATACTATAAAGGAAAAATGGAATTGATAAAGTTGAAATGAAATATTTTGTCATTATCAAAATGGAACGAGAAAGTCAAAAGAATTCATTTAGCCTTTTTCCTGTTGAAAATGGACGTTGCTCGCCATGCACAGGAAAAATACTCCACAGACAGTTTCAATAACTGTGCAAGTTTGCTCATGCAGGCAGCCAGACTCTCTGCCCATCTGGATCCAGGCTCTTGGCCCTGCTTCAGCCCCTTCAGGCTACTGACAAGCCAACTCAACCAGTCTCCTGAGTGGGATGGGGGCCTGAGAGTACTGCTGTCCTGCAGCAATTGCCAGCTGTTAGCACAGCCATTGGGATCCATAAGCACCTTGGCACAAAACTTAGAGCAGCTCCAAAACTGAAATCCACACAGTCCCAGGTTTGGAGAGCTACAAAGCCACATTCTTTCCATTCTTATCTGGTCTTGTATTAGACACAGCTCAGCTAGATCAGAGAATGTGGTCCCTGGTGTTTATTCACATATTTAGACTTTTACTTTTGTAATGCCTACATCTGTGTGCTTATTACAGCAAAACTCACCAGTATCCCCAGTCACAGGCACACTAGGACTTTCAAGCCACAATCCCACCTCTAAATCAAAAGTCTATGTTAAAAAAATGTGGGTGGTATGTGGGGGTGTTTGATTTGCAGCATCCCTAGAAGACTAACAAATCCAAGTTCCTGCAAGCATATTGCTATAGCAAATTCCAGAATGAAAGGATAGCAGCCCCCTCCCTTAGAAATAGAGGGGGTCCCACTTGAGAAACATTGTCAGTTACAAGTGCAACAAATTGCCCAAGAGAGAGGCTGTCTCACTGGTAATAATCTGGCAAAATAGCTACCCTGCCATCAATTCACAATCTAGCTCTACAGTTACATAATTTCTTTAGGCAATATAAAATATAAGGCCAGACCCTTAGCTGTTGTAACTGAGTGTAGATCCTGTGTGATCTTAGTGATTTACACCAGTTGTTGTTCTGGACCTCTGTGTGTGGGAAATGACAAAATAAAAGTTTGTGTGGTAAATACTCTAAACAACAACAACAAGAAAAGATAGTTTAAATGCTTTACACTCTGGAATACAAATGCTACTGGAATGCAGATAATACAGTACAAGTAATTCATAATACAACTAAACATGGATCACTTTTGAAAACAGTTTAAAAGACTGAAAGATCTGTAATCTGATCTCAAACAAAGCATTTTAAGAAAAATCTCAGATCTGACAAAAATTGTTTGCGTCCTGCACCACTGAAGTTGTAACAATGTAAAACCTCTGATATTGAATCGGTGATTTTTGGCTTATTTTGTTTTGTTCAGTTGAATTATCTCTTTTGTTCTTTAAAAAGAGTTTAATTCAGAATTGATTTTGACTAACACTGTCTTTTTTTACATCCAGACTTTTAGATCCCATCACACGACAAAATGCAAGGCCATTTCATTACAGTATTAAAGTGCTCCTTTTTTACCAATTTCTTCCTAGTGAAAAAGCAACCTGCTTTTCAGACTGAAAAGTAATGACACACTAGTGTAGCTCTGTAGCATTTCAAAGGGGAATGTTCCCACGTAACATCAGCACACTGTTGCTAAGTTAATGTAGAATCAAGTCTCTAATTACCACAATCAGTCCTAAACAGTAAAAAGCAGGAGCAGAAGAGGAAAGAGGGAGGCCATGCTGGAAGCTAAGGGACTGCTGCAGTCTGCCTTTAAGAGAACATCTCACATTAATAACGAGGACTGTGCAGAGGATGTAAATTTTGTTTTGTGAAGGATTTCAAGATTTCAAAAATTTGACTTCATTCAAAATTGGAATTCATCCCAAAAATGTAAAAATTCTCCACAAAGTAAAATTCTGAAAAAACTGCTTTGTTTTGATTTCCACTTTTAAAAAATTGTATTATATTATAACATAATAAAATAAAATAAAAATTGGAAACAAAAAAAGTCAGCATGAAAACCATTTCAAAAACATCAAAACAGGACATGTTGAGAGTGTCAGAACTTTTTCCCCGGTTTTCTTCTGAAACAAAATTCCGAAGACTTCGACTCCATTTCACAAAGGATTTGGATATTGAGAGAACTACATATTCTAACAGAATGTGTTTCCATCAAAGTTTCTCCTACTAGCTCCATGAATAATGCTTTCCTGTATTACCAATAGTTATATTGTACTTTATATTTTCAAAGCACTGAACAGTCATGAACTAATAAATCCTTACCGCCCTATAAAGAACATAAGGAACACACATGGGATTTTGCCATTTTATAATTTAATTTTAAAAGCCAAAAGGTTCCGTTGTGGCTTTGCCATAAGCCTAGAGTAAAGGGCAGCATCATAATATGCAGACCAAGGACTTGCATGTAACTCATGGAGTCTCCATCTGGTCACTGGTTCCCTTCTTGTTACAGGTAGGAGGCAGTCTACAGCAGCCTTCTATGTTGGCTGGAGCATGGGATGGGGGGCAAAGACAAGGCTCCACTTATTCCTCTCCCCGATCATGTGGAATGAAATATAGTAGCCTTAAAGAGCTGTTCTCCCCTGTCCCCATATTGCCATCAGCAATATGAACTCCCATTCATGCACGAGTAGCCAGAGCCATAGTTGTGCCCAAAGTATATTCAGTTACACTGCATAGAGAGTCATTCTTTAAAGTTAAAAGTAGAGTGCACTGGTTCATTTTGAGTAGGCACATGTGTACCGCCCTCCTTGGTCACCTGTCCAAAGCTTGAAAATGGCCTACAGATATAAATATTTTTTTCTAAACTGAAGAATGAACGTTGGTTCTATATTTACATGTTCTCTCAACTGCTGCTTGTGTGTTTCCTTTTGAAATATTTCCCCCCAGAATAACAGAGATGTGCCTGAGCTGTACAAGTTGGATCCGTATCCAGATTTTAAACACCACAGGGTTTGTGAATGTCTAGATCCAAGATTTTGGTTTGCTACAGGGATGAAGGGTCAGTTACAAATTCTGTATCTAGTTCTGGGTTCAAGTGCATTGGTGGTTGGATTTGGGGACTTGGTTCTCAGCTTAATAAAAGTATCTTTTGGTAGAGATGTTAAAAATGTGTAATTGGTTAAAAGGAGAAAGCAGCTCTGAAGAAACCATTGACTTCAACAGGCTTTTGGTTCTGGCCCTAGAGCTTGACTAAAAGGTTGAACATGGGAATAGAGAAGTAAACTCTCTTCAGCCTCTCTCTCTTCTGTGGTCTTAACTCTCTCCTCCATATTTTCAATGTATTATTTCCAGGCCTTCCTACTTCACTTTTGGGTCACCTGTCTCCCTCTGTGTAAACTGGTAATACTGGAAATAATAAGGCCAACTTTAACAAGAGAAACCCTAGTTAGAAAAGGACAACTCATTAATGTAGTTAGAAAAGGACAACTCATTAATGAAATTCACAACAAAGGCTATCCTACAACATGCACAATGGAATGATTCAAGAATGTACCCAAGGTGGATTCCCTGCAGCTTCCACTGAACTTCGATTTCCTTTTATACTGCATTTTGACAGACCCTTCCTATTCTTTCACAGCATTTTTGTTGTAGTTCCTTTGTTAATTAGGTTGGGTTTTTTTAAATACACACATTATCTTTAATGTATTCCATTCACCAGATTGTGATACAAGAAGAGAGCAACTGAGCTGGTCAGAAAATGTGGGGAAAAGTCAGCATTTTTCAAAAATTTTCATTTCTGGTTTTTGGTCAGAATTTTGATTCAACCCTTACCCCTCATGGATAGTGAGCAAGGAGACTTGAGGTCCACTACTGTTGAGAATTAACTCTTTCCTATGTGAATGCAACATGAGTGGCGTTCAGGGTGGACAAGTCTTTTCTCACGTTGGAAGCAGAGGAAAAGTCAAAAGAAGTGATTCCCAGTCTTATCCTTACAGCCAAATGTACAGTGATCAGAATAAGCAAATGCAAACACATTGAGTGAAATCCTGTTCTCACTGAAGCCAGTGGACATTTTGCAATTGACTTCAGTGGGACCTGGATTTAATCCATTGGCTTTTTTCAATTTATGTTTGATCCATATAGACAAGCTATCACACCTAGCAGTGATTAATAAAATTAAATTCCACTATACACAAATATTTCAAATAGAAAATATTACACCTTATATTTTAGTTCATTATAAAAAAAAAAAAAAAAAAAAAAAAAAAGAGTTTCTGCTGTTTTCTTTGCTCCTATGGAGTAATTTTCTTTTACTCTAATCTGGAAATCTCTTTCAAATATTCATTTCAATATGTAAAGAAATAATACAATCTTTTTCTCCTTTACTGCTCAACCTTGCCAATGACAGTCCCCCCCTCTTCTTACCATCTACTGTAATGTGTTCATTTATTAATATTATTGTAATGATAAGAAAACCAATTAACAATTCTATGACAAAAGAATGAAAGGACTTTGGATGTGATATTGTTCATAATAGCAGTTCCTCTTTAATTAAATAGATTTCATTTGTACAGCTAAATTACTCTACACGCAGAGCCCCATTGAAGTCAGTGTGGTTCTATGCAGATGCAGAATCCTCTGTGCAGATAACTTTCAGGATTGGGGCCCTAATTTGAGAATCATATTCCACATTCCTTTACTCCCCAGACCTACTCCACTCTCCCCCACTCTCCTCTTGGATTTTGGGGCCATGTCCTTCTCCTTATCTCCTTACCTCAAAGGCCCCTCTCGACTCCGAGACTTTTCTCTATTTAAATAGATTTTTTTTATTTTAGGCTCCTCTCCCGAACCTCTTTTTTTCCCCTTCAACTGCGTCACCCTTCTCCTCCCGTGGCCTCACTTCCTTCACTGCTTCTCTTTTCACTAGCAACCCTAGCTACTCACCACACTTCTGTCATGCTCAATTAGGACTCAGTCCTGCAACATACAAAACACTCTGATCCAATCCAGAAAGTCCCTTGAATACATGCTTAATTTTAAGCACATGAATAATCCCACTGAAGTCAGTGATCTTCAAGTTAATCATATGTTTCAATGCCTTGCTAGATCAGACCATAGTACTCAACACCTTGGCGGCTCAAGCCCTTCTTGCTCTGATCCCACAAGCACAGTTTTGTTACTGGGTTCCAGATTTACGTGAATGAGTTCTTCCGTCCCAAATTAACATAATAGGAAGCTGGATCTTGCCTTTAAAACATCTTAAGCGACCCATTTAGGGCAATTACAGATTAGTAACTAAAAACAACTCTTATAATGGACTCTTGGGGTGGTTAGTTATTAGGGTGGATGCCATCACAGACATTTTTCCAAGCATCCTCAAATGTGCAGCATGCAAATGAAACCAAGCAGAGTTACTGTTATGTTATGACTTTCAAATAATACACTCCAATGTTCCACCCTATCATGGTGTGTTTGGATAACAGCTTTTCACAAATCAACATCCATTGATTAATCATTTTTCTCTGTCTCTCATTTCCATACAGTTTAATGACTGAGCAATTTTTTTCTTTCTACCAACATCAAAAATATAATCAAAGTTTTCATTAAGCCATGCTATTGTGTAAGAGATTAATTTTCCTTGCCTCCAATATATTTTTTGGTCCAATGAAAAATAGATTAGCTGATTCATATTTTAGACAGTTTGATTTAAGATTAAATTACTGCAGTAATAATTATTCAAGATATGCCAAAATGTTCAGAACAAATTAGGCAGTTACCTGTGGATGTGGCAAAACAGGCAGTCTTATCCCTCTGTAAGTGATTTTAATAAGAGAAATGATGTGTATTTTATGTCTCTATAACTAAACTGGTGAAATCTCTAAAAGGAATACATTCTTTAATAAATGGTCACTATGAAGAAGTCAGGATTTTCCAATAGTTTCCACCAAATGGTATTTGCACTAGCAATTCCTTGCTATTTGCAAATACTGATTTTTTTAAAATTAGATCATTGCCATAGTCATCAGGGCTGCTATTTTAATTTATGTCTGATTATAAATGCAGAGGCATCATAGCTCACCCTGAGAGGAAAAAAGCACAAAGGATGAAACTTTTCAATAGGTCCATTAAAAAAAATAATAAGTATGAACTTAAATTTGAAATCAAAGGAGTTACCATGCAGATACAGTTTCTCCTTGTCATTTTACACTAAATAGAGGAAATATTAACATAATCAAAACTAGTTTAAAACTTCATGTTGTAAGCCTCGCACTTTGACTTGCACCACTGCTGGTGGGCTGTCCCCACAGCATCATAGACCCTAAGCAGTAGTCCAGATCATCTGAAGCTCCACTAGCAATTCTCTTCAGCAGTGGTTCTCAAAGCCGGTCCACCGTTTGTTCAGGGAAAGCTCCTGGCAGGCTGGGCTGGTTTGTTTACCTGCCGCGTCCGCAGGTTCGGCCGATCATGGCTCACACTGGCCGTGGTTCGCCGCTCCAGGCCAATGGGGGGCTGCGAGAAGTGGCGGGGGCTGAGGGATGTGCTGGCCGCCCTTCCCGTAGGCCCCATTGGCCTGGAGCGGCGAACCGCGGCCAGTGGGAGCCGCGATCGGCCGAACCTGTGGACGTGGCAGGTAAACAAACCGGCCAGGCCCGCCAGGGGCTTTCCCTGCACAAGCGGTGGACTGGCTTTGAGAACCACTGCTCTACAGCATAGGGATAGATGCAACAAGAGCAAAGACTACTGTTGCTGTGATGTGGCAATAGCTGCCATGGAATCACTGTTCTATGGCCTTGGAGGATTTCCCACTCTGTATGGGGAGATTTTGGCAAACCAGTAAAGTGCCTGAAACCACTATGGCTTATTGTTAAAAGCAACCTAGTCAGCAGGTTGTAAAGTGACCATGCAGCTTGACCCAGGCAGGAGGGGAGGGGGGTTTGGGGTGCCACAGAAAGGGCAGCTTAACCCCGTGTCCTTCCTGATAAGAGTTGTGTTGAAGTTGCTGATACATGCATTTTAAAAGAGCAGGATGTGCTCCAGGAATGTCTATTGGGGTCTCAAGGCTGCAAACTCTGGAAAAACCCACACCTGGTTAATCAATAATCAGAAGGAACCTCTTGCTTGACCATTGAAACTGCTTACTTAACAAGTTTTCTTTAAGGGACATGTCATTCTATTACTAATGTATAAATAAGGGGGGAAAGTTTGAGATAGTTGGACTCTTTTTGGACTTGCCCTCTGGATACATCTTGTGGTCCCCACCGGTAGACAGAAGATTTGACCACCGGAAGCCTGCCGCTGTGTCACTCGAGAGCCACACTCAGCTTTGGTAATTATCAAGGGTTGGGGGTGTTTTACTAACTCGTTGCGGACGTGTGTAAATGCTTGAGACTAAGTAAAGTTTAGCTTTAAGTGAAAGCACTCTTGTGTTGTCCTGTTTGTGCCAGTCATCTATCGGTCGGACGGCCGTGTCTCCCCTGATTTATTTCCTGACACCACCTCGCACAGAGTAAAAGTTACCAAGAGCTTTGGGTTGAAAGAACCCCAGGTAACAACTCCCCTGAAAGTATCCATGGAGAACTCTAGTACACAGTCTAATTACTCGTGCTCTGTAATAGAGTGAGAGTTGGGGACTGGACTAGAAAACCTCTCGAGGTCCCTTCAAGTCCTACAATTCTATAGGCAATCATGGAGTGAGAGCCAGCTTTAAGAAGCAGTAGTTGTCTATTGTTCTTTGTCCGGTTATTCACACTGTTAATACTGGAAGAGATGAAAGTGCAGTTGCATTAGCAGAGACGCTGAACCTGCTAGACTCCTTACAACTACAAAAGGAAAATCTGGAACTGCAGCATTACCACTATTACAAAAGGTCATGTTTTGCTAAAACACTTTCTATACTGAGTGGTGTAGTGGGACTGTCATTGACATTGATCTGAATATTTTTGTTCCTTCAGGGATAGCACAGTAGTATTTCAGTTGCTATGAGAAAACTGACAACAGGATCTCTGCCAAAGGGTACAAAATGATTATGAGTCATGTTCTGAATTCCAATCTGCAGTGATGTTTCTGATGACATAAGAGACCCAAGGGGAAAGAGACTGAGGTCACTAGGCAGGCACTATTTATTTATTTAGGTACTGCACAGCCTCAGTGTATTGGTTTGTAAGCGAAATCTAGGGTCCAACCAGATGAAGGCTTTTATAATCTTCAGCAATTTGTTCATCTATGTCACCATGACAATACTGAACAATGAACAGTTACCTGCTGATATACAATACTAAATGTGAAACACAGGCCAGACTCTACTGTAATCAAGATATCATACAGTTTCTTCTTATGCTGCTTTTGAAATGAATGTTAAGTAATAAATAAATGCAATCACTTTCAAATCTGACCTTTAGGGGCAATTTGCACACTCTCCGAAGACTAGGGATTCCACCAGGGAGGACAGCTTTATACTCTGTTGGGGGCGCTCTTAGATCCTCACCAGTCAAAGTTGCTGGGGAATGAACTCAGTCAAGGTATCGCCCAGGTATCCTGGTTCACTCCACATCCAGCCAGCTCTACCGACTACCTGAATTGCACCAGGTGGCTCTTGATCGGGAATGGAGAGCATCCAAGCCCACCCTGACATTCTGCCCAAGCAGGCATTATGCCACTGAGGGTCCCTAGCCCATGTTTTGGTGGTGGAAGTTAAGCCCTTAAGGAGACCTGTTTTTATTGAATGTTAAGTTTATTCAATTTGTTAATTATAGTGACTAGATATAACAGAAGTTTAAAGATTGTATTGTTTGCTTAAAATGTTTGAAATATGTCACTTCAACAGAAGGTTTATACAGGATTTATGAAATGCACTTCAGTGTGCTGTATGTCCCTATGTTACATATATAGTGTCATGAAGGGGATTGAAAAATATATGCGAAGTATTTTGGTATCTCTCCAAGTATAAAACAGTCTTACCTCAGATTGATGCATACACTACTCTCCACTTATGTGCATGATGCTGTGACAGGCCTGAGGCTGTGCAAAGAAAGTGTTTGTACTGCATTTTCACAGTGGATGCATAAGCAATATTGAGTTAATTATTGATGTTATTAATAAGGCTCCATGTTTGTCGTGGAAGTCACGGATTCCAAGACTTCCTGCGACCTCTGTGACTTCTACAGCAGCTGGTGTGGCTGACCCTTGGGGACAGCCACAGCAGGCCACTTCTGGAGCAGCTCTGTAGCCAGCCGCTCGGGGGGCCCTGCAGCCAGCCGAACCAGACACTGCTCTGGCGGCCCCGGGCAACGGCCGATGCAGCTGGCCCCAGGGAACCGCCTGAGCAGCAGTCCTGGGGGAGGGGGGAGGAGGGAGCAGCCACAGCTCAGGGGCTCCCGGCAGCGATCCCGGGGCGGCCAGAACAGTGGCTGGCCCTGGGGCTCCCCCCAGCGATCCCAGGGCAGCCAGAACAACGGCTAGCCCCGGGGCTCCCCCAAGCGATCCCGGAGCAGTGGAAGCCACTGCTGGTCGCCTGGGGCTTCCCTCCACCCCCCGTCCCCCAGAGGCAGCCAGAGGCAGCCAGAGCAGCCTCTGGGCCCTCCCCCCCCCCACAGCACCTCCCCCCTAAGATTCAGTCAGGGGTATTTATGGTATAAGTCAGGGATTGACAACCTTTGGCATGCAGCCCGCCAGGGTAAGCCCCCTGGTGGGCCGGGCCGGTTTGTTTACCTCCCACATCCGCAGGTTCGGCCGATCGCAGCTCCCACTGGCTGCGGTTCGCCACTCCAGGCCAATGGGGGCTGCGGGAAGCGGTGCGGGCCAAGGGATGTGCTGGCCGCCGCTTCCTGCAGCCCCATTGGCCTGGAGCGGCGAACCGCGGCCAGTGGGAGCTGCAATCGGCTGAACCTGCGGATGTGGAAGGTAAACAAACCGGCCCGGCCCGCCAGGGGGCTTACCCTGGCGTGCCGCATGCCAAAGGTTGTCAATCCCTGGTATAAGTCATGGACAGGTCATGGGCCGTGATTTATTTATTTTTTGCTCGTGACCTGTTCGTGACTTTTACTAAAAATACCTGAGATTAAATCTTACCCTTAGTTATTAATACAACAGATGGTCAATAAATGAAATATAAGCTAGGTGCAATGTGCCCTGCTCAGATTTGCATCATTATGGTTTCATTAATGAGAACCCTAATGTTATCAAAACCTGTCCCATATGTCCTGAAACACATACTAATTAAGAAGTATTTGCTGGTGACAGATTCTTTCTGCTGCAAATAAAACAGAGAGGATAGATATTATGAAGAAAGATCTCAATAGCCCATGTGATAAAGGAAAGTAATCCAAGGATTAGTCTCAGAAAATCTGTTTTGCTTATCCCACATAAAGAATTGATAAGTGCAGTTATTTCTTTTGATGAAATTACAGAATTACCAAAACAATTTCTCAGAAGTCCTATCTAATGTATTTGTTTTATTGGAAAGTTACTACAACTGCATCTGATTTTAAACCTTGAGCAACAAATGAATTCTAGCCAAGCTTCTGAACAAAGTATGTAAAATTAAAACTGATATGTACCAGTCATCTTCTGGTGACCTTCTGTCACCTTCATTCAGTAAGCTTTACCAATATGAAATTGATATGCCATAATAGTTGATCTTGAAAAATTGATTCATTTTAGTATCAATTTTTTAAATTTCTTCAGGAAGTCTCTTCCATTCAAAATGAGGAATGTTCTTAAAGTGAAAAATTAAGTCTGCATTAATACACCAGAAGAGCTAAAAGAAGCCAAGTCATTTGTATAAATAAGTACACGTATCTTTTAGACTGCATGCTCTTTGGGGCAGGAACTGTCTGTCTCAGTGCCTAACATTTATTGGTTGCTACCACAAAGGAAAGAACATTGAACCAGTATCTTCCCTCCTGGCTTCAATGAACAAAAGAGTTTCAACACTGGCTAGTATTCTGTCCATTTAGTTGAGCCTGATCAACAGGCAAAAGAGGATCTCTCTAAGTAGATTGGATACCCCGGCATTATGTTGTGAAATAAGCTGAAGTGTTCTTGGTGCTTCTTGTTACAAATCAACACAATTCAATGAAGTCATAAGGGAACTTATGGTGCTGGTTTGAGGCTAGCCTCTGGCTGTCACAGGTCATGCTGGCAGGGTGTAGGAGTGCCACAGAAGTAATCCTCTCACTCTCTGGAGAAGATGAGAGAATGCCAGATTGTATCTGGGTAGCCTCCCTTTAGTGGTCCACTTTGCCTGACATTACTGAGGTGGAAGAAACCTCTTCACCATGAAGTTAACTTCTTCAAGAACAGGAGGCTTAGTGGAGGGAAATTCAGCATGAATAAAAAATTAGTGGAGCTAGTGCAGCATAAGTAAAAGCTTCTTTACTGTACTAAGACTGGCCATTCATTTTTATCCTACCTCAAGCAGAAGCAAACAGGGCCGGCGCAACCCATTAGGTGACCTAGGCGGTCACCTAGGACGCTACAATTTGAGGGGCGGTGACCGCGGCGGTATTTCGGCAACGGGACCTTCCTCCGCCTCTGTGGGGGGCGGCATTTCGGGGCGGGATCTTCCGCTGCCTAGGGCGGCAGAAAAGCTGGCGGCGCTCCTGGAAGCAAAGCCTCCTTACTAGTTAGCAAATTTGTTAGCTGAGTCAAGATGCTAGTCACTGAGTCCCCTCACACAAAATTGTGTTTGGTTGAAGATACGGACACAGCTGTTATGTCTCTTTTGCCCTTTGTTTCTATAATATGATAGTTTGCATTTTATTTAATAAGTCTAGCAGGTGCTCTGAGCATACTGGGCACACAGTTTTGGAGTTCTGAATTCAAAGAAGGATTTGGGGGCTGTAACAGAAAAGTCATTGACGCCATCAGCCTAACTCACAGCTGAATTTTTTAAAAATAAGGTAAGTATTTTACACTAGCACATGGACAAACTAGAAAACAAGTTGGTGAGGTTACTGCACTCTTTAAAGGCATTTGTCATCCCCCCAAAGGATTGTTTTATGCAACACTGGTCAATGCATCTGTGATGTTGTGCAGTCTATATGGTTTTATAAAAACATAATAAGTGAATATAATGTAACTGGAATAGTTTTATAGAAACATGATAATAAGTGAATATAATGTAACTGGAATATGCTTCATGCAAAAAGTCTCTTGTAAGGTATCATTACAAAGCTTTTAATCTACTGAGTGTGATCATCCTATTTGTATAAATGTACCACTCTTGTATCTAGAACTAGAAATATAAAATATAACTCTGAGGGCCTATTGTAATTATGCAAAGTATGGGCCATTAATGGTGGTTTGGAATCTTGATGACTCCCATTAACCAGGACCATTGTCTGCAGGTGGCTGTGTTTTACCTGTGAGTCTTCCTGTATACGTGTGTGCTGGCAAGTGGGTAATGAAGTCTTGCAGTGACATGTGATCATGTCACCTGCTGAACTGGAATCCATCTTTAACCCGGTGCTTTTCCAGTGAGGGGGGGTGGAAACCCAGAGGGACAAAGGGTTCCCACCTTATGCAAAAGATATATAAAGGGGAGAGAAGAGCCATCATGAAGAATCCCCTAGCTACCACCTAAGCTGGAACAAGAGCTGTACCAGGGGAAAGAATTGTGCCCAGGCCTGGAAGGTGTCCAGTCTGAGGAAAAAACTTACTGAAGCATCTCTGAGGGTGAGATTATCTGTATTCAGTTTGATTAGACATAGATTTGCGCATTTTATTTTAATTTTGCTTGGTGACTTACTTTGTTCTGTCTGTTACTACTTGGAACCACTTGAATCCTACTTCTGTATTTAATAAAAATCACTTTTACTTAGTAATTAACTCAGAGTATATATTAATACCTGGGGGAGCAAACAACTGTGCATATCTCTCTATCAGTGTTATAGAGGACGAACAATTTAGGAGTTTACTCTGCGTAAACTTTATGCAGGATAAAACGGATTAATTTGGGTTTAGACCCCATTGGGAGTTGGGCATCGGAGTGCTAAAGACAAGTATACTTCTGTGAGCTGTTTTCAGGTAAACCTGCAGCTTTGGGGCAAATAATTCAGACCCTGGGTCTGTGTTGGAGTAGACGGGAGCATCTGGCTCATCAAGACAGGGTGCTGGAGTCCTAAGCTGGCAGGGAAAATAGGAACGGGGTAGTCTTGGCACATTGGGTTGCAGCTCCCAAGGGGGTTTCTGTGATCCAACCCGTCACAGCATCACAGGAATGATATTATTGTTTTGGAAAGGATGCAATAAACGGAATGGAAAGAGGATCTCAGGACTGAAGAATAAGTCAGTCCTACCTGAGCCAGAGTGCCAAGAGTGAAAGTCATAGAGCTGCCAGGTGCCAACCTTTGTGAAGTTTCAGTTTTCTTCCCTCCCTCCTTCCTTTTCAGTCTGTTTTACCTTCCCCTCCAGTTTGTTTCCCTTTTTCTCCCTTTCAGTTTGACTTATTCCTCCCACTTCTGTCTCCAACACAGGACTCTCCTTTGCAATGTCTGAAATTCTATTCAGGGAACATGCCACTGGAAATGGCATCATGTGCTGTTATGAGGACACGATATACCATCGCTTAACAAAGAAAAGTTAAAGGAATTAGTGTTGTGCACCTTGGAAAAGAAGAATTTGATGTGACCGAATAGAGATCTGGAAAATGAAAAAAGGACTAAGTCAATAATGTGTTGGTAAAATGAGTACAGTGATGAGGGGAGGGTGTCAAAATCTATGGGACAAAGTGAAAAATTAGAAAACTAGAAATAAGCAGGAGATGTAGGAGGTCACTCAAAGGGCAATATACATAGGGAATCATTTACCAGAAAGGTAACTGAAATAAAGAAAGATGATGGGTTCAAACTGAGACACCCAGCATGAAATTCTGGATCCACTGACATTGATGGGAGTTTTACAATTGAATTCAGAATGGCCCGGATTTCATCCTTAGGGCCTGAAATTGCTCTCATGGTATAGCAATGTCAATCAAGAGAAACTATTGAAATCAATGGAGTTCCAGCAGTGCAGAACCAGCATGAGAGTGGGATCAGGCTTCTAGCTTGGCTTACATCAACAGTAAAAAAGGTCTGGTGGTCCCAGTGGTATTACTCAATGGATATTTAGCCACATAAAAGAGCCAGCTTTGGGGGTATGTACGCACACGCATAATTTAGAACATTTGGAAGGCTTCAAAGAGGTAATGCCCAGGACTAGAATTGCAGGAGGTACATGGGCAGAACTGGATTGAGAACTCTGGGGAATTCAGAACCCACCCAACAGGCTGTGATGAACAGTGTAATTCACGCAAAATTCAAAAAATAATAATGCAGAGCAAAATGATTATATTTTAAGTTGAGAGCGTATGGTCCAGCCTTCCATGGTTGAGGCACAGGACTATCTCTAACACAGTAACAGTCACCACAGGCTCAGCCGTGTGCTGGTACATTTCTGACTCAGGTAAATGCAACCCAGTATGTTTTCTGTATAGGAGTTCCTAGAAGTTATATTATTTATCTGATAATATGTTTATTACATTGGATTGTTACACAAAATAACAGGCTGTTGATACAGTTATAGATATATATACACACACACACACACACACACACACACACACACACACACACACACA
>NW_020664420.1:63456392-63523207 GCF_002925995.2 Terrapene triunguis | reverse complement strand
CACACACACACACACACACACACACACACACACACACACACACACACTATTATTCTTCGTCACAACCCCAGGTAGCGGGCCTGTAACCTGAGCCCCGCTGCCCAAGGCTGAAGCCCTTGTGCTTTGGTTTTGGCCCCGAGTGGTGGGGCTCAGGCTTCAGCTTTGGCCCTGGGCCCCAGAAAGTCTAACACCAGCCCTGCCGACCCCGTTAAAATGGGGTTGTGACCCACTTTGGGGTCCTGACACAGTTTGAGAACCGCTGCTTCGTAATTGCAACATAAAGCCATCTCCATTAAAAAGGATAATGAGAAGAAAAATTAATTTTAACAAATAAACGATATTCTTATTCTTCCTTTCTCTGCATAGGAAAGTTGTACTGAATATCGCTCACTTGTGATAATTGCCAAATTTCTTCATTTGGAGACAAGTTGTACTTCGTATGGTAAACAGTGAATTGTGCTATGACGTGCAATGCTGCTGGCCTTCTATAAACAATAGAATCGGTAATTAGCACAATGTCTACAAGTCAAATCAAATTCAGAATTCAATAGGGCAAGATTGTGGTTCTAAGCCACTGCCTGTGTGAGAAGCAAGGAGATCTGGATGCAGACCCTCCTTGAGTGCCAGAGGAATGTGCACAGCAGTTTTATAAAAGGTGGAGCCTGTTTCCCCCAGGCTCAACCAATTCTGCCTCCTTCTTCAGAAAATATAGCAACTCTGTGCTGGACTCCTCCATCCTTATGGGCCAGGAGCACAAGGATCAGGAGTGTTTCTAGCCAACTCAAGGAGGGGAACTAGGTCTATAACCATGTAGGGACAGGAACAATTACTACTATTCATTTTATGGGAGCACCTAGAAGACCCAACTGGGATCAGGTTCTCATTGTGCGAGGTGTTGAGTACACACATACTGAGAGAGTCCCTGCCCTGGAAAGCTTATAGTCCAGCTAGACACGACAGCCAAAGGGTGGGAGAAAAGAAGCTTACAGGTGTGGAGCATAGATTGTAAATCCTGGCCCCACTGAAGTCAATGGAAAACTTCAGATTTTAAAACCTGGATCCTGCACTATTCAGGTCAATGGTAATTTGCTTCTGACTTCAAGTGCGGTGCCCAAGGTCACATAGCAAGTCTGTGGCATAGCTGGGAATTTCACCCAGTTCTCTTGAGCCTCAGTCCAGTTCTTTAACCACAAGACCTTCCTTCCTCTCATACTCTCTTCTATAATGGATAGCAATGCCATTTATTCATTTAAGCTCAAAAATCTAATACTATGTCTTGGTTCTCTCTTTGAGGAATGTGGCCTGTAGTTTCAAACATCCTTATAGTAAATACATCATACAGTACATCCTACATGAAAAACTTTAAAAGAACAATGGGACTTTTATAGCAATTCTAACTGAAAAGGAGGTTTTTCAATAACTGCTGTAAGATCTAAATTAGATAATTTCCATTTTAGAAAAAGACAGCAGATATAATATCCAGGGCTCTCAGCAGCTTGCAATAACCATAGGAATAAATAATAACTACTTAGCTCTCATACAATGCTTTTCATTCATAGTTCTTACTTTCCTTTGTAAAGTACTTTGAGAATAATTGAATGAGGAAGATTGAACACACAGCACAGAAAGGTTAAGTGACTTGCCCAAGGTCACACAGCAAAGCCGTGGCAAGGCTAGGAATAAAATTGATAGGAATAGTATTCTGATTCCCAATCCATTCCCTATTAACTGGACCTCATTGCCTCCCAAATGTACAACTCCCATTGTACTCAGTGGGAGCAGAAGCAGGTCCACCTGTGTTTGTCAGTCAGGTTCTATTCATACATGTTTATACAACACTCATCACCATCACCAAGGTGCAGAAAGAAGACAACTGCTATCCAGGGTCCCAATACTGCAATAGATTAGTGCCCATGTGCAGCCCCAACTTCAGTGGGGCCAGCCACAGCCACAGGCACCCATGAGCAATCAATTGTAGGATCAGGGCTTAATAGCCCAATCCATTGACATTAATGAGATTTCAACTCTAGATTAAAAGATATACTATGTCCTTTAGTTCTATAGTGAGATGTTCATTTGGGTAGAATGCAAGGACATGTCCCCCTGCGGAATTATAGAATATGCATGGACTTGACTGGCAACCGTAGGCCTCAGTCAATTTCTGTCAGTTTTCCCAATTATGGATGCAAAGATGCAAATGGGGGACTCAGTTTTCACTGATGCAAGTCGGTTCACATTTGCTCCAAGCTGTATACAACATTCATTTTGTTTTTCTTTTTTTATTAAGATCACTATTTGATGATGACACAAATGATTTAGGGTTTTTTGTTTTTTGTGGGGGAAGTGGCAGCACCATGTCTAGTGGCAAAAGAGGTAGAGAAGCAGGGTCATGAGAAAGAGTTGAAATGGTCTGTTATTTCAGTACTTCTGCCTCGTGAATCTGTAGCTGTGTTTCAGCATTTTTTTAGGTTACTGACTAAATAATATGATGTACTGTTGCCTCATTAGTGTAGTGTTCTACAATGTACATGAAAAGTATGTAAGATTGGGCAGAATAACATACATTTTCTATTCGTGAGTTATTAAATATTTTAATCAACTTCTCACAGGGGTATCACATGATACTAATACCAAAGAATCATCTGTAGAGCAATAAAATTACATAAGATTTACCTATACAGTTGTTGATCGTATTATGATTATAGAAATAATATGTTTACACTGATTGAACAGATTGTAGGATACCAGTGAGAAATAAAAACAATTACATATGTCTGCACATAAGATTATATGTACATAAACACACTATCAGGGGAGTGATCTTTGATGAATGAAACTGATGCATTTCTAGCAGGCTAATAAATACAAATATAACGTGAAAGCTTTTGATCCTGTTTGAATCCCCAGGCAAAAGGCTGCCTTTGATTTGAAATTGAAATGTATGAGGGGTCATAGGAAAGTGACAATCTAGAATGAAAGCCCAGGTCTGGTTTCATGTAAAGTTTATACTGTGACTACAAGATAAAGCTAAGTGCAAAGCCCAAAATCAAAGAAGAGAATATTGCTGGAGTTTATGTTAATGAGCTGGAAAGATCTAAGATCAACAGTGATAAAAGTCTTTTATGAGCAGATGATCTGCACTATAAAATGTAATGAAATGCACACCTGCCCTGCATTTTGTAAATAAGCCAAGGATAATGAATAGTCTTTTTTTTTTAAATTGTATCATGTATTTTGAATTTAGAGTAATAAAAAATATTGATCTCCTAGCTGTTTTCCACAGAGGAAACAACTGTGTTTTATTTTCTACAAAGCAGTTACTAATGTAGATGATGTTTCAGTCTTCATCAATAAAACAAAAAATAAGAGCCTTCTAAGATTGCTGTCTTTTCTGATTTGAACTGCATATTAATTACACAGAAGAATGTTAGATTAAAGGATAATAGTTTCTGTCTGCTTGGTTGTATTTTCTCATAGTCAAAGACCTAACCTGCGTAGCATAACTTCGACATACTCTTCAGGAGATAAAAGGCAGTTTTTATTAAAGCTTCATGTCTTCGAATCATTTACTTGTGATGGCAATAATCTCCTAAATCTAAGTATCCCAGGTAAAAAGTTACAATATAAATGCATTGTACTAATGAATTTCTGACACAAAGTGTTCTCTTGATCCCATAACTCAGTACGGCCAGCCTTATTTATGTTGAACAGTGCCCCACTAGGCAAGCAGTCCCGCTGATTTCAATGAGACTTCTTGCGACTAAAGTATTACTTGGGGTGTGAAAGGGTGGCAAAATCAGGCCCATAATAATTACTATTGCAAAGTAAGCTTACCAACACACTTCAGAAATAAAGACTTGGAAAAAGAAAGGGACCCATTCCTTGTACAAGATACAGAGATTCACATTGTCATAGAAAGCAAATACAAATTGAATGAATTTCAAATAGTTGTGCAATTGTTTTCTTAAAACTTCTGACCAACTAGAGCCATAATCTATAGAGAGTAATACAATGAAACTGATGTAAGCTCAGTTCTCTCCTGTTAAAAGTGCCTTGTTCAATGACTTTGCAGCTGGTAAGAAAGCCTGATTGGCAATGGCTATATTTTCATATTCAGATAAAGATACTTTGAGCTTACCTGTTGTCTCTCTCTCTCCTGATTCAACGGTATACTCTCCTGACAGCTTTGTTTTTCAGTTTGGGCTCAGCCCAAAGGTTGCTATCCCCAGATTCTGGTGACTAATTGCAGACTGCAATCTCATCTGCCATACACAGCCTTCTTATTTGTCAATTCAAAAGCTTCTTTATAGGAGTGAGTAGGAGAGGGTCAAAAAAACTGCTGGTTCACTTCAGTCATTCTTGATCTCCAACTGAGACTTTATGCTGTGTGTTCAAGTTGTAGAGCTTTTCTCTTTTCTTTTGTGTTTGGCGGGACAGGAAGCAGAGGGGCGGCTGTAGAAAAACAGCTACACCATAGCAGGTGAGAGAGAATATGACCCTTCACAAACAAGGCTTATTAGAAGTTCAAAAAGAAGTGTTAATAAAGCCTCCAAAGATATAAAGAAACCTCTTTCAAAGTCAGTCACCTTCTAGTGCTGGGGGGGGAGAGAAAGGAACTTCTGTATTTACAAAAGAGATACATCTGACAGGAAGGCGGATTACTGAAGAGGAGGGGACAGGCTATAGAAATGTTTGCATGACTGACAGCCCTGACTACCATTTTTCCTTTTGTCGTGCAGTCTTCCTCCTGCCTGGTGCATGCAGGCAGACACATATTACTACAAAATAGCACTCAGCCAGTTTCAGTCATCACACCCTCAAAAGATGAGGTCTGTTTGGCTTACCACCCAGCTCCACCAAATGTGCATTACTAGTACAGTTTTGCTATGCAGCTTGCTGTCATATTTGAGGATTACTGTGATGTCGTCTATTTGATAGGACAGGGAATGACAACCTGAGTTTTCATAGGATTTCAATTTCCATAAAAGAATAGTTTATTTAAATACTTTCCTGCTTTTCTCCCTCATTTGGGGCACAATCCTGCATCTTTGTCCTTTCATTGACTGATGAACTACTAGAATATGATAGTAAAGAGATGTAAGGTGAAACTATTTGCCAAGGGCCAGATTCTGCCATCCTTATTCACTCTGAGAAGTACCTCACTCTGTAAGTGTTTCCATTGATTTCAGTGGGCCTACTTAACAATCAATGGGACTTCCTGCAGAGTAAGCAGAGTAAGGGAGGGAGAATCTGGTTCTAAAGGTTTATTTAGTGCTGGAGGAAAATGTCAGCTTGAGACTGGAGACTGTTTATCCACAGAACAGATAAAGCAGAAGCAGTGCAATCTTTCACTCACCAGCTATCTGCATATCTCAAGCCTGACTTGGTGGATGACATCTTCAGAAGAAAGGACAGTTCTGTCTCAACATGCATTCAGTCTGTGACCTCCCTGCTGAGACTAAAAAGCGAGTGCCAAATTAGGGCCTGGTTCAAAGCCCACAAAAATATGCAAATCTCCCCTGACATCAGGGTGCTTTGGATCAAGCCATTTGTACCAGTTCTGATAGTGTTGTTTGTGATGTGGACACCTAATAGGAAATGGACTGAGACAGTCAACTTTTTTCAGATAGGCCAGTAACAGGCTTCTGATGGTAACAACTTTCAGCAGGCGACATTTGAAGTGGTCTGGATTTCAACTGGTTGCCCAGGTTCTCTTTTAATAATTATAGCATTTCATTTCTCAAACTAAGCCATAAATTCATTTTCCCTGGTTATGTTATGACTCAGCTCAGCTTTCTCTGTTTTTAATTGTAGAACAAATTGGTTTTGATTCAAATTATGCAAAGACTGTACCCACACGAGTTGAATCATTTTTGTTTTGAGCTTATTTTTGTATATTTTCATGTGCCTTTCCTTTCTTAATTGCTTTCAATTACAATTCTTTGAAAGAGTATTGAACATTTATAACAATCAATTTTATGTCTGTACACATCCAGTTGGTATAATGGCATACTGCTCTTTTTGAATTAATGAATGGTCTGACTTGTGATTTTGAGGGGGACATTGCTGGTGAGCAGTGAAAATGTAGAGTAGAGATAACAAGAGACTTGATGAGAAATATTAATTCGAGGGATTTTATGATGGCATGAACAGAATTAGATATTGTAATGCAAATATAGTTATAAGCATTGGAAATACAAAAACTGTCACAAAGAGGACAATAAAAATACACAAACATTGACAGAGAACAGCTCAGTAATTTAAAAAAGAAAAATATAATGAGGAGCAGACTTGTGATTTAGAAACAGGTGAGAGTATAATCTGTATAAGTAATAAACCATACCCAAGTACAGATGGGTTAATATGAGCTCTAATGAACCACAGTTACATGCAAGGCTGATGCAAACTGGGACTAAGAAGTTCCCTTTGAATTATGGCAGCAAATAATACACTAGTTTTATTTTCCATGGCATGCTGCCTCTCTGATGCATTGGATTGTAAGAAGATTTGAGGCTGACTTGACTTAAAAAACAAGGCTAATTTCTGAAGCCCTATTTTGTCTCTGTTCATTCACAGTGGGCATCATATAAATGAGTAAGTGGTGTACCAATAGGTCAGTGTAGTACAAAAGTTGAAAGCAAAAAACACTTAAAATAAAGCTGAATCCACAAAGAAATGCCAAAGGAAAGAAAGGAAAAAGACTAGCATAGCCTCTAGTGGCTGGTACCTGTCACTTGATTGATATGATAGGTACCTAACCTATTTATGCACTGTTATGCACCTGCCCTTCCATAAAACATGATGCCTTTATTTTATATTCTGTAAAGTGTATCTACCCCTAAGACTGAGAAATAAGCTTTTTCCACCCCCACATACTGCGTGGTTAAGAAGGAAGTATATAGCGAATAAGCTATGTTGCTCCTTCTGATACCAAGTTTTCAGTAAGGAGACAAAGAAAATTATACACTGTACTTGAAGAGCAACAGCATTCTAACCAATCCGTCACAAATAGTTCTTAAATTATCATAGACATTACAGACCTATTAGGTCAGAATCCAGCCTAACTGCTGCCAATGCACAATTTTCTCCCGTCTGTGCATTTTCTAGTGTCTAGACCAGACTAAGTGGTACAAGTGATGAGGCTTCCACTACTTCCCTTAGGAAATTACTACAAAGCCCAATAGTCACAGGATGCAAAACTAAATACATTTCTGTGTCTTAAGATTTCCCCTGTAGCTCTTCACACATGTAGTCATACCCTTTTAAACTCCCACCTGGCACTCAAGAAAAATATCTACTATTCATTCAGATATTACTCAAGGAGAGGGAGGAAATTTGAAAAGTTGTAAAATTATTCATTTTTTTTACTCAGGAGGCATCATATAAGTATCTAGATCTCATGTTCTGGGTGCCCAAATGCCAGCTTAGTCTCTGACCCAGAAATATGAATCACATGGTCACCCCATTGCAAAGCTGCATCCACCTCACTTCAGTGGGGCTCTATAGTGCACAGGGGGCATCCACTTGGTTCTGAATGCAGCACTGGGGCCTTAGTCAAAGGTACTCCAAATCTGGTGATCTGACATATTTCAGACTCCTTTGTCAAACTGAGCTGTTCCACTCTGGCTAATCCTCTCCCCACTAGTCATCTGCTGCCTTTCATCCAAAAGAACTTTATTCTCCCATAGCAGTCTTCAAACAGTTATTGAACCAGCTGAGCTTGAGAACAGCTCAGGTAAGTGGTCAAAGTATAACACCACATATGCTTATATTAAAGTGCTGCAACAGTTAAATAAGATAATAATGAAGGCTTGTGTTTGGGTTGAAACAAGGGAATGCAGAGGTTCAGGTTGGTTCGCTCACCCTTAGGCACAGTCTCACTCCTATTCATTTACCCTCACAAATTTGAAAGGCTGATTCTCTTAGATATCAGTATGTTTCTAGTCTATAAGTGAATATTCTCTTCCTAGAATGTAATTCAGCTTCCATGTGGGCTGGCAGTCTCCTAGGGTGTCTGAAGGAGCTATACTGTATCATAATTATTTTGTCAGTAAAGAGATCCTAATTGTGTGGAATGAGGAGAATATTGACTACATTGAAAAATCGAAGAAATCATCAATTCCTATGATTAGGCTAATGAAACCTATTCCATTTGTGCAACCTTTTCAGCATCTTCTTTTGAGAGCCCTCACTCCCCAGCAGCGAAATTAAGTCCCTGCAAGTGACAGTTTTTAGACCAAACTTGCAGCTTCTGATTGTTTCTGCATTTCAGGTCTGAATTCTTCTCTGATATAGGGCAGTGGAGGAAAGAGATCCTGCAAGCTAGAGTTAGTTTACTAAGAAAAGACTTAGGGCCACTGCCACTATTGTACATTATTCTAAAATGCTTCCAGTTAACCATACAGAGTTAGCACGATAAGGAGGCCTTCAGAAATCTCTGCATATGGATGAGATGATGATGTAAAGAGGAACGGTTTAAGCGCATTAGACACTAAGGACTTTTTTGGAAATGAGAGAGGCTGTGTGAAAAGGGGTTCCACCTTAACCAAAGTAGAACAAGACTGCTGGTACAAAAAGTCATCCAGGTTTAGGGGGATTATTTAAAGTAGGAATTGAGGAAAAGCCAAGAGCTGCCAGAGAGCACTCTTATCAGATATAAGATTGTTAATAATTAGAGTTGTCAATGAATCGCAGTTAACTCACGCAATTAACTTGAAAAAAAATTGCAAATAGAATACCAACTGAAATGTATTAAATATTTTGGATGTTCTTCTACATTTTCAAATATATTGATTTCTATTACAACACAGAATACAAAGTCTACAGTGCTCACTTTACATTATTATTTTTGTTACAAATATTTGCACTGTAAAAATTATAAACAAAAGAGATCGTATTTTTCAATTCACCTCATACAAGTACTGTAGTGCAATCTCTTTATCATGAAAGTGTAACTTACAAATGTAGAATTATTATTTTTTTAACATAACTGCACTCAAAAACAAAACAATGTAAAACTTTAGAGCCTACAAGTCCACTCAGTCCTACTTCTTATTCAGCCAATTCCTAAGACAAACAAACAGGCTTGTTTACATTTACAGGAGATACTGCTGCCTGCTTCTTATTTACAGTGTCACCTGAAAGTGAGAACAGGCATTCTCATGGCAAGGTATTTACATGCCAGATGTGCAAAACATTCATATGCCTTTCATACTTCGGCCACCATTCCAGAGGACATGCTTCAATGCTGATGATGGGCATTAAAAAAATAATGCACTAATTAAATTCGTGACTGAACAACTTTGAGGAGAATTGTATGTCTCCTGTTCTGTTTTACCTGCATTCTGTCATATATTTCATGTTATAGCAGTCTCGGCTGGTGACCCAGCACATGTTCGTTCTAAGAACACTTTCACAGCAGATTTGACAAAATGCAAAGAAGGTACTAATATGAGATTTCTAAAAATAGCTACAGCACTTGACCCAACATTTAAGAATCTGAAGTGCCGTCCGAAATCTGAGAGGGATGAGGCGTGGAGCATGCTTTCAGAAGTCTTAAAAGAGCAACACTCTGATGCAGAAACTACAGAACCTGAACCACCAAAAAAGAAAATCAACCTTCTGCTGATGGCATCTGACTCAGATGATGAAAATGAACATGCATTGGTCTACTCTGCTTTGTATCATAATCGAGCAGAACCCGTCATCAGCATGGACGCAAATCCTCTGGAATGGTGGCTGAAACATGAAGGGACATATGAATCTTTAGCACATCTGGCATGTAAATATCTTGCAATGCCGGCTACAACAGTGCCATGTGAATGCCTGTTCTCACTTTCAGGTAACATTGTAAACAGGAAGGAAGCAGCATTATCTACTGCAAATTGTAACCAAACTTTTTTGTCTGAGTGATTGGCTAAAGTCGGACTGAGTGGACTTAATGTTTTACATTGTTTTATTTTTGAATCCAGTTTTTTTTTTTTTTACATAATTCTACATTTTGTAAGTTCAACTTTCATGATAAAGAGATTGCACTACAGTACTTGTATTAGGTGAATTGAAATATACTATCTCTTTTATTTTTTACAGTGCAAATTGTTGTAATCAAAAATATAAAGTGAGCACTGTACACTTTGTATTCTGTGTTGTAACTGTAATCAATATATTTGAAAATGTAGAAAACATCCAAAATATTTAAATAAATGGTATTCTATTATTGTTTAACAGCACAATTAATCATGATTAATTTGTTCAATTGCTTGACAGCCTATTAATAATACAAAGGTATCTCTGTATTCAGCAATGGATAGGAAAGAAGTTACAACTGTGCTGAGATGGGGACAGGTTGAGATCAAATTCTTGGATAGTAATAAAGTGTCATACAAAGGAGTTAAATAATTAATATACATATTTATATAGATACTATATATATTATAGAGAAATGTAGAGGTGAGAAGGGAGTAGCGCTGTGCTTAGAAGATTCCATAGAATCTCATGAGAAAAATCTAAAGTCAGAAGAGGAAATTTGAGCACACAATGTAGAGCTGAGTGAATAATTGATTTTTCAGTTTGGGGTGGCTGAACTGGAAAAATCAAAAACAAAATTTGGTTAGTTTCAAATTGAAAATTTTTGTTTTTTCTTGCCAAAACAAAATAAATTTCATTTTGGGTCAAACAAGTCAATTTTTAGATATAATTTGTTTTTTCAGTTAGGTTGTTTCGTTAGATTTAATTTAAAAAAAAAGTATCTAAATTTCAAGATGACTTTTGATTTCAAAATAATGCTTCAAGACATTTGGTTTCAAAAGTGTAGAAACAAACCATTTCAACTTTTTCAATTTTGTCTCTTATTTGGCCAAAACGTTTTTCCAAATTCAACCCAAATTTAAATAGTTTTGATCATTCCAAAAATTGCATTTTTCAGCAAATTTACTATTTGACCAAAAATAGTTACCCAGCGCTAATCAAAAGACTAATTAAATGTAATAAAAACAGTAACGATTTGTAAAAACTGTATAAGATTGATACATGAAGGAGCAATACATCATTAGGACTGGACAGTGGTATTTATCCAGGAGTGTTGAGGGATGAAGTAGTTGAACTACTAACAAAAATATGCAATGTCTCATTAAAATCAGCTCCTACATCCAAACACTGGGACAGTAGCAAATGTTGTACCCCCTTTTCTTTAATAAAAAAAAAAAGTGCTACTGACAATGATCATGGGAATTACAAACCAATAAACATTTCTTTAGTACCAGGAAATTGCATTGAAACAATAACTGAGAATTTATAAAATAGTGAGATTAACATGGAATTATAGGAGCAAACCAGCGAGACTTCTGTAAAGGAAAATCATGCCTCTCCAGTCTATTTGAATTCTTTGGTTTCTTTAATATCTTCTTATTGATGCTTTTGATGCAATACAATGGATAAAAAGAACCAACTGACAATTTCAAAGGGCCTAAAGACTCCAGTCACGATTGGAGCTTCATTGTAGTGGATATTGAAACAATACAGAAGAAAAGATTGGTCTTGCCCCAGAGAACACTTTCCAAAAACCTTTGGCAAAGTCCTTCATAAGAGAATATTCATTCATTAATTCTCCTGCTCGTGGAGCATGGAGTGCACACTTCAGATCACCCACTTCCAGACAGCCCAGTCTCCTTCCAGTGTCCTGGCCTGCTCTATAGTAAGGCTGAAGTGAGTGAGGTCGGAAACCACAACTTCTCTCCAGCATGCATGAGGCTGTCAGCGAGGCCTTCTCCATCCAGCTTTGGTTGGATCAAATACATAAAGCTGGCAGGCTGATATGCACTCCGGCAAATGGAGCTGATGGCCAAGCCACCTAAGCTGGTGTTGAGTCACTTGGCAAGACAATGAAGGCTGGGTGATCTGATGCCTGACAGCCTTGTTCGTTATGTGCTGAAACCACCACATGCCTTCAATAAGTCATTGCTGTTTGATGTCAAAAACATGCAACTTTCATGTCAAAAGCATCCAACAAGAAAATTAAAGTACTGTCATGTGTTAGAAACTGGCTAAAAATAGAAAACAAAAAGAAATAATAAATGGCCAATTTTCAATATTCCAAGAGGGTAATGATAGAGTTACAAAAGATTTCATGCCAGGACTGGGGGTATTTAATATAGTTACCAGTGATCTAGAAAAAGGGGTGAACAATGAGGTGGCACAATTAGCAGTTGCTACAAGACTGGAGAAGAGTTTGAAGAAATGTAGAGGGACCTAACAAATCAGGTGACCATATTTTCCCAAAGGGAAAACAGAACACCTAGGGGCTGACCGAAGACCCCCTCCCTGCGCAGGGCTGGCCCCAGCCCTCCCTGCCGTTCACCCACACGGGGACAGCCAGAGGCCCCCCTCACCTCTCCGCGCGTGGGACAGCCTGAACCCCCCTGCTGCCCACCGGTGGCCAGCCCGGCCCAAGCTGCTCTTCTGAGCCCTCCCTCCCATGCTGGGCTAGCATTGCCTCTCCCTCCTCCCCCTCCTCCCCCTGCATGTTCCTCCATGCCCCTGATAATCAGTTGGCAAGAGCAATACGGGACAAATGCCCAGTTTTGCCAAAAAGAGTCAGGATGGCCAGGACAGGGCTTAACAAAGGGACTCTCCCTGCCAAAATGGGACATATGGTCACCCTACTAACAAAGCTAGGTGAGTGGACAGATCAATGAGAACTTGTGCTCAGTGTGAAACAGAGTTCAAAAAAGCAGGATGTTGTTACAGGGTGGCTGTCCCCTGTAAATGAAGCCAGTCCGGAGCCCCTGCACCAGAACAGGTGCTCCCAGTTTGGCTAATTAAGAGGACAAGTCTACACCCAGGGCTACAAAGGATTAGGGAAAATCTGAGAGACCCACTATGGGAAAAGGGCAGGTGAGAGGTCTCTGCAGACCCCTGGAAAAATGGAGGAATTGTCAGAGGAGGGGACTGCAGGCTGATCTTGCTGGGCCAGCCAGTGCTGGGAGACTGAAAAGGATTAAAGGCTAAGAGCAAGAGGAGGGACTAGTCTTCTGATCTTCCTGAGACTGAAATCCATGGCCAGAGAAGGCAGGAGAAGGCTGAGAGCAGCAAAAGGAGATGCCTGTTGCCTCCCTGAAGCCGAAGGGCCAGAAAGGCTGAAAGTAAGAGATGCTGGGGCTGTACTGGAGAGCTGGGGCACAGTGAGGGACGCTGTATCTAATGTACTGTCTGGACTATAGTTTGGGGACTTCAGTTATGGCTTATGTGCATGGGGCTTTCTTTTGTAATAAATGAACCCAGCAAAGGCTATTTGCACTCAGAAAGCCTGTTTGGACTATATCTGGAGATTCTGAAGAAGGAAACTGAGGTAAGGGCACTGATTCTGCTGTTGTCTGCTGCAGGTGGGTACTCCAGGCAGAGGCCACGCTGACAAATATATAAAGAATGGGAAAGAAAATACTGAAAATATAATTTATAACACAATATAAGTCAATAGTGTACCCTGACCTGAAATACCGTGTTCAGAGCTAGCCAGTTTATCTCAAAAGGATACAACAGAAGTATAGGGAGTTCATAGATGAGCAACAAAATTGATTAGAGGCATGTGAAGACTTGCGTATGATAAAAGAGAGAAATAAATTGTTGCTGTTTATTTAGAGAGGAGACAAGTAAGACGGGACAATAACAAACGGTAGAAAGATAAGTCACGCACATTTCAATTAAAATGAATGGTAAACAATTTAGAACCCAATTTTAAAAAAACTACTTTATTTCCACAAAACACAGCTAACGTTTGTAACTCACTGCCGCAAGGTACCATTGAGGCCAACAGCTTAGTAAGATTTTAAAAGATTAGACATTTTTATGGGTAATGACAACAACCAGATTAGACCAAGTAAAAAAACTGGACTAGATATAAAACCCTATACTTCAGAGCAGAAGGTTATTCCATAATTATCAATTGTCTAGTTTCTGGAAGTTTTCTCTGAAATGTAATAATTGACAGTGTCAGAGGCAGGATGCTGGATGGGATGAAATGATTGGTCAAATTGGATATGGCAATTCCTGTGTTCCTATATTCCATGTCAATTAAACATAGTGCGAGTGTAATCCTATTTATGTCCTGCTGCTTGTAGCATTCTATTCCAGTGTAGTTTTGGAACTCATAGTTGGCTCAGGTGTTTCCTTCTTCTTTATTGCTCCCTTTTTACTAGTTTGGTACCCTGGGGTATCTTGAAAAAGGCAGCAGCTAATGCATCTGCACACTATGCTAACAACAATGCTCACAAGCATGTAGGATGGAACAAGGCCACAGGTGCAGCAATATTTCTGGCCACAAAGTGTCTTCAAAGACCAAATGTACTAAAACAATTTTTTGTAAAAGCCAGTAGCATCTTTGGTATTAAGACAAATGGAAAATTGCACTACAAATGGGCTCAATTGTGACCAGCCCACACCCACATGCCCACACTCCTCAGCTGCAGGACAGCACAAGCACAGCCTTTGTCCCAGAGGAAGAGGGAGGAGGCAGAGCCATAGTTCTGCCCCCATCTGCACCAGACACAGTGGGCAGTACGCACTGTATTTCCTTCAGGGATAGAAGCATTGCCCCTGCATGGTGGGATGACCCAGGAAGCACTATGCCCCCAGAACTCATGTATCCAACATGCGCCAATGCCTTACTGGCACAATAGAGCCAGGTATTCACATCAAATGCCAGATACGATTTTACCCATTTTGCTGCTTGTTAATGATCTGTGAAAACAACTACAGTTTAGATTTACCTATCACGTTACTTTCTATTATGCTGTATCATAGGCTGGGGTCTGATGCAGCAGGTCATTAAAAAAAAAAAAAAAATGCAGAGCTACCAACATATGCCACCATTTTAAGAGCCAGGAGCTGTAAACCACTGAATACAAGACATTCTTAACATGGACATTACTAATTGAAATTCCCTTCTTTCTACAGTGAAAGCAGCTTTTTGTAGCAAAATAGCAGTTCTGTGCCTGAAAAAGTCTGCCTTTGGTTTTCATGGAAAATGGTGAAATGCAAATTGCATTAATTTACGTTGGACTGGTAAAAATACAATCTCTTTCTCCAATTTCATGGATAATAGGCTGAACCCTCCTGTCCCCCCCACCCTCCCACTCCCCTTCACACCTGCAGGCCTTGCGAGAGCGTGTGGGACCAGCTATGGAACTAAGAGAAACTGTGTGTATGTTAGAGTTTGAATTCCCACATTGTGCCCAGGATTGACACTTCTTTTGCTTATGGCCTTCATAATGCAACCAAACTGGAACTTTACAGTAGTAGTATAAACACAATGTAATTTCACACCCATCCCGACCCCAATCTGTGCGTTCTGTATCTTGGTGAAGGATTATCTCCAGAGCTCACTCTTATAGGCTAGTCCACCACCAAGGGCGGCTCCAGGCACCAGCGCAGAAAGCGCGTGCCTAGGGCGGCAAGCCGCGGGGGGCGGCCTGCCGGTCGCTGTGAGGGCGGCAGGCAGATGGCTTTCAGCGGCGTGCCTGTGGGAGGTCCGCCGGTCCCACGGCTTCGGCAGCAATTCGGCACCGGGTACGCTGATGGCGCGGCACCGGTGGACCTCCCGCAGGCATGCCGCCGAATCCGCGTGACCAACGGACCGCGCCGCCGAAAACTGCCTGCCTGCCGTGCTTGGGGCAGCAAAAAACATAGAGCTTCCCCTGTCCACCACAGTAAGATACACTGGAAGCCTGTCAGACAGTGAAAAAAAGAGAAATTAGAGCCTTTTCTATGGGGCCCAGCCTCATGGGCTATACTGCTGCTTGTAGTTCATTGAGAAGCCTGACGTAGAAGGGAATCCTACTATCAATACCACTGCTGCTCTGCTCAGTATTATTGGTTACAATGCATACAAAGAACAATCTCTGAAGAGGTCTGTGGTGTCAATATTAGTTCTACATCGACCAGGGTTTCCCCATCAGTCCAGGCCAAGAAAACAGCGTCTTTCTCGGTGTAGGCTCTTAGCTATACCTCCTTCCCCTGGACACACACATCCTGCACTGGGGATCAGTAGAGATGAAAGAAAGAGAGGGGAAATGGTAGGAAGACCCTAGCACCTAACTGTAGTGGAAAGGAAGAAAAAGAATAAGAGGAATCCATGATTACAATATCTCATTCTGAGAGCAACTGAACAGCAGTTCCAGGGCATAGTGTCAACGATGTGGAGAGGTAAGTCATTCCCCGTCCTACACAGACTCCTATGTCAATCCCACAAATGCCCTCATGTCACCAAAATCCAGTCCAGAAAAGTTCAGTCTCAATCAGTTTCAAGTGCTGTCATTCTCCCTGACCAGATATTGGTGCCACAAGGTGCAGTACCAAGGAAGTCAGCAATCTGAAAGGATTTTTGCATTAATTTAACTAATGAATTGTGGGCCATTTGCACCATCTGCTGCCCAGGTGTCAGTCAAGAAAAGAAGGGTGGAGATGGGGCAGAAGTCTCAAAATACCATTCGGAGGTAAAATTCTTGGCCCAGCGGCTAAAGCTCATGAAAACAAAGTCTAGTGGCCAAAAGGCTGAGCCTACTAATGAGAGAATTAAACCAGGTACTGTCAATATTATTTCTGAATTCTGTGGATCATGGGATATTTCTTTCCAATTGTTTCCTGTCTATAAATGTATGTGTACCTGTATGTGCACAAACACATACAGACATGTGCGGTTGAATGAACATAAGACTTTTTACTGGGTGAGTGACTAACCCAAAAGCAAACAGCTCACAATTAAATAATGGCCCTGAAAAGCCTGTACACAGCAAGTTATCCTTCTACAAAGGTTTGGCATAAAAATGACCCAAGGTGTTTCTAAATGTATTTTTGTAAGTAAATGTCTGGACTAATTTTGACATTGCCTATAGGTATCTGAATGTAATGACTGTTTCATTGTGGAGTCACAAGAAATCTCTGCTGCTGAGTAGTTAAAGGCCTTTTTATGTATGTCAAAAAGCCAGGGATAGACATTCATGATCAGCATGGCTCCATGCCCCAGCCTGCCTTCCTCCTCCCTCTCTCCAAGTTGAAATATGCCCCCACAATCCCTTCCTGTAGATGGCAAGTTTCTATTTCTGTTTTCTCTTTCTAGGTGGATGACTGAAGCAGCAGAGAACCTTGGTGTCTGAAGAATGGCTAGTGTTGCTTTAGTGGAGGGAGAGCATTGCGGGTAAATTGTTTTTCAGCAACCTTGTCTTTTTTTTTAAAAAATAGTTCATAGGTACAATTTAATTGCATTATTGTGGCATAATGGATGGGTAAAGGCAAAAAAGAGTTCTCAAGCACCAGGGTCACAGAGAAGGATTTCAGCACCTCCACCTTGTCCATCAGTCCTTTATCCCTGCACCCATTGAGATGTTAAGGCGCAAAGCAATGCAAGATAGGGGTGCATAAATACCAACTGATGTTTGCCATTTGTGACAAAATGTGCCTTTTACTGGGTTAAGCTATAAAGTTACTAGCGCAAGAAATTTAGAAACAAAGTTTGGACCAAGGAATGAATATATAACTTCCACAATATGGCTCATATGGTTGGAGTTCCACAACAGGAAATTATGAGCATGTACAAGGGAACCACAATGTCCAACAGCATTACCCAGCAGAACATACCCATTTTTGTGATCAGTTCTTCCAAGGATTTGCCAGTACCAGTCATGCTTTTTCATCCCACTTTAGAGTCAAGCTCAGTATTGTGTTTTAGGAATTCTCTGAACCTTTTACACCATTATTGGCTCTATCCTGGATGTGCGGAGTACTCTGGCTTGGATCCAGCAAAGCACTTAATTAGCTTTTAAGCACTTTAGTACTGTTGAAAGCTAATTGTGTGCTTAAGTGCTTTGCTGGATTGAGGCCAGATTGCTCAGCACCATGCAGGATTGAGCCCTATTAGAGTAAAGAAACAACGCATTTCTTGGACACATTTGAGTTGGCCAGGCATCTACTTGTAACTAACTAAATCTTTGCCAGGAGCATAGTGGGTTTCTTTACAGGACATTATAATATGTATTGGACCTAAGGCTAAGGCAGGATAGGTCCATTTTCATATAATCATTTCATTTGTTATGCTCATACTTGCATAAAGTGGCAGTGTCAACTTTACAAGGATTTTTGTTTTCCCCAAAAGAACTTTACAAAGGTTGTAGTTATGGGTTGATCTCTATCACTTTTGATCCTCCTTTACCGGTTGGGATGAAAGGAATTTGCACTTCCAGGAAAGGAAAGCAAGAGCTAGCAATTTACAGATTGTACACTCAGAAACAGATCTTTTCCCATTTGCCACCCACCAACATCTGTGTGAAACTATCATTGTTTGCTCTCTCTTTGCATTGCCAAACATTTTTGGTTGGCAGTGGGTGGGAGGAGGAAGAGAGAAAAACTAAACAAAAAAACCCCCAATAATAGCCTGCTTATTATTTGAAGGAAAAATAAATCTTATTTTTCCCCCCAGTGATCCATGTGGCATCGCTCACTCCTGTGTGTTCTCCATGTTATCCTACGGGAGATGAGTCAGAAGCTGAAAACAATGTTTTGTAAAGGTACACCCCTGTAGAAAGCTCAAGTAAACAGGCTTTGTACAGTGAATTAAAATAAAAACTTGGCACAGAGATAGACAATTCTGCTGCAGCCCATCTACTACAGTTGCCCCTTAACCTGCAGCATTTGTGTCTAGTGGATGTAATTCATGGACCCACTGGCTACTGCTCCGTCACTTCCTTGACCTGCCCACATGCCTCTACACACACACACACACACACTCTCTCTCTCTCTCTCTCTCTCCTCTGTGCAATGCCAGTGTGGAGCTTGGCAGCACACAGGTAGAGTCTACATCACTTTATGCAGTATTTTCAGTGTCTAGCTCCCCTCTGTTAGTGGAACCATTGCAATCTGCTGCATTCTGGCCTTTCTGCAGTCACAGAGAGGCCAAAAGGATGTCATCCCCATAGAAAAGAAACTGCAGCAATGTATGAGTTCTATAGATCTTCATCATAATAAAACCAAGGTTTTTCAATGTTGTGAGCTCATTTGATATTCCAATGAAACAACAGGTATATTCTGCAGTCATTTAACATTTCTGCGGGACATGGTGCAGGGTAACATGAATATATATTGCAGCTAATGACATTCAGCTTTAAATCAAACAGTTCTAGCCCTGTTTCAGCAAAGCATGCTTAAAGCTAAGCATGTGCGTGAATGCTGACTGAATATATGCTTATTTTAGCTTGGGCTGCCATTAGTTTTATCAATTACTATTCAATTTCCTGTTAAAGCAGTTCAACAGTACCTGTGTTCCTTCTTGCAGCCACACCTAGCAATGATTTACAAATGCTCCAAACACTTCAGTGACCCCATTGATATGGCATAGGTCATTGCAAAAAAGGTCAGCACTCATCATCCAGTTTCTGTCACTCAGCATTCACACTCCGTTTCTTTGCTCTCACTGCACTGGGAAAGCTGAGCAGTACTACCTGATTCTCTCTTCCTACATGAAAAAAAATGCTTGTTATATTTGTATCTCCACAGGGAAATAGGTTTGTATTGAAGTAATTCCCTAACTACAAAACTTTCCAAAAAATGAGAAGCATAGATATTTTACCAACTCAAAGCACCCAGAATAATTACAAAGGCAAAATGGATAAAGTTAAAGAGCTTAGCAATTAATTCTTAATTACTGTGGATAATAAGGCCATTTATTTATTAAGGATTATAGTTTTATTAGCATTGTATTATTCATTTGAAGGTCAGAAAAATCTGCTTTTCATATCACTTTGGGACTATAAGCACTGCAAAAAAAGTTACCTTGTTTAGTCTCAAAACTAATGTCAGCATTAATTCATGACATTTCATAGGTCCATTCAGACTTCGGGCCTTAGTTTTTTTCATACTTAGCTGTGATCTTCATAGAATATTAGGGTTAAAAGGGACCTCAGGAGGTCATCTAGTCCAACCCACTGCTCAAAGCAGGACCAATCCCCAGATGTTTTTGCCCCAGATCCCTAAGTGGTCCCCTCAAGGATTGAACTCACAACTTGGGGTTTAGCAGGCCAATATTCAAGCCACTGAGCTAGCTGTCCTCCCCAAGGCAACAGACTGTGTGTGGGGGATGATATTTTCTTTGCTTTATATTGCAATAAAATTTAACCCCTTGCAATCCCCTAGTTCTTCTAATTGAGAAACACTGTCTTAGATGTTTGGTAAAGGGGATCACTTGAATTTTGTGTGTTTAAGTCATTTGTTTGAATCCAGCCCAGGACTAAAGTGATAGAAAGTTGTTAGTTACTGACATTTACTTGCAGTATGTGAAGTGAGTTGGTGGTCTCAGTCCAGTTTGAGAGTGGACAGGTGTCCACCCCACATACTGGTTGTAGTTAAAATACGTTATTAATTTATCTCTTGTGGGGGGAGGAGTTGATACTCCTTTTAGTATGAGAGTTTTAGTCCAAATTTGGTGGGTCTGGATGAGGGTGCTTCAACAGAGGGACTTTTTTAGGCCAGCCACATAAAAACATATGGCCCAACTCAGTTAAGTGGTCAAATATTAAAATACTTTCCTGGTTAGTACTGTCTTTATGAACAAATAAAACAGTACCAAGGTAAGATTTCTCTGGCATCTCAAATACACGTACAAAGCTACCTCCCCCCACTCCCTCACCTTTTCCAGAGCACAGCAGCTCAAGTTCTAAATTTCTCCCTTACCCCATCAGCCAACCTGTCCGGTAGGTTTATGTGATGACACTCTTATTCCCATTATCTCAAAAATGAAGTGTTAATAGCAACAGCCATCTTTAAAAGCTCTCCTGTACCATTGGGTAGACAGATATCCTGCCTCTTCATGGGAATGGAAGCAGAGAGCTCCTCAACACTTAGCACCTCACAAGAAACAGTGGAGCAATTAATTGTTTCCTGGGAGGTTTTACAGGGTATCCATCTTAATCCTCCCATCTCATTACCAAGGGCTAGCTACACCACTTCTCCCCTCCCCTCTTTTCATTGTTCCTTCTTTTTTTGCTATCCTCTTATTTAATTTTCAGGTACCCACCTAACATGCCTACCCTACCTCCAGATTCCAGAAAGAAAATGGATAGGGTCAGTAAGAGTAGTTCTCAACTGTTTGCTGTCAGACTGGGAGGGCATGTCTAGTGGGATCCTGCAGGGGTTAGTCCTGTGTCCAGTACTAGTCAATATTTTCATTAATGACTTGGATAATGGAGTGGAGAGTAGGCTCGTAAAATTTGTGGAGGAGGGGTTCAAGCAGTTTGGAGGACTGGATTAGAATTCAAAATGACCTTGATAAATTAGAGATTTGGTTTGAAATCAACAAGATGAAATTCAGTGAAGACAAGTGCAAAGTACTGCACCTAGGAAGGAAAAATGGAAAGCTCAACCACAAAATGGGAAATAACAGGGTAGGTGGTAGTACTGCTGAAGAGGATCTGGAGGTTATAGTAGATCACAAATTGAATGAGAGTCCACAATGGGATGCAGGTGCAAAAAAGGCTAATATAATTCTGAGGTGTATTAACAGGAATGTTGCACGTACTAGGAGGTAACTGTTCCACTCTACCCAGTTCTGGTGAGGCCTTGGCTGAAGTTCTGTGTACCACACTTAAGGATAGATGTGGATAAATTGCTGAGGATCTGGAGGAGAGGAGCAACAAACAACAAGTACAAGATAAAAGGTTTAGAAAACCTGACCTATGAGGATAGGTTAAAAAAAAAAACCTGGGCATATTCAGCCTTGAGAAAAGATGACTGAAGGGGGACCCAATAATAGTCTTCAAATATGTTAAGGGCTGTTATAAAGAGGATGGTGATCAATTGTTCTCCATATCTACTGCAGGTAGGACAAGTAGTAATAAAATTAATCTGTAGCAGGGAGATTTAGATTAGATATTAGGAAAAGCTTTGTAACTATAAGGTTAGTTAAATTCTAGAATAAACTAGAAAGGGTGGCTATGGAATTCCCGTCATTGGAGGTTTTTAACAACAGGCAGACAACCTGTCGGGGATAATCTGTCAGGGATAGTCTGAGTAGATTTAGACTGTCAGGGATAGTTTAAGTTTACTTGGTTCTGACTCAGTGCAGGGGGCTGGCCTTTATGACCTCTTGAAATCTCTTCCAGCCCTACATTTCTATGATTCTAGCTATAATGACCAAAATTCTCCCATTAGTGAGGTCCATTATTTGTTTCTCAAGCACATCAATGGAAGTCAATCTGTTGTAGGTAGATATTTGAAATTGGGAATCACTTGTATTTAAGGGCAAATCTTGCCCCCTCTCTGAGGCTAGCAGAGGTGCCTCTGGTCTGGTTCTATTGAAGCTGGATTTGGAGGTGGTGCAGGGACTACAAAGCCTTATGTTAAGCAAAACACAGCTCCATGGCAGCCCCTACCTGGCAGCATGGAAGGGAAGGAACCAAGGGTAGGGCCAGAGAAGAAGCTGCTGCACAGGTTTTACCCATCCCCCCCGCCATATTGGAAGCATGCTTGGACTATAGAGGCTAATTCAGCCATTAAGCTAAAGTAGCTCCTGCTGAGAACCTGTAGAGCTGATCCATGCCCTGGAAGAGAGAATTCATCCCCAGCACAATACTGAAATGCCCAATTCAGTATTTGGCTAGGTCCTTGGATTTGCCCGTTAGGAGTCATATGTAAAATGATACAAATTTTGAGCCTGATCCAAAGCCCATTGAAGTCAGTGGAAAGACTCCACTGGACTTTGGATTGTGCCCTAATAATCTAATGAAACAGCATTTTGTTCCTGTGAATTGTGAGAGCCCGTTGTCCACAATTTAGCAGGACACATGAAACCAGACAGGTTGCTTTCTGCTGAAGTTTGTGTTATCTATTTGAACAGCTACACAGCTGACAACCTCAAATTTAGAAACTTCTTTCTTCTAGTACAGTCTCAAAGCAAACCACTGCCCTTACTTACATGAGCTACAAAAATGGGGGCGAGCAAGTGAAGGCTGGTGACTTAATGAAGAATCCAGTAGCCTTCCTGCAAGTGTAGGGCAGCCTAGGAGAATACTCTCTGGCATGCATCATACTGCTGCTTAGAAAGGGAACAATGTGCACCCCCCGTCTAGTACGTGTAGCCACCATAGGTATAGGTAGACCAAAGGTGTAACCATACACCCAAACTGAAAGGCCATAGACCCTTGAAGCCATGGAGTATCAATGAGTATGCTAGATCGCCCCTCTCCTGGTATCCTACCATTCAAGAGCCCTGCTATTACATGGGTATGTTGGGAAGGAAACAGGGAATAAGCTCCATACCATCTTCCTCCACCCTGCAAATGTAATCATGCGGCATAGAGAACTATTAGGTCCTTAATTGAGTACAAGTTTCATTTATCCATTGGTTTAATATGCATCAATGTTGGGGTAATAAAGATAACATTTAGCCTTTGTAGATCTCAAAGCACTTCACAAAGGTTTTGCAACAGTACGTGAAGTAACACATTAAGACAAATCAAGTGACAATTCTTTCCTCTACCAGGGTCAATGTGGATCCACTTCTCCTGCCTGTAAGCAGATGAAGTCATCAAGAGTCATATCAAAGACACTTTCGAATTTTATATTTGCAATCTGTTTCCTTTTTTGTTTTATTAGCATTTTCTCTGCTACATATTAATTATTGCAGACCTCTGCCAACGTGTGTGGTTAATATCCAGCTGCAGTCTGTTTCAAAAGGAAATGTCAAAGATTAAATTCAAATGAAGGATGACATTTCAGAGTCTGCATATTCCATGAATAATTGCTCTTCTCTACTTTCTGGAAACTTTAATGATAAAAAAAATACTATATTAAAAGAAAAATCGCAAAGGTAGATTTATAATCTTTTGATATAAGATATCTAGACCCCCGAATCATCTTTCCAGAGGCAAAACACTCTTGAAATCAAAACTTGGAAACAAATTCAACTCTTTCAAAGATCTACAAGCTTCACTTACAAAATACTGACAGGTGACTGCACTTGATCAGAAAAAAACAAACACAACCACCACCATCCCCCCCGCCCCAGGCTTTATACCGTATTTGGCCTTCTGGTTTTTCTGTCTGTGAGTGTGTAGGCAGGATGTAGATAAGCACTTCTGCTTTTCATGAGCCCTATTCAGCAATATGTCTAAGCTTGTATAAGAAAGTCTAGAGGAAATCATAGTGTACTGTACTCTTTCTTCCAGTCCCCTCAGTAGGCAAGTTATGCCAACTTAGGCTCCCTCCAGATTCCCTCTAAATCACAGGATAAAATTCAAAGGTAGTGGATAATTTTGATCTACAATAACTTAGACCCTCTCCTCCCATTTACCTCTTGGAGCTTCTTACAATTACTTTTAATTGCAGTAGCATCTATCGGCCCCATTGTCCTAGGCACTGCACAAACATGCAGCAAAAAGACTTGCTGCCTCAGAGAGTTAAAGTGTCGGCTTTATGAAAATGGGTGCAGAACAGACAAACAGGGTTGACTGGGGAGGAGAAGCGAACAGTAAAACAAACACACTTTTTCTTTCAGTGTCCTCAGGAGTGTGAGTTGGTGCAACATATACTTCAGTGAGCCAGAAGAAGCTAGCTTAGGTATAAGTAGCACACTAAGGGCGGCTTGTCTTCACAGGGAAATTGACCAGAGTAGCTATAGTGGAATAATTATGGTTATAACTGTTTCACATGTTGATAAGTCCTAAGCGAGTTTAACTGAGCATAAGTTATACTTCACCTCTGAATTTGACTTTAAGACATGGCCAGTATTTTTGGTCAAAAATATTGTAAACCATAATATGAATCCCTGGTTTAGTGTTTATAGCCAACATCTGTGAAGTCGGTTAGACAACTTACAAAGTGGCCTTATTAGTAGAGGTGTTGAAAATCCATAGTTCTCATTGGTAGTTGTGGGTGCTCAGTACCCCTGAAAAGTGAAGCCACTTATTGCCTATGACGGATTTAGGAACCTAAGTTTAAGACACCCAAGTTTTGTGTCCACCGTGTGCCTCATTTTGGTTGTTGAAACTAAAACAGGCGTCCTACTTATTTGTCTAGCACCCTTATGGAGAAGTCCTATAGAATTTAATAGTTTAATATTTTTTTAAGTGCTACAGAATTCAGAATAGAGAATCATAGCAATTCTGTAAGATTATTCAGAAAGCCTCTAAAATTTTTATTGTACTTATCCTAATAAAGAGCATTCAAATATTTCATAGGTCCTACCTAAGACCCTAAGGTTTATGTGAAATGGCCTCATTCATGTCTAAATATAATTTTGCTAAAGCGATTTGCTTGGAACACTTCAAGAACTTTGGTAATGAGAAACGGGCCTCATTTCACCATCCAAGTTTTGTTGTGAGGCTTTCAGTCCCCACTTTAGATTTAAATGAAATCAATTTGAAATAATAGTATTTCATGTCTTTTTATTTATTTTCTATTCTCTGTGTTACCTTTTGCTGTTTGGATCATTTTAATAGTTTCTGCTTTTTATTAAGTGATTGAACTTTCTCAGACTACCTATTTTTAGAAGCAATAAAAGAACTCCAATAGAGCAGAACGTGGTTAAATCACAATAAATCACTTGGCACCTTTAAAAGATGTGTCCCAAGGACTTGAATAAAGGCTATTACATTTTGGTATTTTATCAAAGGATGCATTAGACTGTACAGTGTACTGTACATATCCATCCATCACCTGGCATGTTCAAGTCCCCAGTCTTGCAAACATCTTAAGCAAATGTGTAACTTTATTCATACAAGTAGTTCTATTATGGGACATTTCACATTAATGGCACTACTCACAAAAGGTACAAACATCCATGTATGTTTGGAGGACTAGGCTCTAAAGGTCCATCCTGAAGCAAGATGCCCACTGAAGTCAATGGGACTTTTGCCTGAGTAAGGAATCAAAGCTAGACTGTGCCTTCACCTTATGTGCCAGGTGGGTGAGTAGAATAGGGCTTAAGCCTCCACTCAGCACCTCCGCATGTGGCCAACATAGACCTGTCCATATCATGGCTCCTGGCTGAGTAGGAAAGAGAAGAGCTTCCTTCCCTCCTATCACCAGCCAGTGGGCAGGAGGGGAGTGGATCATTGGCTCCTACATACCCGGGCAGTGGAGCTAGTTGGATGCTGTGTCCTGTTAAAGGGCTGTGGTGGGTTATTTCTACCCCAAACACAAGAGGGTGAGGAATTGCACCTCAGTGGGGTGTCTCAGGGTTGTGTTTAAAAGGCACAATCTAGCCCTTAGTAAAGTATTCAGGTTTGGGCCCTAAAACAGAGGCATCATTCTTCTCATATATAAAAATATATATATATATATATATATATATATATATATATAATATTAATTATAAATTTTTCTTCTACTATTTCATACCATATTATTGGTCAAATGTAGGAATTTAGACACTGTATCTGACCCCAACAAGGAAATGTTGTGTTTTAACCTAGGGTATCACATTGGCTGATATCCAGTTCCCACCTCTCTCCCCTTTGTTTTCCTCCTCATTCTCTAATGAGAAGCGATACAGCTCTAGCTTGGAACATCTACCTAGAAGAATTTTGCAGATACGGCATATCTGTTTTCTGATGGAGTTACTGCATAACATGCGTGTCTATTATAGCAAAGCAAGAACTAAGAGCTGAATCAGATCTCAAAAGTAGGTGCAGTTTTCCATTTCTGCTTCACCAGCAAGCCAGCTAAGTGCCTCACTCTCCAAAAAAGTATTCAAATTAATTGGAGAAATACAAAACAGAAAAAAATAGGGATGTACTGACCTTTTCATAATAAAAATAAAAACAGAAAACTCTGCAGCATGTCATTCTGTGCACATTCTCCAGAGTCAAGCATTTGTACTGCTACTCCAATCAGTGAAATAAATGTGCACCTAACATATAATATAAAAAATGGCCAATTCTTAACCTCAATGGGATTTTGCCTAAGGGCAGAGTGAACACCAAATCAGGACCTCAGGATTTGTCCCATGCTGTTCAAATGTCAGATATAATGTATTCAATGGATAGCACAGAATTATAATCAGAAACCCTGATTTCTAATTAGGAGACATCAAACAATTCTTTAAAAGGGGCTGTTTGTACTTTCTGCTTTCATTTGTCTTGTCTCAATCTACAAAAACACACTCTCTCTCTTCTCTTACCACATGGAGAGCCTTTGAATTCTGACCTGCATAAAAGAAAGCAGCAAAGGCTGTAGATGTTGCATATCAGATGGTACGTTAATTTGCTGTGTCACTTCCAAACATTTTGCTCACAGCTTTCTTTAGTTTCCCTCTGGAACCTGGCAAGTTGCAGGTTAGTTATCAAGTTACATTTTCATAACAAAATGTTCTTATTATTTACATTTTTAGTCCTTATCACCCTTAAGGATCCAAAAGGGCTTCGCAAATTGCATATACATAGAATCATACTACTGAAATACACCTCCATCTGGGTTGGAACACCTCTGCGTTGGAACACATTAGCCATTCTGTAACAGCAGCATATTTTAGAAAAATTAGGGAAGAATACCTATTACAACCTCTAAGGAATTATGCATGAAAATGTAGCACACATTATGCATACTTGCACATGGATCTTTGGCTACCTGTGGGGGAGGGGCTCCCCCAGGTCCCCCTGTCCATTGTTTACCTTTTCTTCCCCCCCAGTTGGAAGCCCTTCAGGAAGCTCTCTTAGGGCAACCACCCATGGGCAGAGGGTTGGCTACTCCACTTCCCTTCCCTTGCAAGAGAGGAGGATCTATCTGGAAAGAAGACCAGTTTCTCATGCCTCCCCTGGATGTTCAGCTCTAAGAGCTTAGTCTCCTATAGTCTATTGCCCAATTGCAGAGTTTACCTTCTACCCCTCTTCCTGGGGCACATTGTTATCAGCCAGGGCAGCTTCGGGAGCGGTGTCTCCTCCTCCAAGAGGTGTCGCAGCTGTCTCCTCCTCAGCTGATCTACCTCTGTTACCAGAAGCATCTGCTGGGGCAGCCTTTTTCCTGTTGACCACCCCTTCCTGTGGTAAATTCCCCACTTTTAAGCTCTGCCTTCTCCAGGCCAAACAAGCCTTGCAGGTGCATCTCATTAGTGAGGAAGAGGACCAGAGGAGCTCATTAATCTACACCATATCCGAGTGAGGGCATGTCTCTTCACAGTCCCTTTTTTAAAAAAATTGGGCCTTTTATACTGAATTGGGTGACTCCACCAAAACATTTAAAAAGGAGAGAGCTCATCTTGTTGTAAAATTAATTAATAAACCATTCAAATGCAGTATTAGATCCTAAATAGATTAGGTGAAGTAGATGGGGTGAGATGGAGGATACTGGGAGGATACGGTCACGCTGTCTGGAGTGGCTCATGACTATGAGTGCCAACCTCAGGGCAGACTGCCAAAAAGCAGGGTAGACACCCCAAACCAGTTGTAGGTTCTATAATTAGATTTCACCAACCCAGTAACAAGTGTGAACTCCTGAAGCACTATAACAATCTTACCATGGAGTCACAGACAGTTCCCTTGGGCTCCCAGTCTGTCTTGCCACCCAGGCAAGCTGGACTTAGTGATAAATGGTCACTTACACCAAAGATCACAAAATATTCAGGTTGCTCCCAGTCCCAAAGGACCAGTCACTTACCCCAGCTCAATTTGTCATGCAGATCTCACACCAAAGACAACACTTGTAGCCAATCCCATTGTAAACTAATTAAGGATTATTAACTAGGCAAAAGAAATGAGAGGGAGTTATTTACAGATTAAAACAGGCAACATATGTGTACAAATGAGTTAGTCTGTGGTTCCAAAAGGCCACAAATTTGCTGAAACTCCTATATTTGTAAAAGCTTGGGTTATGCAGTAATTTTAACTAAGTCAAGTTTCTGAACTCTATGTAGTCTGAAATGAATCACAAAAAGACCATAATTTAAAGCAAAATAAGCAAACACAGTGAATATAGGCTTCCAAGTTTGTGGGAAACTAGAAAGTTTCATTTGGCCGTCACAAACTGAGCATCAGAAGGAAAGTTACTTCAATTTCTATTTCAGTCATCATACTGCTGTTTGTTCAGTGTCCTTATCAAATTTGGGGCATTACAAATAAAGAGATAGTTATTGCATTTTGCCCCAGGAGGGGGGAAAAAAGGGAGAACAAGTGTAACATTACAATTTAATCTTAGAGTGATTCACATGGTCAAAGGCTGTACATTTAAAAATTACTTCTTTTTGGACTTGCTGTGAAAGGACCTTTTTATACTTTTAGAAAGCAGTTGCCATTTGCAAGGGTGGGATATGCTTTTCAGTTACTCGGTCATCTTTGTTCTGTACATTTTCCTTTCTGCAAGCTAACAAACAGGCAAGTACATTGTGAAGTACATTACATTATTTGTTTTTCTGCTTGCCTGCATAGATGTACGTTAATTCATACCCTTCCTTCTCCTCCTCTAAAGAAATGTCGAAGGACCTTGCCAGCCACTTGGGGCTATTGCTACCTCCTTCCCAATCACAGGGTATTGCATACATACTACTGACTGATTGCAGTATACAAAGAGTTATCTGATCACACAATATTAGTTTCAATCACCATTCTTTTCATCATTACAGCAGAGTGATACTTTTGTAACCATGTACAAAAATATTGAGTGACTCTACAAACAACTCCCATGTGCAAATACTCTGAATTTCAGCTTTTCTTGATGTGACTTTCCACAGAGTACAGACTTGGTCAATTGTTGCCTATATTTAGCCATCTTAATCTTGTTTTATGTTCAGTTTTATTATAAAAACTACCTACTACAGCTATGACACAGTGTTATTTCCCAACAAACCCACACATTGGTATTTGCAACTCTTCCTTTGAGACTCTCTTCCATCCAAACAACTCGAATCTTTTCCCCTTCCTCCTAACATTTTGCTACACCATTTCTCCTTGTGACGTTGCACTCCATATGATTTTATGAAAATATGCTAATGAGTGTGAATATAATGTAACTGGAATATGCTTCATGCAAAAAGTCTCTTGTAAGATATCATTACAAAGCTTATAATCTACTGAGTGTGGTCATCCTATTTGTATAAATGTATCATTCTTGTATCTGAAACTAGAAATATGAAATATAACTCTGAGGTCCTATTGTCATTATGCAAAGTGTGGGCCATTAATGGTGGTTTGGAATCTTGATGGCTCCCATCAACTAGGACAATTGGTTGTAAATAGCTCTGTTTACTTGCAAGCCTTTCTGTGAGTCAGGCCAGGAAGAATGAAGGCTTGGGGTCTCACAGGACATGTGACCATGTCACCTGGTACTGGAATCCATCTTAAACCTGGTTCTTTTTCATTTAGAAGGAGGGGTGGGGACCCAGAGAGACAAAAGATTCCTGCCTTGTGCCAAAGCTATATAAGGGGGTGGAACAGAACAAGGAGGTTCCAGTTATGAGAAATCCCCTAGTTACCACCTGAGCTGGAGCTAAAAAGAACTGCACCAGAAGAAAGGATTGGGCCCAGACTAGGAAGGAGTCCAGTCTTTGAAAGAAGCTTATTGGAACATCTCTGAGGGTGAGATTTTATCTGTAATCAGTTTCTTACTGTATTAGGCGTGTTTTGTTTTATTTTGCTTGGTAACTTACTTTGTTCTGTCTGTTATTACTTGGAACCACTTAAATCCTACTTTTTATATTTATTAAATCACTTTTGCTTATTAATTAACCCAGAGTAAGTAATTAATACCTGGGGGGAGCAAACAGCTGTGCATCTCTCTCTATCAGTGTTATAGAGGGCAGACAATTTATGAGTTTACCCTGTATAAGATTTATACAGAGTAAAACGGATTTATTTGGGGTTTGGATCCCTTTGGGAGCTGGGTGTCTGGATGCTGGAGACAGGAGCACTTCTTAAGCTGTTTTCAGTTAAGTCTGCAGCTTTGGGGCATGTGGTTCAGACCCTGGGTCTGTGTTGGAGCAGACTGGCATGTCTGGCTCAACAAGACAGGGTTCTTGAGGCCCAAACTGGCAGAGAAAATGGGCTCAGAGGTAGTCTCAGCACATCAGGTGACAGGCCCAAGGGGGTTTCTGTGATCAAACCCATCACACTCCTCTCCAGTGCTAAGCTAAGGGTTTTCAGCCATGCTCTTCAGAAAGATCCTTTATAAACCAGACATCACAAAAACTCCATTGCATTTGTGATTAATGATTGGAGAAGCTCAAGAGGTTCAGAAGTTCTGTTCACATAATCACCTGAACTTTTTAATGCTTATCTTCAGCTTAACCAAGTCCCTCTGGTTAAGAGATCAAACTGGTAACCTTACAAAAACAAGCTCTGCTGAGACTTTTACTACAGCCTCAGTTTAGTCAGGTTGTTTTTGTACTCTCCAAACAAGTCTGCCATTCTCCAATTATCAAGGGGTAAAATTCAGCAGAATGCAGAAGGCCCATTTGATACAATACGCTCCATAGATCTAATTCATGGAAGTATTTTATGATTTTCTTAAGTCCATCCCTATTCTGCACAGCATTTAACTTTTAGCATGTGTTTAAGTTCTATATCTTTCAATGGTACTTAAGCCCATGCAGAATCATAGAATCATAGAACTGGAAGGGACCTTGAGAGGTCATCTAATCCACTCCCCTGCACTCAAGGCAGGACTAAGTATCATCTAGACCATCCCTGTCAGGTGTTTGTCCAACCTGCTCTTAAAAATCTCCAATGATGGGGATTCCACAACCTCCCTAGGCAATTTATTCCAGTGCTTAACCACTCTGACAGTTAGGAAGTTTTTTCTAATGTCCAACCTTAACCGCCCTTGCTGCAATTTAAGCCCATTGTTTCTTGTCCTATCCTCAGAGGTTAAGAAGAACAATTTTTCTCCCTCCTCCTTGTAACAACCTTTTATGTACTTGAAACCTGTTATCATGTCCCCTCTCAGTCTTCTCTTCTCCAGACTAAACAAACCCAGTTTTTTCAATCTTCCCTCAAAGGTCATGTTTTCTAGACCTTTAATCATTTTTGTTGCTCTTCTCTGGACTTTCTCCAATTTGTCCACATCTTTCCTGAAATGTGGCACCCAGAATTGAACACAATACTTCAGTTGAGGCCTAATCAGTACGGAGTAGAGCAGAAGAATTACCTCTCGTGTTTTGCTTACAATACTCCTGGCTAATACATCCCAGAATGATGTTTGCTTTTTTTGCAACAGTGTTACACTGTTCCTTCCTAAGTGGAGTACTTTGCATTTGCCTTATTGACAAATTTACTTCAGACCATTTCGCCAGTTTTTCCAGATCATTTTGAATTTTAATCCTATTCTCCAAAGAACTTGCAACCCCTCCCAGCTTGGTATCATCTGCAAACTTTATAAGTGTACTCTCTATGTCATTATCTAAATCACTGATGAAGATATTGAACAGAACTGGACCCAGAACCAATCCCTGTGGGACCCCACTCGTTATGCCCTTCCAGCATGACTGTGAACCACTGATAACTACTCTCTGGGAACGATTTTCCAACCAGTTATGCACCCACCTTATAGTAGTCCATCTAGGTTGTATTTCCCTAGTTTGTTTATGAGAACGTCATGCGAGACAGTATCAAAAGCCTTACTGAAGTCAAGAAGTTCTGTCCTGAACAGAGATGCTGTTTTTTCCAGTGAATTTTTTTCTGTCAAGATTGTGGTAACTAGTAGATTCTAAAGCAAAGAAAAATCTGGATAATATTCAGCTAAAGAAAACATGACTAAGTGCAATTAATCTGTTGTGATAGCATAAAAGTGACTTAGTCAAAACTGTTGTAGAAACCACAATGAAAGGGCTTCCTACCCCTACATACAACGAAGGCAGTTTTCTAGGACTCATTTGGTATATTTCTTTTAGAATAGCTCTTGCCCTGCCATATGGCTTCTGATGGTCATAAACAGGAACCAAATCACCTCAGTAATTAGCTTTGACTCAGCATTCACTACCCAGCAGGCAGTTAAAAGCCCAATTATGGCTGTCTCTGTGTGGCTATCAGGATTACCCGTTTCGCACACCACTTCCAATCAGGAGGCAGCAATAATTCAGCTACCTGAACTCGACAGTGCAAGGAGGAGCTGAAAGTGCTGCCTCGCACTGCTCAAATTCCCCGTGGGGCATATCTGGGTGGGGTGCCATATGGCTATGTCCTGCCCCCTCCTGTATATTGGCAAGTAGCTAGGGGGCTACATATGTTACTAAATGTGTAGTAAGGGCAACTGTTCAGGGTGCTCCCATCTCCCTAGCATTATAGAAGTATTATTATGTTCCTGACTTACATATGCAGACTGCTGCCCTCCACTCCAAATTTAAAGCCATCAGTCATGCTAATTGAGCCCACAATAAGGTAATAAGGCTGGTGGCACGAATTCAACCTGATTTTATTTACTGATTTTGTGGTGTCACAAGCAAAGGTGGCGTTTGATTTTTCTCTTCAATACCGACTCATAGAATTCAGTCAAGTCCCCCAATTTGTGCCTGTTGCTCTAACTCAGTACTTCGTTTACAGGAAGATGGATTGAATGGTCTAATAGACTGATTGAATCCTAGATGTTTAGAGATGGAAAAATCAGTGATCAAGACATGCTGGTAACTGATGGCTTTAAAGGGATTAGAAACCAGGTCTGTGAGAGTGAGAGATCCTCCTTCGGGATAGGTTGTAGATCCATGATGATGCGCTGGAGAGGTTTTAGTTGGGGGCTGTAGGTGATGGCTAGTGGCGTTCTGTTACTTCCTTTGTTGGGACTGTCCTGAAGTAGGTGACTTCTGGGTACCCTTCTGGCTCTGTCAATCTGTTTCTTCACTTCCCCAGGTAGGTACTGTAGTTTTAAGAACGCTTGATAGAGATCCTGTAGGTGTTTGTCTCTGTCTGAGGGATTGGAGCAAATGCGGTTGTATCTTAGGGCTTGGCTGTAACCAATTGGCCTTGTTAGCACTGACCTCCCACTCGGTAAGGCAACTCCCATCTTTTCATGTGCTGTATATTTATACCTGCCTACTGAATTTTTCACTCCATGCATCTGATGACGTGGGTTATAGCTCACGAAAGCTTACGCCCAAATAAATTTGTTAGTCTCAAAGGTGCCACAAGGACTCCTCGTTGTTTTTGCTGATACAGACTAACACGGCTACCCCTCTGAAACCTGTTTCCTGTGTGAGTTCATTTGAGAGCATAGTGATTGTCTGGTTTCACCCACAGAGTTGCTATTGAAGCATTTAGTGTACTGCATGAAGTATACCATATATTCTGATAGGCATATGTAGGACCCATGGATCGTGAAAGGTGTGTTGTGGGGATGTTGCTCATCGTAGCAGTGGAGATATGTCTGCAGGTTTTGCATCTGTTGTTCTGGCAGTGTCAATCTATAACTGACTAACAACCCGTCACCCAATTCCTTCCCCCCATGCCCCTGTTTCCTCCCTTTGACTGGAGAGGTATTAACAGGCCACTTAAGTTTCCTAAACCTGAGAAAGAGCTCTGTGTAAGCTTGAAAGCTTGTCTTTCTCATGAGTCGCTCCAATAAGAGATATTACCTCACCCACCTTATCTCTCTAATATCCTGGCACCGTCACAGCTACAACAATACTGCATATAATGAAGAAATGGAACAGTTATGGTACTTGATCCTATTACAAAGGAAAAAGCTTTGGGATTTTTTTTAAGTTATATATTTATTTACGCTATTATTTGTCTTATAGAAGCAGCAAAAGTGCCTGTTATGCTTGACACTGCACCAACATGAAATGAAAAGACAGTCCCTGTCCCTAAATAACTTACATTCTAGGCTGATAAGGCACAGCAGGTCTTGAAATTTCACAGCGTTCCACCTGCCTGTCCATGGTTATCTGTCAGTGTCAGGGATTTTTTGGCATCATGGCAAAGGAGAGCCTTAAGGAGGGATTTGAGGGAGGCCACGGTTGTGCTTTACAATTGCACTCTTTATTAATTTCTCCAATTCCATTCTCATATTGAATATAACTGGCTCCCCCCACCCTTCTGTACTGCATCAAACATGAGATACCTGCTTCACTTGCAAGCCCCTTCACAGTCAATCTCCATGTTACGTATCATGTCTCATTCACTATCCAGAGGTAGACTCCCACTCACAATGCCAGCCTGTATCGCTCACTTGTTACATTTTCAAACAAGCCTCTTTGTGCTTTCTCCTCGGCTGCCCCTCACTTTTGGAGGAGCTCCCCATAAACATCCACAAAACTACTTCGTTATCTTCCTTCAAAGCTCTTCTTAAAACTCCACTCTGCTACGTTGCCAGAAACACTTGACAATAGTTAGGCTGCTGCTGTGCTGACACCATAGCCTATCACACTGACTAGTATTGTCTCATTGCTTCCTTGTACTCCCTGTCTGCATCTATCTGTTGCCTCTTGTCTTATACTTAGATTGTATGTTCTTTGGGGCAGATACCCATTTGTTTCTTCTGTGTTTGTACAGCACCTAGCACAGGAAGGTCATGGTCCACAACTAGGGCCCCTCAGTGCTACAGTACAAATAAATACCTTTTTTTTAAAACTGTATTAGTGTCTTTTATTGTTGGGTTTGGTAATTTATTGATTCCAAACATTAACTACTTTCTGTAGCGGATATAACGTAGCTGGAACTAATTCATCCTTGCTACAATGCTATTGACTTCAATGGAATTATACCAGGGATGAGTTTGTCCTATTTTACTTAATGTCCCCTTAAATCACAACATGGATGCACTAGCTAAGTCACAGGCTGTTGTGTCTTTTGCTCTTACACAATAAACCAGATATGCAAACACAGGCCTCCTCCCTAGTGCAGATCCCTTCTCCAGACTTGGAAACTGCTTCCTTCCCAGTGTAGCCTCTTCCACCCTCTTGTCCAGTACAGTTTTAATTCACCTCAAGCCTAATCAAAGCCCACTGAAGTTAATGGAAAAATTCCCATTGACTTAAGCAGGCTTTGACTCAGGACCTTAGTTTTTCCCAACTACTCTTCTCCCAGTGCAATCATACACCACACCTCATTCCTTTCCTAACGCCTGGTCTACACTGGGAAATTAGATCAGGAGAACTATGTCGCGCAGGGGTGTGACAATTCCACACCCTTCAGCGATGCAGTTAAATCAACCTAACCATTGGTGTGGACAATACTAGGTCGATGGGAGAATAGCGACCACCTCTTGGGGAGGTGGAGTACCTACACCAATAGGAGAAGCTCTCCCATTGGCATCGGTAGTATCTTCACTGAAGCACAACAACAGTGCAGCTTATGGCTTTGTTGTCAGCAGCCATCCAGCATTTTGAGGGAGCAGAAGAGGCCCAGCCAGACAAAAACAAAAACACACACAGGCCTTTTACTGGGCAGGTTAGGATGCTTTCAGCATCCCAATCATAAGAGATATGACAAGGAACAGGAGTAGAAAAGGGTGTAAAAGAAAATTCAGAAGGTTAAAACCCAAATCCCCAAATACAGCTCTTTCAGTCTCAAGGTAAAGTAGGAAAGAAAACTTTGGTCTATTATACTTTTGTTTTCTCCTGTAGGAGACAGTCAGGACTGCAGTGATTGGTGATACTATATCAATTTAGCTAAGACTGAAACATCTTGGATGTCAGGATCCACCTGAGACACTAAGCATGTTTTTAGCTTTAGCCTGTACGCACCTGCTCTTATACTTGACATTAATCTTAGGGAGTATTAGAGCATATAACATCTGTCTTCTCTCCAGTATCATGTTTGTATTAGTAAGCCCCAGGGCCATGCAATGTATGTAGTCACTGAATTTCCTATAATAGCAAGTACACTTGCAAGGGATTGCATTGAAAACATTTAACCTCTCAAGGCTGAGAGCAGGTGGGGAGGAAGAGAAAGAGCATTTGAAAGTTAAGGAACAGTTTAAATAATTTACAGAAAAATATGCACACTTCTCTGTATGGAAGGAATGCAGGAGTTTCAGCCAAGTTTTTTTCCATTAATAATGCTTAGAATGGTGTATGGCCTGATACCCTGCATGAGAATCACAAAAACACCTTCCAAGAATGCTGATTCAATAGTCCAAATTAACAATAGTCAGAATATGCTGCCAAGCACAATGGCCCCAAGAGAAATGAAAAGAATTCTTCAGAATATACATTCTAAGTGCTTTCTTCTAGAAGTATCCATTTATGTTCCTAAATATATTCCAATACAATTATGGATATGAAACTCTTTAGAAACCCTTTGTTATTGCTGTAGAAGCAACAAAGAACTGTTTAACCAATTAGCAACATGGCATATACATATGCAGCAAGCACTTGATCCTTAAAAAGCCCTGAAACAGCTTCATCCTTGCAAACTATTTTATAACAATGCTGAATTTTTAAACTAAAAGGAGTGATAAATAATCTGTTCTAAACATAAGGTCTGTTCTGGGATGACCATTACTAGCTTCTATATATCCTTTATATTGTCAATACACAGAAAACTTAGTTCTGTTAGACAGTCTATTCTATGCCACTGTTTGGCAATTCAGTGCAGGACTGTCCACCTCAAAGATCTGTTGGTTGTGTTACAGTTCTACTCTATATTCCATTATAAGGTGATAGTTGAACAGAAGTTCCCCAGTTTCTTAAATTCATGATTAGGGTACTAGAAATCTATGTGTATTTTCTTGAGCAAACATATACTTATTATTTGTCTTATAGAAGCAGCAAAAGTGCCTGTTATGCTTGACACTGCACCAACATGAAATGAAAAGACAGTCCCTGTCCCTAAATAACTTACATTCTAGGCTGATAAGGCACAGCAGGTCTTGAAATTTCACAGCTTTCCACCTGCCTGTCCATGGTTATCTGTCAGTGTCAGGGATTTTTTGGCATCATGGCAAAGGAGAGCCTTAAGGAGGGATTTGAGGGAGGCCACGGTTGTGCTTTACAGATTTTTTTGAGGATGTTATTCCCGTGTGTAGAGGCCAGCATGTGAGAGGATGAAGATGTACCTTGTAGTCATCATTACTTGATTCCATTTGTATAGAGAATAAGAATTACAAAAAATCATTATCATTGGATTGGAAGGCTTTCTTTGTGGGATGGTGCAGAAAGACAGACTTTTGGATAACAGGAAATAATTAGCAATATGTAAGAATGGTGGTATTAAGGAAGCAGCTTCTGTTTCTGCAAGAGGTAAGACAGAAATCTATTCATGCCGCGGTTTGCCTTCTGTTTTTTGAATATGCACTGCCTTACAATTATGGGCACAATCCTGCTCCTAGGTATATCAAAGTAGTCTTTAAAGAATAACTGAAAAAATGCAATACGGATCTGAGAAGGAAGAGCAGCAGTATTATAGACTTTGCAGCTGATTACTACTGTTGATGAAATTTATAAATTGTATGCGGCACACACCTATGAGAGATGTGCATTTTCCTTAACAGTATAAAATGAAGATAGATTTAGAAGTGTCTGGGCCATGTAATATCTATGTAGATCACTTGTTTATTAAGAAGAGGAGAAAAACTATTCAGAATTGTTTGGAGAGCTCATTTATTCATCCCGTTTAGTGGGTGCAGATTTAAGTCAATGGCGCAATTCCCCCTGTCCTACAGGGGGAAGCACTTTAAAAATTGATGATCAATAATTAGCAGCAAAGACTAGACAGTTGACCTAATTCTGATCTCACACTGATTTTTATACTGATAACTACATTTACTTCAATGGAGTCACATCTGTGTAAAAAAACAGCAGAAACAGATTGAGTGTTTCTATGCAGTAGAAATTTCCATGGATAAACAAAGTTATGATAACTGTAGTAGTGTTTTTTGTAGTAAAGGGTTACACAGGAAAAATACCAGATACATATATGCTCCTTTAACCTGTAATATTAAAAATAACAAAGTTAATTGTTACTTGCTTGCACTGAGTGAGGGCACAGCAAGACTTAGAGAAACTGCTGGGAGAAGATTTAACAAAGACAAATGCAGAGTGCTCCACTTAGGAAGGAAAAATCAGTTTCACACATACAGAATGGGAAGAGACTGTCTAGGAAGGAGTATGGCAGAAAGGGATCTAGGGGTTATAGTGGAACAGAAGCTAAATATGAGTCAACAGTGTGATGCTGTTGCAAAAAAAGCAAACATGATTCTGGGATGTATTAACAGGTGCGTTGTGAGCAAGACACGAGAAGTCATTCTTCCGCTCTACTCTGCGCTGGTTAGGCCTCAACTGGAGTATTGTGTCCAGTGCTGGGCACCGCATTTCGAGAAAGATGTGGAGAAATTGTAGAGGGTCCAGAGAAGAGCAACAAGAGTGATTAAAGGTCTTGAGAACATGACCTATGAAGGAAGGCTGAAAGAATTGGGTTTGTTTAGTTTGGAAAAGAGAAGACTGAGAGGGGACATGATATCAGTTTTCAGGTATCTAAAAGGGTGCCATAAGGAGGAGGGAGAAAACTTGTTCATCTTAGTCTCTAAGGATAGAACAAGAAGCAATGGGCTTAAACTGCAGCAAGGGAGGTTTAGGTTGAACATTAGGAAAAAGTTCCTAACTGTCAGGGTGGTTAAACACTGCAATAAATTGCCTAGGGAGGTTGTGGAATCTCCATCTCTGGAGATATTTAAGAGTAGGTTAGATAAATGTCTATCAGGGATGGTCTAGACAGTATTTGGTCCTGCCATAAGGGCAGGGGACTGGACTCAATGACCTCTTGAGGCCCCTTCCAGTCCTAGAATCTATGAGTCTAAGATCCTCAGCTAGTGAAAATTGTCATAGCTCTGTTGAAGTCAGTGGAACTATGACGATTTATACCAGCTGAGGATCTTCCCCTTCATGCTTAAAGCTCATTAATAGTGAATGCAGTAGAAGACATTCCCCATGGAAGCCAGATGGTCAATGACCCAGGAAAAAGAGGAAAGTTGGATTAACTGGGAGGTAGGGTAGATGGAAATACATTTTAAAAGGGAAGCAACCACACTGGAAATAACCTGAATTGTTAAGAAATTGCATTTGCAGCAGCTTATTATGAGAAGCAGTAAATTCACAATCATTAGGAATCTTTAAATCTAGTTGTGACGTTGTGCAGTCTATATGGTTTTATAAAAACATAATAAGAAGTGAATATAATGTAACTGGAATAGTTTTATAAAAATATGATAAGTGAATATAATGTAACTGCAATATGCTTCATGCAAAAGGTCTCTTGTAAGGTATCATTACAAAGCTTTTAATCTACTGAGTGTGATCATCCTATTTGTATGAATGTACCACTCTTGTATCTAAAACTAGAAATACGAAATATAACTCTGAGGGCCTATTGTAATTATGCAAAGTGTGGGCCATTAATAGTGGTTTGAAATCTTGATGACTCCCATTAACCAGGACCATTGTCGGCAGATGGCTTTGTTTACCTGTTAGTCTACCTGTTAGTCTTCCTGTATATGTGTGTGCTGGCAAGTGGGTAATGAAGTCTTGCAGTGACATGTGATCATGTCATCTGACCTGGAATCCATCTTTAACCTGGGTGCTTTTCAAGTGGGGGGGGGGTGGAAACCCAGAGGGACAAAGGGTTCCCGCCTTATGCAAAAGATATATAAAGGGGTGGAAGAGAACAGAGGGAGAGAGGAGCCATCATGAAAAATCCCCTAGCTATCACCTGAGCTGCAACAAGAGCTGTACCAGGGGAAAGAATTGTGCCCAGGCCTGGAAGGTGTCCAGTCTGAGAAAAAGCTTACTGGAGGATCTCTGAGGGTGAGATTATCTGTATTCAGTTTGATTAGACATAGATTTGCACATTTTATTTTATTTTGTTTGGTAACTTACTTTGTTCTGTCTGTTACTACTTGGAACCACTTAAATCCTATTCTCTGTATTGAATAAAATCACTTTTTTCCTTATTAATTAACTCAGAGTGTGTATTAATACCTGGGGGAGCAAACAACTGTGCACATCTCTCTATCAGTGTTATAGTGGGCGAACAATTTATGAGTTTACCCTGCATAAGCTTTATACAGGGTAAAACGGATTCATTTGGGTTTAGACCCCATTGGGAGTTGGGCATCTGAGTGCTAAAGACAAGCACACTTCTGTGAGCTGTTTTCAGGTAAACTTGCAGCTTTGGGGCAAGTTATTCAGACCCTGGGTCTGTGTTGGAGCAGATGGGAGTGTCTGGCTCAGCAAGACAGGGTGCTGAAGTCCTGAGCTGGCAGGGAAAACAGGAGCAGAGGTAGTCTTGGTACATTAGGTGGCAGCTCCCAAGGGGGTTTCTGTGATCTAACCCGTCACAGTGGCGTAGTCGAGCACGATCTGTGCACAGCTGATTGCTTTGAGATACTGGTAGTGATTTTAAGTGAGTTTTAAGTGTGGTAGCTGGAGTCCTGAGCTGGCAGGGAAAACAGGAGCAGAGGTAGTCTTGGTACATTGGGTGGCAGCTCCCAAGGGGGTTTCTGTGATCCAACCCGTCACACTAGTCTGATATCTTTCTAACATATACTCTTTAGTTCCTCCAGAAATTATTGGGTTCAGTAGTATTCACTAATGGAGTAGAGATACTATGGTGACAAGCACAATATAAGAACTTGTGTAGAATAGAATAGAACAGAACATTTCCCCTCCACTGCAGAAGTTACTGAAATTCTAAGGCCTCTAGGAGGTGAATCTCAATTACCACAGTGGTCAGGAATGGCCCTATAGTCTGTGAATATTTTTAATTGTGACAAACTGAATGGTGTTTGCCATTAAAGATCAGCACTTTGCCTACTACTACCATACACTGATATATGACATTGTCATAGCTTTTCAAATGCATGATATATGTGATAAAAGGCAGCAATGTTAGGGTTCTTTTTTATTGGTAAGAAGACTTACAAACTTACCCAAAAAATCTGCCAGGAATCAAATAAAAAACAAAACAAACGCACTCACTGGCAGATGTCAATGTACTGAGAGCATCATCAGAAAGTCCTGAGTCAGTCTTTGTTGAAGCATATTTATCAGTTTCTAACAATGGGTGCTGTCTCTGGGTGTACCCAAAAGTGATTAAACATTGGTCTCTGTTGAGGGATTTCATTTTCTAATGGATGGCTTTATTGTGAAACTGAGAACCCTTGATGGGCACAGTATTCATTTAATTTGCCCTTGGTAAGACAAATAAGGGTCTGTTTTCTTGATTTACTTTTCAAATGCCTGAGCAGATTATTGGTTTAACTACTATCTCAGGCATAGTGTAAAGACCCAGTGAGTGAAAGAATTTAAAAACCGAATCAATAAGATCACTAATGTCACTTTGAAGTTTAAAACTTGAAAGATGATAACAAGCAATAGAGAGATGCTAAAATAGCCTAACAGGGGACATTATGTTAATTATCAAGTTAGATAAAAAGAACTTGTGCCAGTGGCACAAACCCGTATTTCCCCAGCAGCTTGACACATGTTTATGGTAGACGAGAGTGCTAATGAAGGAGACTGTTACTTGAAAACATGCCACAGAGACTTAAAGAATTCACAACATTTAACATTTCACTTCTATACAAAGAACCTTCTATTAAAGTGAAACTTCCAGTAATTGCATGATCTAATCTGTCTGTTATTAATTATAGAAGTTATTTGTTTGGGAGCAAACACTTCTAATTAAAAAAAACCCATGTTCTTAAATGAGTAGAAATATAACTGTCTGTCCGTACTCTCCATCTGGCTTTAATTTTTAAGTAGAGTAAAAACTCAGCCCTCTGCCACAGTCTCTTGAGACCAAGTGTTAGGCACCAATCAAATCACAAGAACAAGCTTTGTACCTGCCAATTGCAAAACTGCCTCATCCTAAAGTCAGCCACGCTGGGAAATTAATTTTGGTCCCTTTCTTAGCATACATAGCAAACCCAATGGTGGCTAGTAATGGCTAAGAAAAGAGAGGCTTTTGAGTCAAACTGCTCATCCCAGTATGCCTACAGTCACTCTCAAGAGTTATTAAAATAGAATTGCACTTGTGTCTGTATGTACAATTTCTGCAACTGTGAACATAATCAGGTGTTTAAACAAACACTTTATGTTTGATGCCTTCTTCTGGATTCATTTGTTTTTAAAAGTGACACATTTTGGCAGCTTTTTGTAAGATTCAGAAAATTTTGTAAGTCTGCTTTTATATTGTGGGACCAGAGACATTTTTTCAAGTGTATTTTTTTGCTGTATCTCATACCCTTCTATATATAGGAAAGAATGGAATAGCATAGCCTAAAGAGAATTCATGAGCGAGCACAATGTGCCTGCTGCCCATTGAAAAAACACATGTATTCTTGCCTTCTTGCTAAACCTCCTTCTGAGCTTTTCCTTGGTCATTATTCACCTGGCTGTCAACATTTCTCAGACACAACTCCCACTATTTCATTTATTTCGCTCAAAAACTGGTCAACATCAGCAATTTCAGTTCAAACCTTTTTTGACCTTCACTCAAAGTAAGAACATAATCGTTGAACTGTTGTTTTTATGCCGTGTTGTTGTAGCCATGTCGGTCCCAGGATATTAGAGAGATAAGATGGGCGAGGTGATAGCTTTTACTGGACCAACTGCTGTTGGTGAGAGAGAACTCACCCACCTTGTCTCTCTATTTTTCCATGCAGCCATTTATCATGACTGCTTACCCAGTCATTGGTGTGTGCCATCACTAATTGCACAGATGTGAAGGATTGTAATCACACATGTTTTTGCATGTACTCTTCAGGCTTCCTTTTTCAGAAAAATGGTCCAATGAACTTTGCTGTCTCTGGTATTTGGCTGACCAAGGTGGTTACCTGAATAGGACAGTGAAGCCATCCCAGACACTGACTCCACTATTATGATTTGTATTGCAGTTGCACCTAGGAGCTCCAGTCTTGGACCAGGATCCTATGTGATAGGCACTGGAGAGACACAAAACCAAACATAGTCCCTGGTCCAAATAACTTACCATTTAGAATTAGTGCTTCTCTTCAGTACCTACAGAGAGATTTCCTTCATTTAAACTTACCAAATCTTAACCACCCTGGCAGGTTTAGGGTTTTTCCCCCTAATTTGTGCGGGTGCAATCAATGTACCTATGGAAATGTTGTTCTTTCTTTTCAGTGAACTACACCCTTAAATTATTATAATGATGCTTTCAGCAGAAGTAGCTGCCTGTAGCGAGGTAGTCACCCGCTCCGGCCCAGGAAGGGTTAAAACCAGCCCTGGGAGAGGGCTGAGGCTGGGAAGGAAAGCCTGGGCTGATTGGGGAAGGCAGTAACAGCTGGGGGAAGGCAGTAACTCTTAAACTGCAGTCTGCCCCAGGGAGTGGGGCTAGATGGTGACTGGCAGTAACCTTACACTGAGGTGGGGTTAGTGGGTAGGGGTTTCCTGGGGAGGGGAGACCCAAAGAGAAAGGTGTTACTGCCAGGGGGCAGCCCCCAGATAAAGGGGCACCGGGTCCGGGAGGAACACGGGGGCCAAGAGGCAGGCGGATCACCGGCCTGCAGAGGGCGCGCCAAGGCTGGCAGAGCTAATTCCCATGGACGACCAGCAGGAGGCACTGCAGGGGTGAGTCCGCACGCTTACACTGCCATTTTCTGAGCACAGCTGATGCAACATGTTAGAGAGGAACCATACACCACTCTTGTCTTTCTTGTTTTGTGATTACCCTTAATCTAAAATAAAAGACATAAGACTGAAAATTTATAAATGCTTTTTCTGTATGGAAAAGTATAATAGCAAGTTAATCCAACTCATTGGTCCAATAATGGCATATGTCTTTTCCCAAAGGTACACAAACTCTGGATGGAGAATCAGCTATGGATTTCTGAACTATACCACTACTTAATTGCAGATACAAGGGAAATAATCTTAACATGACATATTAAAGAAAAGGAAATTTGACTCCTCCCCAATATAGTACTCACCCTCTGATCATTTCTTTCCTCCTAATGATCTAAATAAAATATTTTCCTGCATTTTAAAAGGGGCTTGTAGGACCTTTTGTTTTCATTTACTGTGCTGGAGCAGATAAGTGACTACAGTTTCTGTCCAAAGCATGGATCTTTATGGCCAACAGTTCTGCATTTTAATAGGGAAAAAATTGCTTTCATCTCAAATTATTGCTGTCTTGCTTGCTGTCAGTGCAATACAAATGTGTGAATGAGATCCTTTTTGAAAATGAGAATGTCCTATTAAGTCTATCAAAATTATGCTTTCAGCTAAGCTAAGTGTTTCTGTCAACAAAGCAGCATACCCCTATCAGATCAGCCTCTCTAGTGCTTCTACCAGGAGGAGGATGTCATTTATCAGGATTTCAATTATAAGTAAAATTACTCAATACACTATTGTTTTAGAAGAGCCAAACTGTTTCATTTTTGTGAGGTCTCTATAGTTATGTTGTGTGTCAGTGAATGGTGCTCATGTATGAAGCAGTAATGACACTACCAGTGACATAGGTTCTCTGTTTATCCACTGAACATATACGGTACAGGTAGTAGCAGTGCAAGCCACCCATGGACAGTGCTCACCAAGTGGGTAGCTATTCAATATTCCTTTCTATCCTCATTATTCAATGTGTGGCCCAGGCCTATTTACTGCATAACATCCAAACCCCGCACTGGAAACACAATTATTTATTTCTTCTTGGGCTTTTCTACAGCACTTATCACCGTAATATTTGAGTGTTTCACAAACCCTTACGCCCTTGTCTCCCTAATCCATTCCTGCTCCTATTCCCCCCACCCATCACTTCTGCCCCTGTCCTCACAGGCTCCTGTCACTGTGTACCTCTTCTCCTATTGCTCCTGTCTTCATTTGCCTCATATCTCTCCTCATATCTTCAGCTGCTTCCTCCTTCTCCTTTATTCTGACTGGTTCTAAGAAATGTCTGAATCTTAAAAAAAAAAATCAGCCTGAGGCAGACACCTAGCATAGGAAATTTCATCATGAACAGTTAACATTCAACAAAAAGTTATAAGCAACTAAAAACAGGGCCTATAATGGAAAGTGTTAAGCAGCTTTAACGATAAGTGTCACAACTAGAGGTATTTTATATAATATATACACACACACGTACACACCACACTATAAGAGCTTTACCCTTTTAGGTTAAGAAAATTGATGTCAGTGGAAAATAGATGTCTTTCATTTTAAGGGGCCACAAAATTAATTTAATTATAGATTGCATCCATAGCCAACTGAGAGACAGTGGTGTTTTTTTTAAGCATCTAAATATTCTTGCAGAATACTTTCTTTTAGGGTAATTCACCACCTTTTATTGGTTCATCTCAGGAGATTTTTCTTATCCTTGGAAGGGGAATAAAAAGGAGAAATATTCCAGTTTCAACATAACTGTCTCAATATGACTACAAAGGAACATTAAGTCTGTTCACGTGCACCTCTTAGAGACAAATTTCAGAAACAGAAAGCACCAGACTAGCTTCTGAAATGATATTCATCTCTCCACTGACACAGAGTTATCCAGACACAGCCCTTTGACATGCTGATGGGCATAACATGAGTGAAGGACAACGCACACCAAATGAAGGCATGGGAAATTAAATTCTAAACCGGACATACAATATCAATAACAGCAAAGGTCTTGTGCCAACAAACCCTCGTTCAGCAGTATACCCAAGGATACCACATTCCAGGGCCGCCCAGAGTGGGGGGCAAGTGGGGCAATTTGCCCCAGGCCCCGCATGGGCCCCCACGAGAGTTTTTGGGGCCCCTGGAGCGGGGTCCTTCACTAGCTCCGGGGGCCCCGGAAAACTCTCGCGGGGCCTGGGCTCCCGGAGCTTCTTCCGCACCGGGTCTTCGGCGGCAGTTTAAATCGCTGCCGGAGTCCCAGGGCTCCTGCAAATCATCGCCGGAACCCTGCTGCCACTACCCCGGGGCTCGGGCAGCGCTTTAAATCACCGCTGGAACCCTGCCGCTGCTGCCCCGGGGTAGCGGCGGCAGGACTCCGGCGGTGATTTGCAGGAGCCCCGGGACTCCGGCAGCGATTTAAAGGGCCAGAGGCTCCGGCCGCTGCGGGGAGCCCCGGGCCCTTTAAAACGCCGCCAGAGCCCGGAGCTCTGGTGGTGCTTTAAAGGGCTCGGGGCTCCTCGGAGGAGCTGGAGCCCTGGGCTCTTTAAAACACCGCCGGAGAAGCCGTACTGGACCGTACCTGCTTACTTTCACCTCTGCTTCCAACCCTAATCTTCTATGATTCATCTCCTATATCCTGTAGTACATCAGCCAAAATACAATCAGTATTTGAGAGCATTAGAGAGCAATAAAGAATTGATATGCATTGTTACACATTACATTTTTATACCTGAAGTCATATGTAATTTTATCAGCCTTCCATTTAATTAACTCATTTCTGCTGGCATATTTCAGGTACAACCTGCCTCATCTTCTTTTCTGCAAATCTCAGATATTTGTACTCAGGATTTTAGACCTGACACTTATTGGGTGGGGAAGTAATGTTGACCTCAGTGTTCCTAGATTAGCACAGACATTTTCCAGAAAAATCAAGCTTTTGGTGTACGTTAGTAATTGGGTTGTTTGTGGATTTGGTTTCGTGAGGCAGACACATTTAGAAAGTTTGTTCCAACTTTCCTTAAATAATCATGCTGTCCTTTTCCTCCCCTATTAATTGTGACACGCTATAGGCCACTAAGTGCCATCAATGGATCAGATCTTCAGCTGGTGAAACTCAGTGTGGCCCCACTGATTTGAAAGAACTGTGAGGATCTAGCCCTCTCTCCAGGATCTGATCTACATTCCTCACAGATACTATACGGATCCATATATATATATCATGGGCTCGATTTTGATGTCAGTGAGACTATTCACAAGCTTAAAGTTAAGCGCGTCACTGAATCAGGGCCAAGGTACTTAGGAGAATCTAATCCTACTTGAATTTGTAACTACAAAAACCAATTACTTCTTAAAACATTCAGAGCAAAGACACCAGACCCCCATTGTCTTGCATACTGTCCCAGGGCCTCCAAAAATAAAGACACTAAGTTGGAGCTACAAGCCAGCAAATTTATCAATACAAAACCAATATGAATATCAGCAAATACACCCACAACTAAAAAGGTTTTAAAAACACAGCACAATACTAACAGACTTTTTTTTCTCTACTAGAAATCACAGTCTTAGCAGCAGTAATGGATTTTCTACAAAGTTCCTAAACAAGCTCAGAAGCAAGAATTGGCCTCAGTCTAAGAATGAGCAAATTAATTAATCAGACTCACCAGTGTTGTTAGCATTCGCTTCTTAAATCCTGCCTACTGTATAATACAATCAGTCAATCAAGTGTTATTGCATACACAACTTGGCTTCACAGACATATATAATCAAGTGACAGTAATAGAGAGATTAATGAGTCAAAACAGATGCAAAATCTCCCCATTAAACGCAGCAGAAATAATCCCCCAAAACTCTATTTATGTCAATATCTAATTAAGTTTGCATAATATGCAAACTGAAAACTCTCTCAACAGGGAATGTCAGTACAATCTGATGCCAGCAACCAAATTTTCTACTCTTTTGGAAACAAATTAATGGTCTAAGGAAAGATTTGTTCTCTAAAAACTGTCTCTCAAATATAAGTAAGACCTGTTTGTTGAATCCTGTAACAGCTAGGGGTTTCCACTCTTATGTTCGCTGCATAAACATATTCTTTCATTCACGTGGATGCCCTTTAATCTGCCAATTAAAATTGCAGACTTCATTGCTTGAAATCTCAGTGAAATGCAGGGTTTTCGGCATTTGACTTTTTTAACCAATTTACTAAAATAAATACAAAATATTTTCTTTGGTTCAAAAAAGAGGAAATAAAGTGACAGGGGGCAAATCAAGCTACTCTGGGCCCTTAATTACACCCCAGCCCCTTTATGTCACTCTGTTGGTATAAAAATAGTCTTAAAGAGGGCGAAAAGAGCACCCCCACACCCCCCCACACACACACACTAAAGATACACCAGGTGCAGAAGGCATCCCTGGCCAGCATAAAGCTGATAATCATTTTTCCTAGCATAGGGGCAGGTTGAGGACATGGCCAGAACACACTGCATTGGCTAGCCAGTGATTTCTACAGATCTTAGAGATCAGAGTAAATTAGGGTCTGGCTACACTGAAGGCAAAAACTCACAGCTGGCCTGTGCCAGCTGACTAGGGGCTGTTTAATTCTGGTGTAAATGTTCAGGCTGCAGCCTGAGCTCTTGGACTTTCCCACCTTGCAGGGTCCTAGAGCCAGAGGTGAAAGTAAGCCGGTATGGTCTGGTACGGCATACCGGCAAGAGCCATTACGTCGTGCCGGACTGGACCGGCTTCCGCTGTGGTGATTTAAAAGGCCCAGGGCTCCAGCCACTGCGGGGAGCCCCGGGCCCTTTAAAGTGCCGCCGGAGCTCCAGCAGCTGGGCTCCCGTGGTGATTTAAAGGGCCCGGAGCTCTGGGCCCTTTAATTCGCCACTGAGCCACGGGGCTCCCAGCCGCCTCTGCAGCTAGTAGCTCCGGGGTGATTTAAAGGCCCTGGGGCTCCCAGCCAAAGCCCGAGCCCCAGAGCCTTAAATCTTGAAAGGCCCTGCCTCTTCCCGTTGAGGCCACGCCCCCGCTCAGGACTCCGGCATACCGGTAAGTCCTTTAAGTTACTTTCACCCCTGCCTAGAGCCCAGGCTCCAGCCTCTGCCCGAATGTCTACAATGCAGTTAAACAGCCTCTTAGTCCGCGTCAGCCAGCACGGGCAAGCCACAGGTTTTTAATTGCAGTGTAGATGTACACTTAGAGTCCCTGAGACTGCTGTAACTACTCAGGGGGCCCATGAAGGGGGCTTAAAGCCACATTTACCCTCTCTGCCCCAAACACAGGAATGAAGAAACTGGAAATCAAGACCCTGAATCTAGCCTCATCTTCCTGTCTATTATCGTTGGTTTATAGTTTGGCATAAACAGAGAGTGATAAAAAAATTCTTCCCTCAGGTGCCCAAGAGCAAGCTGAGGTAGTGAATGCTTTATGAGTTGTATCTAATTATCATTTTTACTAGTCAGAACTGTTTCTGATAACAAAGCAATATTAATAATCTTTGAGACCTTTTCCATTAAGATATCAGCTAACGTTGATATAATTAGGATTTGTTTCCCATCTGAGTAACATTCCAGTTACAGAAGGAGTTAGACCCAGGATTTTAGCCAGAAAACTATTTTGAACAGAATCTAAGACTAAGCAGTCCCTCATAGCCCATAACTCAAACTTATATGACAGCCCTGAAGGCACCTTGACTTGCAAAACATTATCCCATAGTACAACTATACACGTCCACATAGTTCTCATGGTCTTGAATACTATGTATGAAGTATAACTCAGACTACCGGCTGTACAGAACTCTCCTAGGAAGAAAGGATTCTGCTGCTGTGCATGCTTCATTTAAATTACTCTTATTAGTGTTTGCAGCTGTACAGTTTAGCAGCAATCAGGACTAGAAAAGAACACATGATGAGATAAGAGGCTGTCGTAATCTTAAATTATATCTATAAGTAATAAGGAAGGAAGAGTAAAGTTACTTATGTATTAAGTACTGTAACATGAAGAGAAAACGTATAGATATTGCCCTCTCTATTTAATTAAGAGAAACTACAGACCAAATAGTCAATTGTCACCTGAAAGGAAATAAAAGTTTTGTTAAACAATGGAGGGAGAGAGAGTGTGTTCAGTACAGGGCCGGCTCCAGGCACCAGCTCACCAAGCAGGTGCTTGGGGTGGCCACACCGGAGAGGGGCGGCAAGTCTGGCTCTTCGGCGGCAATTCGGCAGTGGGTCCCTCACTCCCGCTTGGAGTGAAGGACCTCCCGCTGAAGTGCCGCAGATCGCGATCGCGGCTTTTTTTTGCCGGGGGGGGGGGGGGGGCTGCTTGGGGCGGCAAAAACCTTGGAGCCGGCCCTGGTTCAGTATTTACTAACTACCACTCAACACCGAGAAAACATTTGTCAAAAAATAGTTACTGGAACATGGACAGTGAATCTCATTACCCCTCACAAGGAAGGGGCATGTCAGACTGGTCAGCCACATCCTTAAATCAAATTCGCATCTACTCTACGGGATGCAAAAGCATGGCTATTCCCTGTATTCATTGAGCATTCCCAAAAAAACAGCCCCCTCCATAGCCCCAAACTTCTCTGCGATCACATTCCTCCACCCTTCTCCTTCAAGATTTTGCTGCCCTACAATCATCTCAAGTTCTCCTACCTTCAGAGATTTGTTCTGGTGTCCAAAAGGTGGAGCAGTGTAGTAACTAGCCCTTTAAACGCTTTCTATATTCAAAATCCGCTCTGGTACTTTTCCCAGTTAGGCATCTCACAGAATGCATTGTGCCCAGGAAACCAACACACTGGCATGCATCAGCAATAAGTAGCAGAAAATTAGTGGTGTTCTTTCAACTGGAAAACTGTGAGGCTCAAGCCTAACAAGCCATAAAACTTTTGCTGGCCCAGCCAGATTTTTTTTAAATCCCTATTCTCTCTCCCCACAAGATTCTGGGGGAATGGGTTTTTTGACACCCCACTTCTCCCATTTTAGGCTCCAATCCTGCAATCAGATCTGACTAAAGGATCATGGCCATACTTAGCATCTTTCAAATTCCTTGGTGATCTGGAAGTGTCTTAGAAGCCCTTAGAAGAAATAGGAAATGAAAAAGCCCTTGGGAAAGAATTTTGCAACTATCCTCTTAAAACCTGTTAAACTGTATGATAGGGTAAGCAAACTGGGAGGCAGCTACTATAAGCTCTGATTCTGCAAATACTTATTCATGCATTTAACTTTAAGCATATGAACAGCACCATTTACTTCATCTGAATTGCCCACACACTTAAAATCAAGCACATACAAAAGTGATTGCAGGATTGGGCTATAATCTCTCAGTAGTCACTAGGAGAGTCTTGATGCGAAACCAGTCTGATTTAGAGGTGTACTGACGTGCTTTTAAAATAAATATAAAATATTTTCAGGCTCTGATTCTGCAAATGTTTACACACAGACACCTCTACCTCGATATAACGCTACCCGATATAACATGAATTCGGATATAACACAGTAAAGCAGTGATGTGGGGGGGCGGGGCTGCGCACTCCGGCGGATCAAAGCAAGTTCGATATAACGCGGTTTCACCTATAACGCGGTAAGATTTTTTGGTTCCCGAGGACAGCGTTCTATCGAGGTAGAGGTGTACTTAACTTTGAGTAGTCCCATTGATTTCATAATACTAAAGTTAAGCACATGCATAAGTGTTTTCAGGATAGGATCCCAAGATTGTAACTCATTAACTTTAGCTTTAAAGTCTTACAAATCAATGCATTTAAAAAAATATCTGAGAACTGTTTACTCTTTGACTTACCTACCAAGACCTGAATTCAGGGTTACTTATTTTTCCTGATAGAATGGATGGCACCCAGAACACCAAAAGCAGTACAAAGAATGTAGTTCCTGTTTTAGGCAATTGCAGGGTCACCAAGTTGTCAAAGAGACACACAGTGCCCTGAACTCAGGACTTGACAGGTAAAAACTCTTCCTTTTATTTTTAAAATACACTGGACACAGCATATCCGCTAGCAGGTTCCAACAGCAAAGAGCCAATCCCTTTGTTCACATCCAGCCTGAAAATGCTACTGCATCATGGACAAGGTACAACATCCAGGTTCACCCCAGCCAAACACTCCCCCAGCTGCAAACCTCTTGCTTCCCACACAGACACAACACTTCCCACATCACACACACAACTTGGGCACAACCTTGAATATTTGCTAATGCTGCTGAGGTTGTATTGAAGGTTTTACATTATACTGTGGGGAAGATTAATGTACGTGGGTTTGGAGCGGGAAACACACACATCTATATACCCAGTTATCGATATTTCATTTGCAAAGAGTGAAGCTGAGTGCAGGTTAAGTCGAACAAGTGGAACTTTATTAAACCCTGTGTGCTGCTCTGTCCATGGAGGTGAATTGCTTTCAGCCTGTCTGCTTTCCCTAGTGTCTCTTCAATAACAATAACACTAGGGAACATGGGCCTTCTGATTCCAGTTCCACTGATCATGATACAACTGAGACCCTACTACATGGCCTTGCCCGTGCAACCTATGGTCCTGTTTTTAAGGTGGAAAATCTAGTTACTCTATATCCCAGCCGCATTTCCTAGTACCATTGCTGCTCATTCACAGCTCTGAAGATGCTGTTGGGCATCTTAGGGGAAATCGGCTCCAAAAATGCAGAATGGGGGAGTAGGCCATTTGGCCAATACTTGAAAAAGCATGGATGGGGAAGGAAGGATGCTGATGGGTTCAGATCCTCAAAAGTATTTAGGTTCCTAACTCCTACTGATTTTGAGAATCTGGCCCTTGCTCCCAAATTGGTAGTTGTGGAGGGGGGATGTTGTAGAACACTGGGTTCCTTAAAAACAACAGAAAGAAAGAATGGGGACTATTGTGGAAGGCTTATCTTGGTTTATACCAAACCTGGGTACAATGTCAGTCTTGCGTTTGTTCAACATTTGAAAAAGATCCCTCTGGTGTAAATATTGAGTTCAAATATTAACATTGTAAAGTTAGTCTTCTTGCTATCAATCATATAAAAGTAAAACAGGGAGCAGTTTTATTTGTCTCAAGTCTGAACAGGTCCTGTAGCAGTCTGTGGTTCACAGTGGTTTGCATTTTTTAATCTAGTGTAGCACTATTTTTACTGAAGAATGCCTGGTGAAGATTTATAAGAATATTTATGGCACCAGCACATACAGTGAGATGTTCTATATAAGTATATACTGTGAGAAAAGCTCCCATAAAAAGACTAAGGGTAGAATTCAGAAACTGCAAGGAAATATTGGATTTATAAATTTAATAAACAAACTGAGCTGAATTTTTCTTGTACTACTACAGTACAGTAAATCAGAATCACCATACACTGCAAGCATCCCCATAAGGCACTACATTCTGAAAGTGCTATCTTTAATTGATAAGGACAAGATATGTAGTTTTTTGTATTGCTTGCCGGTGAGAAGTCAATAGACATGGAACAGTAATGGCATCACTTTCAGAGGAAGCAGAGTGTCCTGCAAGCTGATTACTGAAGATTATTGGGAAGGAACTCCAGGCAGCATACCATAAGCAGGAGTCACTTCACCAACTGAAAGCTGCAGGTTACTTACTATTCTACAATGTAGGTCATATGCCCAGAGCTGAGAGATTCCTGAGCTGAGCATGGCCAGTAGAATGTAGAGTAAAATGAGGTACGGCCATGAAGTATAGCTGGGCTGAGCATGCCCAGTAGTAAAAAATTACATAAAATGAGGTACGACCATGAAGTAAATGGCCTGGGGCATGAGCAGTAAGGTCAGATGGGGTAATCATTTATCTGAGGCAAAAACAACACAAGTGAGCATGTGCAGAATGAGATATTGTCAGACAATGAGCATGTGCAGTACAAAAAGTAAAAGGGAGACAGAAAGGTCAAACAAGCCTCAGCCTGAACTGGCTTGGGCCAGCTCAGTGCTGCTTTAACTGGTTATCAGAAATGAGGTAATGTTTGATAGTGAGCATGCTCTGTTTGAAAATAGGTGAAAGGTTAGCTAAGCAGGTCAAGCAAGCATGCTCAGTAGAAGCTAATGACCAGTGAAACCATATATGAGGCAGTTGATTGAGAGATGGGAAGACTGCCCGAGAGGATAGAAGAAGAGTACAGCTGTTGAAGAGACCTGACCAAGCAGCAACAAACAGCAGACAATGCAGCAGAATAAATTAATAGTGTAAGGCTGCTAGTTTCTAACTATAATATAGTTTAGTGTAATACTAGTATGTGTATGCTTGAGAGGTATCCCCACTCAGCAACCTCCTGTCCCTATGTGTCCCTGCACCCCCTGACCCCATGTGTCTCTGTGTCCCCACTCAGCCATCCCCCTGTCCCTATGTGTCCCTGTACCCCCCACTCAGCCACCCTCTGACAGGCTCTGTGAAGAAGGAAGGCTCTCTCTCTTCCCTAGCTGGCCAGGAGCTGCTGCTGTGTTCTATCACCACAGTGCCCTCTGGTAGGCAAAAGGCAGAACTGCAGCAACATTTTGGCAGAAGCTTTTTTCGACGCAAAAAAATAAATATGCACAACTCATTAATTATGCACACATGCAGTAGTGCAGAATTCCCCCAGGAGTAACTCTTTACAGTCTTGGGCCATAACATCCTGCTTCTCCTGCTTGTTTGTGGAGGTGTATTGACCAGCTCTCAATGTTATTCAATGGAATGCACCTGCAAAGCAGATGGGATTTTAAGGTTTCTGCACTGTTTATAGGGTGTTTTGAATGCTATGTAGTTTGGCGATTTTTTTCTTACCTCAGCAACAGCAAAAACAATTGAAATTAACAAACTGATTCACAAATGGAAAGGCTGATACCCAAGCAAAAGTGATGCCCCAGACTCCCAGAAGGGGAGAAATCAAGTCTTAGGTTGCTTCCTCTTTCTACTCCTTTTGCTGGATGGGATCAGGCATCTGATTGTTTCTTCCCCCTGCAGTCCCACAAGGGTCAACTTGTGAATTTCAGAGCTTGCATGGGATGTGGAGCATCCAGGGGCAGGGCCCCAAGCAGCTGCTTGTTTTGCTCATGCTGAATGCTGGTTCTGTGAAAAGAGGGGAAGACAAAGGAACAATCACACTTGCTGTTATCTATTCACAAGCCAAAGAGACAGTAAACAGCCTGTTTTGGAGGTGGCAATGAAATACTGCCCACACCCATAGTATACTGGGGAAGGAAGATACTCTGAGAATATGGCAGCCTGTTCATAGCATCACTACTGATTCTGAAGCTTTCATACACACAGCTACAGAGCCATAAAATCCAGACAGCCCATGCACATGCAGTAGAGGCCACTTGAGAATGCATGTGCTAGCTTCTTGGCAGTAAGCGTACACAGGACTAATGGCCAGATGCTTGCTGCTGAGGCTGATTAATCCTGGTAACGCCTTGCTTTTATCCAGGACTTCAAGAGTATATCCTTGAAGAGCTTCAATAATCTATTTCCTTTTCTGGATGTTAAACTCAGATTCTTGCTTTGCTAGGGGCCTAATTCTTCCTAATCCTCCAAAGAAAAAGAAAAGCAATCATAACTTTGGCTACTCCTTTCTTTCAATATCAGAAAAATATAATGTGATTGCTCTGTGGAATCTCAACTCCATGGTCTGAATTCTCAAAATACTCATTTGCCACATCAGATGGCATTACTGTTTCTAGTTTTCATTTGTAAGGGTTAATGACCTGAATCGAAATCCCTCCCCGCTCCCCTTTTTTTTTTAGATTCATGGAATGAACCATATCTTCCCACTTACATTATGCCATACAAAGCCATCTGTTTGCTCAAATACATCCCAGGCTTGTTACTTGTGGATGACTCTTAGCAAGAACTAAAGGAAACAGAACAGAGAAAACTGAATGAAATGTGGATGCAGAATGTTCTTGGATTTGTGAGCTTTGAAACCTACAGTACTCTCAGCCAGTTTAAGACCCTAAATCTGATAGCATATTTTCAGGTTAAAGAAATACTGGACCTTTTCAAATCTGCTGCTATTGCTAGACAGGCAGTAAATTATGAAGTATTGTTGTTAGCTCCTTCCCATACACTTCTTGGGTTCCAAATAAATGAACTAGGTCATGAATTCAGATAAGACAAGTGTTAATTTCTGAGTTAAAACTTTGGTTTGCCTCAATTTCTGGAGATTCTCAAGAGCAAGTTATATAAAATACCAGTGGAAATTATGTAGGCAACAATCCTACAGGTCCAGGGGTTAGCATCAGATCATTTTGTTACAGAACTTTCATCACGATATCTTATATAGTATGTGTGGACCTAAGTATAGATAATGTAATCCTGATTTTCCTATGACTTACACCAGTTTTATGTCAGTATGCGTATCTCCCCTTAAGGGGAGTTACTCCTGCTTTACACTACTGAAACAAGAGAATCAGGCTCTGTAAAATTAGGCCCCTATTTGTGATCCACTATTAATACATCTGCAGAGCAAAGGGATTCACACAATGAGTAAGGGCAGAAATTTCTCTAAAATTGAGATAGGGAAAAGGAGCTTGAAGTTAATACTTTCAAGGATTTATTGAATATACTAAAGTCTTTCAGATCTTAAGGAAGTAGTAGTGAAGAAGGGAATGGTAAGTATCCTCAGCTATACATGTCTGCACACATGAAGTTAATTTATATGACAATCGTGCAACTTAGTAATGTGCACTGACTAAAATCCTTGGTTGAGTCCAATCCCTTCCTAATAAAGCTGGTCAAAAATGTTCATCCTAAATATTTTTTCAACAAAAAATGAGTTTTCAACCAAACTAAAAGTTTTGGTGAAAATATTTCATTTTTTTAACCTACTCTCTGCCCCCTCCATTCTTCCCCTACACACACACACTTTTTCTGGAAAAGAGAGTTAAAAAGTACAACAGTACAAGAAGTTGTTGTGTTCCCTATCAAAAGTTTTTGCAATTTTACAAATATTTTTTGTTTTGAGATTTTTCATCAGAACATCCAAAGTTTTCCTTTTGGGGGATGGGGATGGAGGGGGATTTTTTTGTGACACGCTGACCATTTTTTGACCAGCTCTACTGACTGCTTACTTCCACATGCCATCTCTGCCTTAGTTCTCATTCTTGCTCCTTTTGCCATGGTTTAGATATAAACATTACTCCATCTAATGGTGATAAGAAGAAGAAAGGTACAAACCCAACAAGCAAGGAAAGGCAGAGTTCTAGGATGCTTTCTAACTGTACTCTCATCCTCATGCAGCACACTTCCATTGACAGTTACTGACTCCACAGCATCACAAGGAATTTCTTTTGGCCGCCAGTGGATTAGGGAACACTTTACACAACATGTCTCCCTCCCACACAGAACAACACAAAACATTCATCACAAACTCAGCAAACGTTTAGGGTTGACATATGAGACAGATCAAGTGTGTCATGTATTTGTGGAGGAAATATGAGGTCATAATTAATGGTTTTGTGTTTTGATTTCTACCCTTAACTGTAGTGAATATTTTTGCGAGATTATAATTGATTATGATTGCTGTCTCAGTACTAAACTGACAAAAGTTCTCTTTGAATTCATATTTGTTTAATTTATTGTAACAAACTTCCATCCTATTCTGTCAAAGGCTTTCCTTCCTCCAGACTGATGGCTGTATAATCTTAGTGTTTTTATGGTTAATCAAGTTAATTAGATCTATAGCAGCCTGATTTTATGGTAGGACATAGGAAAGTCTATTTTTTATTAGTCTTGTTTGCTTTTTGGATAATCTCATACTTGGGAGAAAGATTCCAGCTTTTTTCTAAGATTTTAGCCAATATCTTACTGTCTGCTGCACTGATAAGTGAAAAAGGGTAATAACTATTGCAGCTCTGGGCATTTTTTTCCAAGGATTAAGTAACATGGTAATAAATAGTTTTCTCAAAGTATCAGAAAATATCTTGGCTTGGAAGGACTCATCATACATTCTGTGCTGTATTGGGCAAAGCATATCCCTGAGGGCTTTACAAAATCTAATTGACAAGACATCAAGACTTGCTGTTCTCCACTAATGATAAATGTTACTGATCCCAGGACCTCAGTTACCTGCATATTGCTTTCCAAAGGGCTTTCATTTTTATAGAAGTGTTTCAAAGGCCTGATGGCCTTTTCATCACAAATCCATATAAAATGCTCTGAATTCTGTCTTCCTAATATTCAGCATCCTGTTGTGTTTATATCCATTGCTTCATTATTACATTTGGTATCTGCTTATTTAAATCCCGTGAAGGACTTTCCATTCTTTTACCATAACTCCAGTTCCGGTACCTCTGCTTTAGCCTAAGAAGCCTAAAATTCTGGAGCTCCTTGGACCCTAGCCTATGATGAATTGCTATGACAATTACCTCCTCTTTGCAGAGACCTGACTGCTCTTCATTACCTGAAGGTTTACATTTGTGCTACAGTAGAATCCCGCTAAATACATACCCTTGTCTCTCGAATACATTCATTCATTTAGAAGGTTGCTGTCTCTAAAAGAGAATTGCTTATAGTGTTCTGTACTTGGAACAGTTTTGCTTTGATGTACATCAAATATATTCAGTTACATATCCAGTTATCAAACTGGTATTTATTTTATGGTGCTTTATGATTCTTTTCTTAAGTTCAGTACTCCATTGATATTCCTTTAGGGTGAAATTCACTGCTGTGCTGAGGGTTCACACAAGGCCCTATGCAAAACTTCAGACCTACAGTAAAAATTTAAGTGGGGTTTAAGTGGTGCACAGGGATGAATTTCACCCTAATAAGGGTTTCTTATTGGACGTGACTGTCTTCAGGGTAAATATCATAACAACTGATGTCTAGCTGTTCATGAGTACGCAACATAATTCCAGTGCTGAATGCTCCAAATATGATGAGCATTTGGTATCATGGTGATATAGTGGTGTACCCTGTCCCCGTTATAAACATGTGTAACTGGCTTGACACTTACACCAGACCTAGTAGCAGTGGGAATTATGTTCTTAGAAGAGGCACAGTTAGGTAATACTATAATGGCACCAGGGAAACGCAGTTCTTTACAGTGGGTTGGATTCTTTAGCAGTCCTTGTGAATTCCCTTAGTGTTGTAACTTGTCTTAGGCTAAAATTAGTGCACAAAGTGGAACGGCATCAATTATACTCTTGAATAATTTTGTGGCATCTGACTTCTCTAAATCCCTCAAAAAAATTGCACTTGAGTAAGGTCCCTCTTTAATCAGGGCCAGCTCCAGGCACCAGCGGAGGAAGCACGTGCCTGGGGCGGCACATGCTAAGGGGCGGCATTCTGTCCATTCTTGGGGCGGCAGTCTGGGTGGCTTTTTTTTTTTTTCTTTTGCGCTTGGGGAGGCACAAATGGTAGAGCCGGCCCTGCCTTTAATCTCCACTTTCCTAATTAATATAACCTAGTTTCCCTATAGTTATAATGTATGGGACTTTATTTCCTTAGGCCTCTTCTGTGCCTTTTCAAATTATCTGAATTGTTTGTTTCTTATGACTTTATATTGCCCCTTTAATATGGTGCCTAAAAATGTACACTTCAGTCCAAATTTTGTACAGTGCCAAAATGATCTATTTTGATTTGGACTCTTTCTACAATGTAGTGTCCCTTTTGCTTTTCTGACTGCTGCTAGATATTGCACTGATGTTTTTAAGTTTCATCCATTATCACTGGGGTTTAGGGTGCTGAAATTAGTACCTTTGCGAATGTAATGGTACATTCTGGGGCTTAAAGCCTATCCTGAATTTTAAAGTGACTGATCAGCAGGAAACAGTAGAGGGGTCATTGGGCCCCAGAGATGGCTGTTCATACACAGTGTCTGGAGTAGCTTAGGGAAGTTGGCTTCCATGTCTGCTCTGAAGACACCTGACAGTGCGGGTGGGGCGGGGAGGGGGGGTACCTGATCACACTTGAAAAGGAGAATATGATGCTGGAAAGGGAGTTGCAGCCTGCAGGACCTGTCACTACAGGTAAGAAGCGGAGATGTGGCTCTAAGACAAACATTCACAAACCTCAAAAAAAGTTTGGGTTTGAATCAGTTCAAGGGAGGGCTGAATACCAAGAGATGCAGAGTTATGCTTATTCCTTAGTCAGACTAAATATTTAACTGTATTACTGTTCTTTATCTTGATTATTTTTAAGATTCATTATAGTATGGAAGCATTTGATTATGACCTCCAGGCTCAAGGGTCTCAAAGCTGAGCAACAGCACCTTAGTGTTTTGTGTGACATTATCTGATCGTGAGACTTACAAGAATGAATTTTGTGATTTCTCTTTCAATTAGCACTATTTCCAGTACTGCCTTGGCATCATCAATTATGTTAGTGCTCAAATAAAATGTTTTGACATGATAAATTATATGCATTAAACTTCTGTTCTTAATTAATTAGTTTTATTCAAAAGAGGGGGAAAATCCATGCCTGCTACATGGAAAATAACAAAATGAACCGAAAAAAATTATTTTCAAGATTGTGAAAGAAATGATAAATTATGGGAAGTTAAAAAAATGTAGATGATTGAAAATATTTGATATTACCCTTTTCAGCCATGCAATTAAAATAAAATAGTGTCAATAGGAAAGAGGTGGTCTTTACCTCATGCTTTAGAGGATCTTAACCCTCAGTAAATAGGTGAAGAATGGTATAATGGCAGAAGAGATGTGCAGTACAGCCCAGATTCTATTTCCACTGAGCTAAGTGGGAGAAGGATGGAGCCCTAAAATATTTCTGAACATTTGTGTAATAGCAGTAGATTTCCACAGTGATGATATCCTGCTCAAAATCAATGATTAACTGTGTGTAAAGCATAACATTTGAATCTGCTGGAGCAGGACAAAGGCAGTACCAGTAATTACAATTTTTTTTTGTATATAAACTAAATTTGCTTCAGTAGTTTTCACAGTCCCTTTTATTCATTTTCTGCAAGGGTCAGAGAAAGTTTGTTTTCAAGAATGTCAGCAGGAAGAGAAAGCATCATAAATATATATTCCTGACAGAAGTGTTCTTGTGCTTATCTTGAAAGTTCTTGGAGGGATTGGTTATCATCCACTCAAGGAGAAAAAATGCCATGTGATTTAGGTGACTAATCTCACAGTGCAAATAATGAAGAGCCCAGCCTAGAGCAAATCAATATTTCTATCAAAATGAAATTTTGATGAAAAATAGACACACACACCCCCAAAAAAGTAATGACAAATGTTTTCTAGTTTCCAATCATCTGTAGTAAAACTAATAGTTATGAGTGAAAATCATCCCTGTGCAGAAGGCTAGCACAAGGTCTAAACACCACGTACGTCTTTAAGACTATTCCTCTTCCACATCTTTCCTTTTTCCACCTCCTTGCTCCTGAATTAAAAAATAAACATGTAACTTACAGAGCTGGGCCAATTTTTCATCAGGTTCATTTGCTTGTCAATTGTGTCCTCATCCTCAACCTTTCATCTCTCTGAGTCTTTAGATTGTAAACACTTCGAAGCAGGGATTTTCTTTTTTCTGTGTTTGTACAGTGCCCTGCTCAATGCGGCCTTTTGCGGATGCCATTGTATAAATTTTTAATAATAATAAGTCCCACTTAAGTCCTCAAATACCTTATGAGGGAGTTAAGTGTTGTATAGACCTTGTGCTGGCCCATTGCAAAGGAATGAATTTCACCCATGATAGACCGTGAGAGCTCAATCCATAGGCCAATAGATATGTTTGCAGTTTGCACAAATGTTTTCTCAAATAATTTCAAACAACAAAGACCTTAGTACAATCAGATTCAGTCTGATGATAATTCATGAGCAAAGAATAGTGGCTATGTTCATCACATAAATTGTCTATTCTCAGTAGTTAAAGTGGGAAGCTTTAAAACACTCGTTTCACTGCTGAGCCCTGGAATCCTCCTATAAATTTCAATTGGCCCAGCTCCCATTTCAAACCCAATATTATTTAACAGGAAAGAGTAGGGGAATGATTTAAGAACATCTTGAGACCAAACAAAATTCTTCAAAGAAAAGCCAACGAGAGACTGTCAGAAATCTTTTAGTTTGTATTTATCAAATAGGCTGTGCAACAGTGGATTTATCCCTTCCAGTGAAGGCTTACCCAGCACAAGTGAAGGGAAACAATGCTGCTGTCATACAGCAATATCTCAGTTGATCATCAGGCTGGAAAAGAAACAGATAACAGTGGGGAAAGATAATGATGAGGAAGAATAAAAGCAACAGGAATATATACAAGGCTCTATTCCTTGATTTCACACACACGATAGTGAGCAGCTGCTGAGGGATTTGGCTAATAACACCATGATCCCTGCTGAAACTATTCCTGCTGCCACAAGTAACCACCACAAAGAGGCAACGGTCCATGAAAGACAACTCCTGCCTCTACCAATCTGGGAGTCCTTCTCTGTGAATTCCAAGAGCAACCCAGCTGTGTCATGGGCTCTTATGCCTCCAACCTTTTTGGAGTGGTTTAAAAAACTAACACTGCAAGGTGAATCTTGTAGAGTTCAATGTCACTTCTGGCCTCTTACCATGGATTTTACCAGAGGAGGGGACTGATCTGGTGCCATATATTTTACAGATATTCTCTCATTCCTAGGGTACTAACACCACATCTCACAACATCTGAGCAGAGGCCAATTCACCAACCCACCCCAGATGATTAATCCAAATAAGAAAGGAGGAAAGCCTGAGCCTTTTTTGAAGGGAAAAAAAAACCCCTTAAAACCTCAATGGAACACACTCGTTAGTTCTTAAATCTGTGGCACTATCACAGGATGCATTCTGGAACTGATGGTTATTACAGAGACCATTCCTGTAATACCAGGAACCTAATTTCACAACAGTAACATTTTTCAGGTACAGCCTAAAATCCTGGCATGCATGCTGGATTCAGTTTTGTTCTTTTTTATTGCTGGTTTTATTTCAGATACTTTGAGATGTTGTTCAAAATCAGACTATTGTCTTCTAATAAAAGGAATAAGAAACAATAACTTTGTCACTTTTGTTGATCTGTTACCAGCAATCTTCTAATGTCAATGAAAGGTAGCCATTATATATCTGTTGTGCTCACATTTATGATGGTACTTGGGCAAGGAACAGACTTATTGTGCATCCATATCTGTATGAAACATTTTTAAACCAATTTGCAGGGTAACCAACAGTGTATGAGATGTATGCCATGTACATTTTGAAGCCAGAGCTGTTCCCAATAGGATATATTACAGACTAATACCCACTTGTGCTTCAGCTTTATTGAATGTAGTTTCTCTTCTGCCATTACTTTACCAGCGTATTGTCTTCAAATCATTTGAAATGCTTCAAAGCTATACATTGAAACTTTTTATTGCAAGTGACATTCTTGGGGGAGGGAGGGGGGAACCCAGCTACCTAGTATTCAAAATGAAAAGCTGGTGCTAGAGTCTCATTTTGGGCTGAATTCTGGTTTGTCCTCTCCATGCTGACTGTCTTGGTGGACAGAGAGAATGCAAGGAGTCGTCTTCTACCCACACTGGAATCAGCGAGAATGTTGCAGCAAGCACACTCACAAGTGTTCTAAAGGGGCGTGGGCAGCTAGAGAGAGGGCATAGCTAGCCTAACCAAACACCTGCAGTAGCATCAATTGCTACATAACATATTCACCCTAGATCCCATTCAACTTTTCTGTCTGTATCCGCCACATGCCAGGAGAATGGCTTGGGATAAAACCTTTGTCTGGCTGCTAAATATCTGCTTGCCACACCCACCCAGCACAGTTCTGAGAGAATAAATCAAGAAAATTGGCCATTTATGCACAATACTTTGTCTCTTTTTTGTATTTATTTGATGGCACCATTTAAAGAAGATTAGATCGTTACCAATAAATATACTGGATTTTCTGTGTTCTGTGCTCTTTGTGCACATCTTTTTAAACAGTGACAACAGTTGATACTCGTTTAATCTAAGCAAGGGTTACGATTTGCTTGCTCAGAGATGCTCAAAAAGCATAGGCAATAAGGAATTGCTGCCACTGAGACAACTTATTGCCCATGCTAAATTCTGATACAGTCTGATGCCATGTTCTATACAGATTCTGTCATATTGGGATGCAATACCTGAAGCAATGGCAAAAGCGTTAACGAAAACCTTCTGAAAGTTAGAGAAAATCCTTGTTTAAAGCTTCAGATACTATAGCTTTATGGTTATGCAACAATGTATAATTGTATTGTTTATTTGTTAAGTACCTGCAGGCTATTGTACCTTTAGATACTGCGTAGGAGTGGAAAATAGGGTTTGTATTGAAGGTCCTGATTTGGTCACCTTGATTGTTTTACGACAATGTGTAACGCCAAACTAACTTCTTGGTCTTTATTAGCACTTAATTTGGTCATGATTGGTATGAAGCTTAAAGATACAGTCACAGAGAATTCACATATTTGCAGGTCAAACTTCTTTATTATTATTTTATAGATAAAGTAATTCAAGATAATTGTTCCCATCTAATACTTTTTAGAATAGACTATTAAGGTTGCTCTTTCTATAGAAAGCAACATGGAACAACAAGATAAAGCAACAGACAGCTTTAACAGCATGGTGAAATATTTTAGAATATTATTCTTTACTATTTGTATTGTGGTAGCACCTGTACCCTAACTAGTGTTCAGGGCCTTATCATGCTAGAGGCACTGAAGACACCTAATTAAAGGACAGTCCCTGCCCCCAAAAGCTTACAAAGTATATGTTGAAAGACAGCAGGTGAATAAAACAGACAGAGAAGCACAAGTTAATAGTGAGACGACTATGGCTATTGTAATAAGAGTGGCTTCACCACATGAGCCGCCTAGCCATTGTCAAGTGCTTTGTAGGCATCATGGCATCGGTGAGATTTAAAACAGCATAATGTGGTGCTTTGCAGATTTTTATAGGGAGCTGCTCCCATGCATAAGGGTAGACATGGAAGAAAGGGTGAAGGTGCTTCAATACTATGGTGGTTTTATTCTCAAAGCAGGTAGTACTTCATTTTCACAAATATTTTCAGAGACCATGCAAAGAGTATCCCAAGATAGATAGGAATAGTGGACTCTTGTTTGTGCCCTAAGTGATGTCTGACTGGTTTTGCTTCTGTAACCTAGGCAGTAAAATCGTTTGATATTCTGCGATAACACTAGTGCGTTGGTTTCTAAATTCCAAGGGGATTTAAAAACCAGAACAGTGAAGGCAAAACGCACCCGGTCCTCAGGGTGCAGGGGGATGGTAAAAAAACAATCCTTTAAATCTATTACAAATAACCGGTAATCACAGGGGATAAGGTTGGGATTAGGGGTACCACACGGCAGGGGACCCATAGGCTGTATAATTTTGTTAATGGCGCGAAGGTCCTGCAGGAGGCGCCACTTGCCAGATTTCTTTTTAATCACAAACACGGGGGTATTAAAGGGGCTAGTGGACTCCTCCAAATGTCCTGCCTGCAGCTGGTCATTAACCAAGTGCTGGAGGGCCTCCAGCTTTTCCAGAGGAAGCGGCCACTGCACAACCCATACGGGCTCGTCAGTGAGCCAACGGAGGGGGAGGGCCGTACGCCTAATCATCGATATGGATGGTGGCAGTGAACTGCGTTAATAAATCACGGCCCCACAGGTTGAGATGGACGGGGAGAATAATAGGCCGGATACGGGCGCGGCGGTAAGAGCGCCGAATCCTAACCATTAGACCACCAGGGATAAGCTGCCCGGGGCGTGCCCTCCGCCTGCTGGGGGATGCCTGAAAACTGCCCCGTGCCATACAACTGCTCAGCGAGATAGGCCCCCCCACCTTGTGCTGCTGCTGCAAGCGCCTCTCGCTGGTACTCGCTATCCCACACAACGTATTGCGCGGGAGACAGCACCATGCGACACATGTCTTTCCAATCTTGGGGGAGCAAGTGATAACCGTTTGACACACCTTCCATGATCCCCAGGGTGAAAGTGGACCGCACCCCGGTCTCACGAACTGCCTTGCGGAGCTCGCGCAGAACCGAGTAGGGGAGAGCCTCCCAGTCCACTATCTGCCCCCCATTTCCATTATCCCGCCAGGAGACGGGAAACGCCTCGAACCCACACTTGGATTCCTCGTCAGTCAAGAGACCGGCCTCGCGCGCTCGCCGCACCGCCGCGGCGACAGCGCCCCCCCACCCGACCGGTAGGCAGGGGGGCGCCGCCACGGGCGGCGGCGCAGGGAGGGTCAGCTGCGGGTTGGAGGGGGGTGGCCCATCACCTGGGGGCAAAAGGGGGACCGGCTTGGGGCTGTCGGGGCCGACCCCCTCCAGCGCCTCCTTACAATGCTGCCAGAGCAGCAGGCGCTGAACTGGGGCACGGGGTTCACTATAC
>NW_020664420.1:63324086-63456382 GCF_002925995.2 Terrapene triunguis | reverse complement strand
TTTGCCGTTCTCGTGGGCAGACGATTCGGGAACAACACATTCCTACAGAATGCCATTCCTAGCTAAAGACTTATCTTGCAACATGCTAAGGGCTCCCAGCTCCACACTCAGCCCTTCACAGGATCAGGACCTAAGCCAGTAAGAACTATGGTAGCTCTTCTCAGTTGAGCCACTCTCAAAAAGCAGCTCAGATTCTGCTGTATCTGATCACATGGTTGCTGTGTGGTAACAATAAAATCCTCTTCAGTTCAGGTCCTTTTTGTAACACTTCAGTTTAATGCAAAAAGATTTTCATCAGTTCAGATGTTGAGCTATAAAAACAGGAACTGAAAAGGTACAACTTGAAAGTGCTGTTTGGCCTATTTTAAAAGGTTAGAGGACCTATGGATTTCAGTGTTTCTTTTATATTTGTTTTCAGATGATACAAGTGATCCACCAGGGTTTATCTGCTGGTACTTTATTGACAGGACTTGTCAGGCCACAAGGAGCTTCTTGTAGGTAAAAAGCATAGTTTGAGATCAAAGCATTATCTGATTCTTCTCATAATTCTTGTCAGCTAACCACCAGCTCTCGGAATGACCATCCGTGTGCAGTCAAGTGGTATATAAAAAAAAAAATGGCCCGGATACAAATCCTTTTTATGGGCCTTGTATTATCTGCAGATAATCTACACATAAAGACAACAGATGTTTTAAGAATAAATAGCTTAGCTAGACAATAAAATCACTTTTAGATGCCACAGTTTAATCATCAGCACTGCATTCCACGCACAATTCAAAAAGGTTTATACAATGAACTAATAATAAGGTACCAGCCAGGAATAGTTCCAACAAATAATGGGCCAGATTTCCAGCTCACTCCAGCAAAAAGGCCAGCAGATTAGCTGGATCATCCTAGTTGGGGTTTTTCCCCAGCACGGGGTAGCCAGAGAATAATGCACTACAGCTGTCCGTGGCTGGAGGCTGACCACTTGAGGTACATCTGCACAACAAACAAAAACCCACAACCCACCGCAGTGAGTCTGAGCCCAGGTCAACTGACTCAGCCCTGTGGCGCAAGCCCTGTCCGCTTAATAATAGCAGCGTAGCTCTGTCTTGGGCTGGAGTCCAGACTCTGAAACCCAGCAAGTAGGGAGGGTGTAAGAGTCTCAGCATCAGCCCAAGCCAGAACATCTACACCACTATTTTTAGCCGCATAGTCCAACCCCAAGCCCTTGTTTTTACTATGTAGATGGACAATGTGGGAACATATCCACTCAGGGTAATTAAAACAGCTCCCCAGCTATTTTAATCTATTCAGAGTCTGGGTATGGTGTAGATGAGGCCCCGGAATCAGGAAACTGTGACCAGCTCTATTGACCTCCTACTCCAAGGTGCATCTGGCTTCCAGTGGGCAGATGTGATAATCTGGGCCACAATAACTGTGGTCTTGTCTACATGGTGCTTTAGTCTGCAACAGAGGGGTATACGTTTCTGTGCATATTTGCATGGCATGCACTTACTGGCATGTGCACAGTAAAAGTTTCCTTGTGCACAATAACATAGTCCCATTTCAAACTACATTAATGTACAGTAGAGAGCTTTTAGTGCACACCAGCAGGGTCTACACGGGTCAGTTACAGCATGACACACAAGCGGACTCGAATTTTCACCCCTCCAGAGTGGGCTAAAGCACCATGTTGACAAGTCTTGTGAAATACAAAGAGTCAAGGTGGGTGAGGTAATGTCTTTTATTGGACCAACTTCTGTTGGTGACAGAGACAAGCTTTTGAACTACACAGAGCTCTTCTTGAGGTCTAACATTCGGCACCACAATCCATATAGACTCAGCCTTTAAAGCCAGAGGGGACCATCGTGATAATCTACTGACCTCCTACACATTGCAGGCCATAGAACCTCATATGCACACCCCAACTGCTGTAATAGGCCCAGAACCTCTAATGCAGTCTGACATGATTTTCATAGGTTCTGAGTACTTGCAGCTCCCTTTGACTTCAGTGAGAGCCATAGGTAATTATCACCTGAGAAAGTCGGACCACTTTTGTTAGGGTGGCTTCATATGGATTTAGGTGCTTTGCTTTAAGCTCCCAGAATTGAAACTGTGGGCCTAAACATCTATGAGGTAAAATCTTTAAGATTATAGAAATGACTGCCGTATTGAAAAAGGAAATCCCTTTTAAAAAAATATAACTATAGGAAATGAGTGGTAATTTTTAATTCTACAGGCAGATGAGTTGAAAAAGGGCTTTGCAGAAAGCTTGTTAAAATAATTTATAAATCACGTTGAACTATGGTATCTGTGTAGAGTTTGCTACTTGTCTTATGCAATAGGATGATATATTGACTGCTTTTAAAGCAGTCAGGAAGCAGAGTGTCACTCAGTCACTTTATATGAGTCCATGCCAGCACTCCTTGTGTTACTGTAGAGCACTATCATTCTGAAGTTATGGCCTAAATATTTTTAATATGTTGATTTTTCCAAGGCTAAGAAACTAAGTTAAAACAAAGCTCTGAGAGCTAGTCTGGATTTCCACCAGGTAAAGCAGAATTTGACTCATGATCCCTGCTTCAAAGATCTTACAATTTAAGGTCTCATCATAGCATTGGTCTGCACAGAGGTACCCAAATTAATTTCAGGAGGAGTTACATAAATGAAACTGAGGGTAGTTTTGAACCCTAAATAGTCTAAATTCTACCTTGAATTTGATTAATTTAACTAATTAAATTAAGAGAGACTCTTAGGCCTGTGAGTATCAGTCAGCTGCAGGGGGACACCTGAAGGGATCACATGGCAGAATCCGCACCTATACCTAAACCTAAGTGTAAACTGGAATCAGACTGCATATTGAAATAGTAGTCAGTGTGCTTTAAGAAAAGCAATCTACAGAATATAAATGTAAAAAACTGCATTACAGTATTTTTATAGATGAAACTTTAACTACTACCCCAGTGAGGGTGATACTAGATCAAACCACCAAGAAAAGTAGTATATTCTCCATCTCTTCAAATGGAAGACTGAATGCCTCTCTGGAACATATGCTTTTAGCCAAACATTAATTATGCTTTAGTCAAACACAAGTTATTGGGCTCAACACAAGCGTAACCGGGTGAAATTAATAGCCTGTGATCTATAGGAGGTCAGACTAGATCATGTAACAGTCTCTTCTAGCCTTAGACTCACCTGTAATGATTATGGTTATAATGTTAACAAACCAAGCATCTCTCAAGTTTAAAAAAAGAGGAAGGATGGTGGTTACAGCACAGCGCTAAGAGGACAAGAGATTTGGGGTCTATTCTTAGTGCTCTCTTGACTTCTGCTCTAATTTGGGGCAAGTAATTTAATCTCTCTGCTGCAATTTCCTTATCTGTAGAAGGGGGAAATAACACTTATCCATCTCACAAAGATGACTGAAACATGACTAAAAGCCCAATCTAACGGCCACTGAAATCAATGAGACTTTCCATTGACTTCAATGAGTGCTGGATGAGACCCTCCACAAAAACAGAACCTTTTTACTCAGCTTCTCTCATTATTCCTGAGTATACGTGGGGTTCTATCTATTCCTCTGAGTGATAAATATAAGCTGCTGCTAATTTTATTCCTCTTAACTCTGCAGAGTCAAGAGAGCTATGCGTGAGTGAGCTGGATTTTACTCCTTGTGTGTGTCATCAACAGCATATTTGGCATGGCTAAATCTGCCCTCAGCTGCACCTATGATGTTGTGTTGCATAAACATAAATGATGACAGAATTAAGTCTACAGAATCTTTTTACTGGCGATGATGCATAAGCCAGAAAAAAACCAGGATGACTCTCAGCTCACAGACTGAGGTTAGAGCAAGCTGTTAGGAAAAAAGGATTTTTTCCCCTGGGAAATTGAACAATTCTGATATAGAAGTAATTTGGGACAAGAACCCTAGAATTCCATGGTGCCACCTTTTCAGTGCCAAACAGCATTTTAACATCTCTGAAGTGTTTTGACATGCTCAGATAGCAGGCAGGCAGGAACAAATGGGTTCCGTTCTCAGGAAATTGTCAAAGAGCTGTGGGATGAAATCCTAATTCCCACACTGAAATAAACTCCAAGGGTTCCATGCATGTAGTCCATGTATGCTACTGCTCTTCATATTCTGCAGTAGCTGGACATGGCCTTGGGGACTTCTTTTCATTTTGGGAATTTGGATTCTGCCCTGTAGCTCTTTAGGAATTTCATAAGAGCCACCACCTGTTTATTCAGACGTGCTCACTTTCCCCAATATTGAACCAATATACATTAGAGACTGTCTGCTCGGCCATGTCTCAACTTAGCTATGGAATAGTTAAAATACACATTTTCTAGTGTCTGAGCAATCCACATAAAAGACTGCAAAGCACGTGCAGGCATACCCGGCCAGACTCAGCCTGTTCCTCTCCTATGCCATCCTGGGGCAGTGCAGATGTGCACTGAGAACCCATTGGGTATCTCTCTATAATGCCTACGTGTCCTCTCTCTTTGGTGTGCTGAGGAGACCTGAAAGAGAGGACTATCAATATATATATATATATATATGAAGAGGTGAGGTCTGCTGTATGAGGTCCATTGCTGTTTTTGCCATCCCTCATCCTTGTACAACAGAAATGCTTTAAGTCCCTCTATGCCCATTCAAGTTGCCTTAGTTGCTCAAACTTAAAAAAATGCAGAATCAATCAATCTATCAGTGGTTCTCAACCCGTGGCCTCCTTGAGCCGCAGTCAGCACACAGCTGAGGCCCATCTGACATCCTCAGGGCCATACAGGTAGTGTATGTATATAAAATATTGTGTGGATGCGGCCCACATAACATAGATTGTTGCATATGCAGCCCACAATGGTAAATAGGTTGAGAACCATTGATTATATGTATCTATATTGCTGGAAGAGAGCATTACCTTAAAGAATCACATAGCTGGTTGAAAACATTACTCAAGTACTTCTTTCCTTCAGCTCGATCCTTTGCTAACTTTTCCTCATGACACCTTTCTAATATCTATCGAGGCATTTCTAACATACCCATCTTGGTAGTATCTAGACATTGGATCAAGAGTGTTAGTCTGTCAGTGCCTCTTTGTACGTACTGTAAGGGTTACATTAAGGAGCAATTTTAAACTTTACTGTTGTATGCTTCCTTTCTTTATTTGAAAAATAGCTAGTCCCTCCTTTCATTGTTAGTTTGATGATATGTTCTCCATTCCTTTCAGGGTGCAGAAACTGAAAGGAATTATCTGTTCTATTATAGTTACTACTTACATCAAATCTTCCAGAGCTTCATTTGTCACAAATTATTTCACTGCAGGACTGTGTTCATGCTGCCACTCAGTGGTAGTAAAGAGATAGGTAAGTTAGAAAAGTACATGTTAATATTTCAGGCCAATTTTTTGACATTGGTTCCTAAGACATACACCAACTGCATATGCCCATTTTCTGAGTGTCTGAACATTTCCCCACAAAAATCACATAAGGCTAAATGCTGTTCTGATTTACATAAGGCATAGATCAGGAGTAAGTCACTGAAGTCTGTGAAATTACTCTAGATTTGCACTGGTGAATTTGGCCTTATGTATTTCTTTCAGGGCTTAATTAACAAAGTCACAGCACATAATAAACAGAACACGGCACATCCTCCCAGAGTTACACAGCAGGCATCTGAAACAAATTCTGCTCTCATTTTCACTGGTGTAAATCCAGAGTTATTCCATTGGCTTCACTGGAGTTATTCAAGGCCTACACTGGTGTGTGAGAGAGCTGAATTTAGCTATTTGGGGTCTGTTGTAGGGGCATCAGAACATTTTTTGTCTTTTTGAAAGTCTGACCCATGCAGCAAGTCAAGAGACTCTTAGAACTTTCACCTTCTGTTGAACTTATACATGTCTGTCAGGGCTGTATCAGCTTCAGTCACAACTCCATTGCAGTGGCATATCTAGATATCAAAATGCAACTGAAACTGTTGCTCTCAAGCAGAGAGGCAGCAGGCAGCTGGCAGGCACGTGTAATTAAATTCCTGGCACACATTGTAGGTTTTTATACTTTTCCTTTGGTCAGCAGATATTTAAGTGTGCAGATTCTCTAAACCCTCTGCATGGTCTTTTAAAGTGTCGTTGCATATTTGCAGGTCACTGAACATTTTGACTGATGATTGTCCATTTAGGAATTAATTCCTTAACTGTTTCAAAAATTCCAATATCAAACTACAGATGACATGGGCAACTCCTCAGTGATTTCAGTATTCTCCTTCCAAAACAAAGGAATACCAGCTGGGCTCTACATATAGCTGGAATGTTCCTATTCATGCCACAACTTGATAAGATGTGCGTTCAATCCCTTATCTACATCTGCCCTCCTTTGCAAAATTGTCATCTTTAGATCCATTGGAGAAGGAGAACAAGAACGCTAAAAGAGAATGAAAACCGAGCATTTGTGATTTTCCTAACAAATACACAATGACATTTAAAAGAACATGCATAGGGTTTTGAGAATCTGCACACTTAAATATCTGCTGACCAAAAGAAAAGTATAAAAACATCCAAAGTGTGCCAGGAATTTAATTACACATGTCTGCCAGCTGCCTGGTGCCTCTCTGCTTGAGAGCAACAGTTTCAGTTGCCTTTCAGATTGTGGGTATGTTTCACTACAGCACTATTCTCTAATAGGAAGTCTCTCTGTACCCTGGTACTCCCTTATGGTCAGTACATGGGATAAGGCTTTGGTGAATTTTTCACGCTCCTTTAGCCATTACTCCTTTTCCCCCCCCGCAATCAAAAAAATGTCATTTTAGGTACATCCAGAATGTTACTTTTATTTTTTTCCATGTACCTGTACGTTATACACTCTGTAGTTCCTATCACTATTGTTAAGCACTTTATAAACACCTTCAAAATATGCAATAAATCAACAAGTGGCTCCAGTAAAATCAGCCCATGTTAAAAATTTCCAAGCTCTGAGGGTGACCAATTAAAATAAATCAATCCAAAGATCAACTAAATAAAAAAGCCTTCCAAGATGCCCTGAATACAGCCAAATTCAGGTCCGGATCATGGAAATTGAGTTCCAAAGGTGAGGACCCTCCAGTCAGTCCTGGAAAGCTGAGTCCCAGGTAACAACAGAAACTGCAGCTCCAAGGATCTAATCTGAAAGGTGTTCTGTTTTCTCTTTCAGCTCATCTCTGTCTATCGATTCCATCTGCATGCAACAGCTGCAGATAGAGAACTAGACACTCTTTAACCAGGTACTGCCTGAATAATGCATTAGCTGTCGAATCTCGGTGATATTCAAGTAATGTGTTATTTGATGCTCTGATCCCTAGGATTATGAGGCACAAGTTTACCCACATCATCAGTAATCCTGTATGCTTCATTTCACACCTCCCAAACTGTTTGAGCCAATAGAATAATCGTATGTCAAATACAAGAATGAGAGCACGAAAGCAACCAGAAAGGAATGGTTTGGTAACTGTAACATTGAGGAAGGGAACATTTGGATGGATTGTGTCCAGTAAATCATTCTGGTTCTACTTGCTCTATAGTAATGGGAGCAACATAAAGGAATTTATCGCCACTCTGCCATTGAGGCCAAGAATTTAGCAAGATTCAAAGACAACAAGAGTTTGTGAAGGCATATAAAGCTTTGTGCTTCAGGGTTTAAACTGATCTCTAACTATTGGGATTAGGATGAGACTTTCATGAGGACAGTTTATCCCACATCTACCTACTTGCACCTTCCTCTGAAACATCGGACAGTGGCCAGCACCAGAGACCGAATACTGGACTAGATGGGCGTTGGGTCTGATCCAGTATAGCAATTCCTGTAGTCCTCAGTAAACACCCAGTTAGATAAAAATACATTGTGGGTCAGATTCTCCTCTGTGCTGCAGGTGGTTTGCACTGCATTGCTGGTGTAAAAGGGTCCTAAAGCTGATATTAACCAACCCTAGGAGAATCCGCCCAGTGAAAGGGGATCCTCCAATGACATAGAGCCAGTGTAGCAGCTCTTACAGCACACTCATTCCAGCAGCCAGCATGGAGGCAAGGCTAAGTTTCCAGAGCCCTAGTGATCTCCAGTCGGCAGCCTCTTAGGAACAGTGGCAGCTGGCATAAATAAGAACAGCCATCAGGCTGCTCTAACTGTTGACAAAGAGCTGTCCAAGCACACAGCCAGCCCAAGACTGGGGAAGCACAAAGGAGGTTTAAAGCCAGCTTTGTGCCACACCCCACATCCATTCCTGAGTTGCACTGTGCCATAGCTGAGGATCTGGACAAGTATGTAGCTACCCATAGCCATGGACAGAAAGGATTAGAAATAGCTGTACACTTTTACATACAGCACACATTGAAATTGGAAGTGCTGTATTTTCAAATACAGGATCCTAAGCTGTGAATGTTAATACAGAAGCAAACAATTACACACTGAAGGTGAAATCTACTCTGCCTGCATAGAGCCCTAGTATTCGGGTTCTACGTTGTAGAGTGTGAAATGGCTGGGGTCAGGGCAAAGCTGCTGTGCTGGTCCCTCTGGCTGCTATTCCAGCTTGCGGACTGCCAGAGCCCCTTTGTGCCAGTTGTATGGGATACTGAGGCCACTTGATTGTGTAAAAGTTGATATATAGCCCTTCCACTGGCCCTTCCCCGTGTGGCCTTCTGCACCAGACTCTGTGAGGTCAGCTCAGAGACCCTTTCTGCAGCATAAAAGGAGTCCAAAGGTACCCCTGTGCAGCTGCTCTGCCAGCTAACTCCCAGTGCAACCAACATGCACGGCTTAAGTGGTGGAGAGGACCTTGCACGATCCTCTGCACCAGGGCTGAATTTAAAACAAACAGTTGCAAGTACAAAATGCATAAAACTGTACCTGCTAATGCAGTGTGTGTTTGCAGTCGCTGAGTCTGTATGTATCATGCATATTTTGCACACCAGTTATCCCTTTGCACCCATTCATTCATATTTTGAATACACCATTCTAGCCTATTTTGAGAGAGACCATTAGATCTTCAGAGGGAAAGGGGTGAAAAGGAAAGATTATGCTGGCCTCAAACTTAATTTCAACAAACAGGGTCAGATCCTCAGGTGTAAATCAGCATAGCTCCACTGAAGACACAGCTCAGCCCCTTTACACACCTAAGCTTCTGGCCCAAGGTTAGTAAGAGTAACACATAACAAGTGTGATCATATGACAATGTGGATTGAAGTGTCTGGTAGCACTAAACAAATAATTATGTTTAAACGCTCAGCTGCCCTCCTAAGGCTTGTAGGATGCCTGCATGCTCTTATCAATATTTTTTCAACAGCTGGAAAAAGCTTAATGCTCCAATATTTGTTTCATATGCCCTTATAGGCAGCCAGGTGGACTAAAGCCCACAAAAAAACAACTACTCTAAACTTCTCAGTGATAGGAGAAAAAATAAGAATCTGCTCCAGCAACATTACTTTCCAGTTCTTCCTTCACAGCAACAGCCCAGAAAGCTAATATAACTCCAATGAACGGCCCACATCCATGAAGAACCTATCTATAGAATCTCCATGAAATGTATTGTTATATACGATGGCAATGGCTAAGTTTTCCAATAAACGTGTGACTCAAGTTGATACACTTTTATTGCTATTTGCCACGTGTTCCTTTGACTTATTCCATGAGTTTATAAAGTGATCGATAGCCATGAATATGTTCTAAATTAGAGGAGGAGATTTTCATGGTTACTTCACCACTGATATGGGAGTCCATGGATATATGTTAACTTAAAACTAGGTCAAGTAGATAGTTAATTATTACAGCAACTCGCACAAGCCCTTTTTTCAGATAGATTTTCAAACAGTGCATTTCATGCATGCACCAATAGTGTGCAAAACTAGAAAATTTATTTTCAGAAGTGTCAGGTCAAGAGCAAGTAAAGCTAAGGAATTTGTGCTACCTGAATAGGACTTAACTTTATGCCTTTATTTATATGAGCAATCTGCTCTTCAACAAATTCGGCAACAAGCTTTCTTGCTCACAGTTGCACGCTAATCAGCATCCCTCTGCTAATTAACAAGTGTTTCCCACCGGGAATGGGATACCACTCCTATTCACCTCCTCATTTGTACCATTTAATAGCTCTTTGTTCAAACAGTGCCCTTTGCAACCAAGCAGAAAATTGAGAGCAGACAATCAAATTACTGCTGAAATTAAAATAGCATTATTTTCTCCAAATCCATAATTTAATATCCCTCTTCAATATTTATTCCTCCAACACTATTCAAAGCTAACCCTTTGCTTGCATGTCTCGTTAGCAGGGTTAAAAACACCTTCTTATTTTCTTCCATTCTTTGTAATACATCTAATGGAAATAGGAGATCATTGGGATTCCTCTAGACAGAGTTTTAGAGCCACAAATTCCCAGTTGCTGTACTATATTGCTCCTCAGAGGATAGGACCTCAGACTCTGCAGGACCCCGGAAGACCTGCCATAAGAAATAAGTGTCCCTCCTTCCAGGTAGGTAGTCCAGAAAAGGTGTTACTACTCTCTTCGTCTTTGAGCCTGAGAAGCAAGCACTTGAAGCTCTAGTGTAGGACTGGTGTGTAGGGCGCATAGGCAGGGCAGACCATGTGCAGAGGCCCTCCCAAATGCTGTGCCCCTTTACTGCAACCATGGCTGTACACAGGTTCTGCTCAGATCAGGCTCTCTCAGGATGTCATGGAGAAATAAGAATTTGCACTTTAAAAATTACTGTTTCTTTAACTTCTGGTACTGCTGCATGTAATTTTTGTTGCATCCTGATAAATTTTGAGATTAAAAACCATGCACAAACATCTCTGTAATTTAAGAGCATTTAGTGTAGCCAGTGGGTCTGAATTTTTTCTCTAAATAGAAAATCTGATTACCAGGACAAAGTACAACTGGTTATAAACTAATTTTACTTTATAATTTAAGGTATTTTGCTATTTCCCTCTAACTCTTATAATTTGGCAGTGATGCATGTTATATCACTTATTATAGATTTGATTCCACAATGAAATGAACTACATTATGGTGACAACTATTTTTAAAATGTAAACACCATGCTAACCTAGGTGTAAAAAAAAAAAAAAAAAAGTCTCTGCCAGGTGCAACAGACGAATGCAATTTAATGTTAAAATGATCTGTGCGGCACATCAAAACAATGGTTTGCTGACTTGTACACCAATCTAGACGAAACACCACTTCAGCACTGGCCACATTTCCAGTTGCTTGTTGTTTTGAGAAGCTTCAACTTGCTGGACAGTGCAATTGATTCCGATACCATTTAAGTAAACTGCGAAGAGAGGGGGGAACCGGGTGGCTGAGTGGGGACACAGGGACGCATGGGGAGTGGGGTGCAGGGACACATGGGGCTGGGGGGGGGTGCAGGGACACATGGGGGCAGGGGCAGATGTGCCTGACTGAATGGGAAAGGCTAGGGATCAGCCAGGGTCTGCATGTGGGAGGCTCCCTAACAATCCCTCCCTGCCCTCCAAAAAAACCTGTTCCATACTTCTCCCACCCACACCCAACAACCCTCAAGGTTCACTCCTAGGCTCCTTCCCAGCAATTACTTCCCTCTCCCTCAGTTCCGCCGTTACCCCTGACTCCCCCAAGCCATTGCACTGCTTCTGAGGGCTGCAGGAAATACATTTCTGTATTGTAGTTTAAATGAATTAGTATTCAGAGTTCTGTATTAATTTGCCTAGAAGGAATCTATTTGTCAAAAAAACATGTACTGAATCTTTTTCATTGTCTGTATTGTTAGACATACTTGCTGACAGGTATTTTGAAATAAATTACCAAAATAATACAATCACACCAGTTTCAATTGTGTTATTTTGACAAATAAAATATGCAGAATTTTAAAATATTATGTGCAGAATTTTTATTTTTTTGAGCAGAATTCTCCCAAGAATAGCACCTGCACTGTCAAGTCCAGTGCTGAATGTGTCTGGATTTGAATGCTGTAATACAGCCCAAGCAGCCTCTGTGTATTCATGCTTGCCACCATAGCGGCACAGTGCATTTCTGGATCCAGGCTGGCAGACAAATAGCCCAGAAACGAAGCATGGGACAAAGACAGTGGAAACATGGGTTTTTAATTTTTTTTTTTAACCTGGCTGGCTTCCACACTACATCCCACAATTCACAGCAAAAGCAATCACATGATGCACACTGCTCAACCACAAAGCAAAGGACCATTCAATGCCTTCCACTCCCCAAGAACTCTACTCCTTCAGTTCACAGCAAACTATGACCATGTGTTCACACAATGAGCACTGAAGACAAAACAGGCATTCCATGTGCACACAATTGGTGCGACTTGTGTACTGCAAGTTACAGACAGGCATTGAAAACCTTTGCATTAATCCCTCCCGCATGATGTAGATAACCCTATAGCTTTACTTGCTTGTTTACCAAAGTGACCAAAAAGATGTGGTATTGCTAATTAGCATATCAGGGTATAGGCAGCAGCCACAGCATTGAAGAAATCTCCTTAGCAGAGGGTGGGAAGTCAAATGAATTATGCAAAGTATTGCTGCAAATGAGCGCCTATAGCCAATGGAAAACAATTTAGTTTTCAACAGATAATTAGTGGAGCTGGTAGGCAGTTTTCAATACAACCCTAATTGCAAGCTAACAGAGTGCTGTTGTGAGGATTAATTGGTTAATGTTTGTCAAGTGCTTTGAACATGCAAGAGCTATGCAAGTGCTAAGTAGTGTTATTTTAATACAAAGGGATCAGGCAGACATTTGCATTTTTCCTCACTAGTCAGCTACGTATGATATGACCTGCTTTTCTTCACAACAAAAGGAATCGACTGTATAAGTGCATGAGTTCAAAAATATAAGACTGGAATCAAATGGGAGCTGCAACTTTAAAAAAACCAACACCATTATGTGGAACTCGCTGCCAAAAGATATTATTGAGGTAAAGTGTACAGAGGATTCATAAAAGGTTTGGACATTGTTGCCTCAGTTTTCAAAAGTGACTAATTTGCAGTGTCTCCATTTCAGGGTGCCCAATTTGAGACACCTTTAAAAAGCCTAATATTCAGAGTATGTGTGATCAGCATTTCTGAAAAATCAAACTCAGTTAAAGTGCCTCAAATTGGGCACTCAGGAACTAAAATCACTGGTCACTTTTGAAAATTGTGTTCTTCTGTAAATATCAAGGCTATCTGGAGTTGTGTTTGATAAGAAAATGTATAAGGACTATCAACCATCATGCTTCAGGTTATAAATCAACCACTAGTTATGTAGTACTGAGAATAAATTTCCATCTAAGAGCGTGCTAATGCGTAACTGTCCATGGTGGGGATTTTATTTCTTCCTTTGAAGCATATGATACAAATACTAGTCTAGCGGGACCATTGGTCTGATCCAGCATGGTTATTCTTATGTTTCTCTGCAGTTGAAGTTCTTAAAAATGGGCATTTTAAGAGCAGGACATATATTCCTCATGACATCAGAGAGATGAGGGTGTCAGTACTGGATATTAGAGACAACAATAACCTTGCTGCAGAGAAATGAGGACAGGAAGCATTATGGAGTGAGAGAATTTTTCTAGAAATCTGCGTGGAAAAACTGTTTTGGGGTTGAAGTCTCTCATCCTTAGTTTCAGTCCAAAATGGTTGTTTTAAGGTTTCAGGAAGTAATGTACAACTACTTCAGCACACATGTACAACTGAAGCAGTATCAGAGTCCCACATAAGATCTTAACCTAACCCACAACTAGAATTTTCCTGATATCCCCTGACTAGCCCACCACTGATCTGGGAGCAAATGATGCCAAGGGAGCACCTTGAAAACACAAAGCTAGAAGAAGTTTTCTAAGGCACTGCAATGAGAGCCGGTTGGAAATATTTGAACAAAATATGCTTTTGTTGAAAAACAGCCTTTTCAAAAATAAAAATGTTGTGAATTTTTCTCACATTTTTTCCAATGAAAACCAAAGGCCCCCCATTTTTCTTTTCCATCCCCTTTTTCAGTGGCAAAATTGGAGAAGGAAAAAAGGGGGTGGGGGCATTTGTAGTAAAGGATTTCCCCCCAAAATTAAAAATAAATAGTTATTTTTGGAAACTTCTAAATAAAAACATTTTCAAAATTTGAGAATTTTTTAAAATGTTTTTGATCAACTAATTGGAACCTTCAGATGCACTGAAGAATGTGACTCAAAGCACTACTCAACCTATATGTATTGGTTCAGTTTCTAGGATTCTTATTGCATCCATTAGTCCCCAAACCCTAAATTAGGGTTTTCTGAAGAATATACAGTCAACATCTTATAAGAACTGCAAAAAATCTGATAACATTTATGAGTTAATTGTTTAATTCTTTATGCTTTTGTAAATATTACCTCTGGTAAAAAAAAATTCTATTGAAACTGCTTTCAGAAAAATTGGGTTTTCGACTAAACATTTTTCATGAAAAGTGTCTGCTTTGCATGGAAAATTTCAGTTTTCATACAAATATTTTGGCAAAATCAGTTTTCAGCCAAAATCTTTCAGTTTTTGGCTAAAAACTTGGAAATTTTGGTGAAAACAAAATTTTTCATTTTGTCAAAAATGTCAGACCAACTGTATTAAATATGTTTTTTATTAAGAGTTCGATATAGCAAACTACACACAGGGAACCATTTGTACTGCATAACAAGTTGTATTGGTCCTACAAAACCTAGGAAGTATGCACCACACTCTGGAACACCATCTACTGATGCTTTATCGATTAGCAAATACACACATATACAGATGCCTGTTGCAACACATTCAACATTGTAATTTCCATAGTGTTCAAAGAAACAGACACAATACTCATCATACACAGCACCTAGCTCACTTTTGGAACTATATAGATAATATCATACCATCACAATAACAAAATAATTATTATGTATTGTAAATATCAGTTTACTCAGAGGTCTTAATTCTCTCCTCACACATGTAACATAGATCATAGCATATCCAGAGGGCTTGAAGTAATTCATTTACCCAAGAAAACTCAATTTTTATGCATTGTCTGCTTTTCTAACTAATTAACTATCCTGAGTGAAAGAAGAGTGACCCAGAGACTTGTTCAGTAAACACAGAGTGTTAATAGCTAGCAGTACAGTGAACTGAGGTTAAAACCACTTCAATTGGGTTGCTTAATGGGTAGCAGATTATTATTACAGTGGAGTTCAAAGGGTGTATAAAGGCTGTTAGGGTGAGGGAAGGAACAGGGTGAATGCTAAGCTCTGGAATACAACCTACAGATATAACTGGACTTTACTTAGAGTTGAGCTCCAGACTGTGTTACACATGGGGTCACATGAGACTCAGTCCACATTAGAATCCAGAATCCTTCCAGCTCCCATTCTTTTACTTTACGTAGCATAACACATGTCGGTCTTATTTAATTTACTAGCACCCAGTTATGTATGAATACACTGTTGCTATCTCAGGTCCAGATTCTGAAATGCTTACTCACAATAAGTAGCTCTTACTCGTGTGGGAAGTCCTACTTACCTTCAGTGGAGCTATTTGCATTAATAAGTAGTACTCAGCATGAACAAGGGTTGCAGAATCTGGGCTTAATGTAAATATATATTTTAAACAGGGAAGTGTGACCAGAATGGAAGGAAGCTAAATACATTTTGATTGCTGAAGAGCTATTTCCATTAAGCAGTCACTCACAGCTATAAACATTGGGATCTATTTTGGGGGGAAAGAAATGTTTGCCAAGGTTATCAATAGCTCATTCTTAGAGGAGGCACTGAATTACTCATCTCCACCAGGACAGACTGTAGGGACAGGTGGAAGGGATCTCAATTTAACAACTCATCCAAAGGCCAGTAATGCTAAAGTCTAGCATCCTTTTAGTAGTGTGAGGCAGTCTTAGTTTTAGGAATGAGTCTAAATCCTAATGTGGAACAGGGCCCCATAGCCTTCTGGCCCTGATGCAAGAATGGTACCCAATGAGCCATACAGATAATGGAAAAGACCATTATAGACAATATGTTATCTAATAAGGAGGTATAAAAGTCTTTCTTAAAATTATTTCACTATTAGCACATCCATTTTTAAAGTCTAAAACTTTACAGTGATAAATGAGGTTACTGAAATGGCTTCTATCCTGTTGTATTCAAAATATTTCTCTCATTAAAGTAAACTAAATTCCTCTTTTAGCCCTGGAAGAGCAATATAAAGCATCCCTCTCCTGTGAAAGTAGTTTAATATTCTCAACCAGAGAAAGGCACTTCAAGTCACACTTATTTCATTCTATATAAAGCGTTATAAAATTTTCTAATACCAGTTTGCTCTACATACTCTATAATCTGTCCATTACAGGTTTAATCGACAGTTGGCTATCAAGTTACCTGCACCTATAACAAGGGGACAGCTCAGCTCTACATCCATTGGGCCTACCTGCCGCCAATTGACCCTATGTATTAAAAACCTAATGGAATAGAATCCAATTTCCTTAATGTCAATCTGGGTGAAATGTAGGAGCAAAGGAATTTGCATGACTGAAGATGAAACTATATACAAAAATCTTCACTGAAGTCAGTCTGCATAATGCCCATGGGAGCAAGTAATGTTGGGTTTTTTTTAAATCATTATTACCTGCATTGTGGCTATCATCTTGACCAGTACTCTTGAGAGACCTCAAAGGCTAAACAGAATTGGGACAGGTCAATATTTGGAAGGGAAACCTCAAAGGAAACACAAGAACACTATATAATAACTTGAAGCTGACACCAGAAACCAGAAGTCCTTTCTTGCCAAAGAGTTAATGGTGACTTGTCCAGGGAAAGTCACAGGAACGTCTAAGGTAAAGGGATCCCCCCGTAGATTCCTGCTCTGGATCTGTGAAGCAAAGTCTGCACATTATTTAACATAATAAAATCCTCTAAAAACTATCAAAAGGAGCTTTTACTTACCTCCAACTATAAATGTCACAACTTTAAGTCCAAGGCCTCAGGACAGAGCAAGAAGCCAGTGCTGCTAGATCCCATTGGGAAGCTTGGAATACCCCTTTTCTAATAGTATAAAGCTCTAGCATGAAACCCTGGCCCAGCTGAAGTCATTGGAAGTTTTGCCATTCACTTCAGCGAAGCCAGGATTTCATGTTTGGTTTCTAGCCTTGCATGTTAATGGGCTTGAAGAGATGACCTCTTTGTGTACAGTACAGAAAAGCCAACACTGGAATGACTGGTCTTGAATGAGGGTAATTTTGAGGGGGAAGTACTATATTTGGGGGAAGAGGAGGGAAACATTTCTGCGGTGGGGCAATATTTTTTTAAATAGCAAGTGTTTCAAAAGTGGCAAGGGTTTGGAAATATTAAAATAAATCCCAGGAATATGGATTGGTGGGTGGAAGGCAGGTGAGCAGATCAAAAGTGCTTGCTGAGTTTATCACATGGATATCACTGCCTGTGTATGGTGTATATAGGAACATATTGAGAGAGAAAGACACTATCAACCTGTGTGATTCTGACTACTGGAATTACCCTATAAACCAACACAAATTCTATGAGATGTTTCCCCACACTCAGCTTCCAAATCCTCTTGGTCCAGTACATCTTTCAAGTCTGAAATGCTAACTCTCACATACATGTCCCTGCCTTTGCCCTCAAATAGAACTTCTACTGCACCCACTCTCACATTCACACTTGCAAACATATCAGAATAGATATGGGATGTGTAAAAACTAGACATGAGTATGCACTGTACCACAGGAATGACCAGGATCCAGATAATGAGACAAAGGGTATATATTTCTCTGAAAGAGTAAGAGAAGGATAATCGGAGGGAGTGTTGTAAGTAATTCAGCCTCAGGTCTATGAAACCTGGACCATATATAATCATCAGATGACGTTAGAAGTGTACAGGATTCAGTAGAGCCAAACCCAAATTCCTCTTTATAGTCTCTCTAAAATTGTAATAAGCACTTCTGGCAATTAACAAGAGAGGGGAAGAGGAGGCAGGTTGCAGTGTTACTTTTTAATCTGCTTTTTTAAAATGACCGATGAGAATATCTACAATAGCAAAACAAGGGGTTTTAATGCAGTATTTCAGAATGACTGGAGTGCTCAGCCTACAAAGGAAGCCATTGTCCCCTGGGATGAAAAAAATATTTCTAGTAGGCATTAAAGCACCAGCCTCTGGTTTCAGACATATCACACCACTGACCACTTTCTCAACATAGATGGCAATAAATTAATAATTTTATATTCTAATCCTTGATTGAAGTAAAGGTTTAGTGTATATTCAATATCATACAAAGAAGAAAATGAGATTATTTTCTCCACTCCAGTGGCCTATGAACAAATTGATTATATTGCAACTACAGCTTGTTTACAATAAATGAAGACAAACTCATTCACGTGCCTGGTAAAAGTTGCAAGGAATAACAATAGGGCTAACTATAGCATTGGTTACAATAATTTGATTTGCTCTAACTGTAAGGTATGGCACTGTCTGATTAATTACTCCAGCCCAGCATATAAGAGCCAAATAAAATCAAATACTAGACACAATCCAAACTACTGCTGCCATTAAATTAACTCTATCCCCATTGCTGCCAAAGGAAAGGAGCCCATTTATCACATTGAAACTTGAAGCTCATTTATTATAGCAAAAATGAACTTTTATTAAATTAGATGGTGGTATCCAAATACTCTCCTATTTTTGGATGGCAGTTTGTTTTTAAATATGTTAGGTCTTTCCCAACTCAGTTGGGATCTGAGAAGGTGGCATGCCACTGACATACCTGAAGTTTAGTTAAAGCGAGTAATAATCAGGCTTCCCTGAAATACATTATATATGCCTCCTTGATTAAGTGACAAAATTATTTTGCTGTATTTTTTTCATTCCAGTTACAAAGCAAACACTCTATTGTAATGGAGAGTTTTCATGTCATGTGCCTGGCTCAAATCTACCTACTGTGGTACAAAACTAGCCATCATTTTAATAAATATTTTTGACGCTTTCAGAGGGCATCTAATTGGCCTGCCATCACCCTTTGGTAGGCTGGCTGGTGAGTTTATTACTTATGTGCCCGTACTGCCCACAGCAACTTTGAGTGGACAAAAGGCTTACCTGTTCTTCAGTTCCTCAACAACACTTGGAATTGCCCTCATGTTCCACTGCACCTTAATCCATTCATAGGGCTGGACATCCTGAACCATAGCACAGTGTAGGGTGATTTCACTGATGGTCTCCTTAGATAAAAATAATAGGCTCAGATCAGTGGCTGCAACTGAGGAATGTTCTGTTCAGCTGAGGAGAAGGCAGGGTACAAGAGCTGCTGCCTCTCCTAGCCCTGGGGTTGCTCTGCATTTGACCATTATGCCAGCATCTTACCCCAGCCTGATTGCAGAGATGAAAGTAGCAGAGTAGTCACTATGGTCACTGTACAGCACTCGATTCCCCATCCAGTGGATATTTAAATCTGACTTTTAGGCAATTTTACACCGGCAGAGTCTGATTTTCTGATTTTAATGAGAGTTGGGATGGGCCCTAAATGATCAGATGTAGCTGAGCGCTAGTCTTAGACCCTGTTTCTTTATTGCGTTCAAGAGTTCCTGCAGTACCTGTTTAATTTTTCATCATTAGAAATTATTAAAAGTAATAGCAGCATACACAGATCTAAGCAAAGGTATAACCAAATGTCTGTACGAGTTAAAAGGCAGCAAGGGGAAGACACAGGCCTTCAGAATTCAATTGAATTCTGCTTTGATGTTTCTAGATGTATGACAGAGGCTATTAAGAGAGATTGTTTTCTCTGAAGTAAGTAAAGGATGAGGAAACGTCCTATTACCAGGCACACACAACTCATTTCTAAGTGGATTGGCTCAGACCACATATATCAGTGCAGTAATTTATCATTTTATAAATCATTATTTAAACTTTGTGTGAATGATAAACTACAACACAACATAGACACAGTGAAATAATTCAGCTCCTGGTGTCCAACCTACCTGTTTTTACCAAATGGGCATGTGTATTTGTAACTCCATTCAGAATATTAAAAAACCATGTGCACACAAAATATAGGGTCAGCATGCATACTTATCCCCTTATTTTCCTAAATTATTATAAATTAATAGAATAAAAGATTGAACTCTCTTTAAAGATTTGTTACACAAAAAAAATCCAGGGGTTCTCAAACATTTTCCGTAGCATGGACTGCATCTTAATAAAGAGATTGCCTCTTGAACACTTCCCCTCCCCTTCTGGATTGTGTGGGCCATCTACCAGCAAACAGAGAATAGCCCTATGGCAAATGCAACTGTTTCTTAGATGAAAGAGTAGAACTGGGGACATATGTATGCGTTTTAAGCCATCTTTTAATTAATTTAAGCAGCTGGAAATAAAGAGAGCCAAGCACCATGCAACCAGCAAGCTCTCCATAGATCAAGGTTAAGTAACCTCTGCCCTGCAAGTATCCTGAGAAAAAGAGACTCCTCTCAGAGGTGGCCATATACAGTAAAATTACTCCAGTCCTCTGGGATGATGTTGGGGGATGTGTGAGCATGCATCCAGTAGTAGGGCGGAGTATACCTTCTTTTGCAAAGCTTGCAAAGCTTCCAACATTGCCTATGGAAAGATCAGAACTACAGCCAATCTCCTTCATACATGATGCATTCTGGGCCAGATCCATAAAGGGACTGAAGTGCCACTGCAATCCACAGAACACCTGTTTGCCTGCTACTTAACCATGTAGGTACTGAAAATTCTATTGTAAAAGTCCCCTATGTGCCTGAGTTACTGCTTCTGGCACACACACTGCTGCCTCAGGCAGGCACCCAGACACCTCTCTCTCACATAAGCCCGAGTGTGATCCTCAAACCAGGGGAAGATAGGCATTGCCCCACCTATCTTCCTGTAGGGCCCAATTGGGTAAGCATGCTCAGCGCACATCTAACTCCACACAAAAGCGCTGGGGGAAGAGGGGTGTGAGGGTCAGCTGTGGAACGGGGGGCTCTTGTATAACTTCTAATTCATTAATTAGGGCACTCCCAGAGGGTGGGAGACTCCCAGTTCAGTTTCCCCTCTGCCTGAGAAGGGATCTGAACAGGTATCTGCCACCTCTCACATAAGTGCCCTAACCAATGGATGATAGTATATTCTGATATGGGTCTCTTTTGTTGAAGCTGTTCCACTTTGGACTAAATAATTACATGTTATTTAGGCCAGTTACTGAGAATATACTTGCACCAGTCCTGAGGTCTTGCCCAGTTCCACTAGATGCAGTGACCGAGGAATGAGTAAGCTGTACACCTTGGGGATGTTCTAATCCATATCCAGCTGATGATAGTTGCTTGGGAGCCATTTTGTCAGGTAGGGATTGCCAGAGCCCAGCAGCACTCTCAGCGCCCCTACTAGGGTTGCCAACTTTATAATCACAAAAAACCGAACTAGCCTTGCCCCTTCCCTGAGACCCTGTCTCCTGTCCCGCCCCTTTCCCGAGGCCCCGCCCCCCGCTCACAACATTTCCCCTCCTTCAGTGGCTTGCTCTCCCCCACCCTCACTCACTTTCACTGGTCTGGAGCACGGGGTTGGATACAGGAGGGGGTTAGGGCTCTAACTGGGGGTGTGAGCTCCGGGGTGTGACCAGAAATGAGGGGTTCAGGGTGTGGGAGGGGGCTCCGGGCTGGGAGTTGGGTTGCAGCAGGAGGTGAGGGATCTGGCTGGGGGTGCAGATTCTGGAGTGGGACTGGGGATGAGGGTTTTGGGGTGCAGGAGAGGGATCCATCCAGGGGGGTGGGGCCAAGGGATTCAGAGTGCGGAAGGGGGGCTGTGGGCTCCAGGGTTGGGCCAGTAATCAGAGGTTCAGGGAGTAGGAGGGGGCTGCGGGTTGAGGTAGCCCTCTTCTTCTTACGTTACACCCAAGCCTGGCCAGCTTTGGGGTAGTGCGTGTGTGAGTATGAAAGTGGGTTAGGGCTTGGAGCTCTAATGCTTTCTTTCTTTCCCTGAGTGACGTAGGAGCGTTCCCAGCACTCTCTGCTGTTATTTTATTAATAAAGATTTAAAATCTAGACACTTGATATGTTTCGTCATCTCCTCCCCGAATGATCCTGTGGTGTCAGCCTGATCAACTGATGCGCCAGGCAGATTGGTAACGAAAATCTGTCACACTTATAGGTTCATTAGTTGCTTCATTCTGCTGGCAAATTCTACATAATCATGGGCTTATTTTGGCTTTTTTCCCCTTGGTGTGGAGCTCTAAACTGTTTTTTTTAGTAATGCTTATACACCGCCAAGTTAAAAAGATAACATAACTAGTAAAAAAGACCCTCCATGTTATAGCTTATTCAGCTAGAATCAACCTTAACAATCAATATCCCATTAGGAGAGGAAAAACCTGGATTTTCTTTGCCATTTAACATTTTAAATCTAAATCGCATCTAAAATAGCAGAAACCCAAACTAAACCTTTATTAAAAGAAAACATGAAATTAGCTTTCAAAGTATCTGAGGAGTTCAGGTTGGAGTATCTGGCTACCTTTTTCCCCCCAAGGTATCCAGAACAAACTTGAGGAATCAAACCTACTGAGTGGATTTGGCTGAACTCTCTAGAATCAGACCTTTCAGTTTAAAAAAAAGTGGCTTTCCTAGCTCTTCTGCTTGGCGTCAGGATCCTGAAAAGGGCAGTTGGGACCAAGAGTCGGAGCAGGGCCAAAGCCAGGTGTTCCGAAGCAGGAAGCAGGAATGGTTAGGCCACTACAGGAGAGCTGCACTGTTGCCTGGACTCCTGATTTGATTTGGACTTCTGACCTGGACCCTGGAACCTGACAGACTCTGACCCTTGATATCGACCCTGGCCTGGAATCTGAGTATGAACTCCTCCACTACTCAGGCCTCAAGTTTGATCCTGACTGCCCCTGTCAGGAGACTGACAATTTGCCTGGGCACTTCCTGGAATGCCCCTTGAACTTATATAGGGCAGAGAGACGCCAATCAGGAGCCATGAGGCTGCTACCTGTCAGACCCCTTGAGGCAGTACTTCCCACGATCTGTATCCACAGAAGGTTATGGGTAGTGAAGCACAAGCTGGTTAGCAGCTCTGCAGACCTGGGTTCTAGACCCACTAGGCCTTACATTTGGAAAATAAGCTTTGACTATATAAACTGATGCAGTGCTGTCCAGTCTAGTTGAGTGCACAGAAAAGTTAATAAAACCAAGAGTTTGTAATGACGCAAAGACTTTACAGCCATATCTCCGTGCACTGGCTCCTGGGTCATTGGTGGGAATAAAATTCAGGACTCACTGCTCCTCACAACTTGGATTACATGGAAGTCTCCATTAGTGCCCTCCCGCTACTGCCACTGAGAAAGGGAGCTGGGAAGAGGGCCAAAGCTCTTACTGTTGTTGGCAGAAATGAAATGAGATCTAGTTGGCAAAGCGGAGCGAAAAGGGAAGCTTTTACAAAGAGACAGCTCTCATTGCCATTACCCCATCCACTCCCCTGCTCTCTAATGGCATCTCTTATGATAACTGCACCTCTTCTGTGCACCCCTAGAGCTTTAGTCCCAGATATGAGGAGCAAAACAACACGGCCTCAAACTTCCTCTTCCCGTGAAGAAAAGGGCAGAGCAAGGGGCTGTCTCACGGAAAGGCAAGCTGGCAAACATCTATATTGTTTCCCCACATCTGGGCACTGTGCTGCCTGGAGCAAGGGTAGTGGCAGTGACTTTCGAAGAAGTCACCAATGAACAGTATGGGAGAGGCACTGTGGCAGCCTTTAAAGCAGGGGTTCTCAAACTGGGAGTCGGGACCCCTCAGGGGGTCACGAGGTTATAACATGGGGGGTCGCGAGCTGTCAACCTCCACCCCAAACGCCGCTTTGTCTCCAGCATTTATAATGGTGTTAAATATATAAAAAAAAGTGTTTTTAATTTATAAGGGGGGGGGGTCGCACTCAGAGGCTTGCTATGTGAAAGTGGTCACCAATAAAAAAGTTTGAGAGCCACTGCTTTAAAGGCCTCCATTTCCTCAGTCAAGGTTACCAAGTTAGTGTCTTTACATTGATCAGCAAACATGACCCTCTTTCCATCTCCCTTCCTCAGCAGGAAGGGAGTAACACTGTCTTGCCAATTGTAAGGCCTGTAAATCTTGTCCCGGGGTATTACTGCAAATGGGATAACATGTTTTTTCCCCACATTAGTCTGCATAGACCAGGGCATCACTGAGAAAAGTAATCGGCAAATGCAGCAGCTCTCCATACCTCCATTAGTGCAGACTAATAGTAATACTTTAACTTTCCTTGTTTCTGCCACCCAAAAATCCCAAAGAACTTTACAAAAAACTATGCATTAAGCCTCACAAAACACCTCAGAGGTAAAACAGTCTGATTAGACCCATTCTTCAGCTCAGAAAATGAAGGTGCATTAAGAGGCTGGAATGAAATTTTTCAAAAGTTCTTAAGTAACTAAGAAGAACAAGTCCCAATGAAATCCTACCCTAAGTACTAAGGTCACAGGAAATTTGCTGCAAAGCCAGGAATAGAACCCAAATCACCTGACTTCCAGTCCAATGTATTAGCCGTAATAGAATTCTTTTCTTCATTCCTGCAGGTTTCATGGATCAATTGTGCTAAACAAAATGTTAAAAAGGAAGGAGAAATAAATGTCCCTCAATGACTCAAAGTGGAAGACTGAAAAGAGAGAGCTAAGCCATTTCCGCCTTTTAAGTTCTGAATTATGTTTGCTTTCTTCTTAATATTGTCTGTACATTGTGCTCCATGTGGAAAGGATATTCAGCTGCAACGAACAGTAAGTAATACATTACCAGAGCAAGAGGAGGAGTGGGGACACAGGGCTTATATATTCTAGAGCTGTAACTAGCTTTATGAAAACCTTGCTTGTTGCAAAAGCTAAGCACAACATTTTCAGATTATATTTGAAGTGAAATTGCACTGGACTCCCAATACATTCATTTTTTAAAAGTCCAGGCAATATTTCTGGTACCAGCTTGAGGAATTTCCAGCCCCAGGGTATATAGTAAATGTGCCATACTTGATGGGTTGTTTTTCCAGTTAAGTATTTTATAGCATATTATGATGACAGGGCATGACATTGTTTCTTCATTCCTTATTATATGTTTTAACTCCCCCTCCCTCCCCCAATAAATTAGGGAATTCCTTTCTTCATTTCTACAGAGAGGCATTAATCTCATATGCTTATGTTCATCTTTGATCTGCAAACTGTGCCAATCATTCATTTCTAATTATATTAACGTCATAAAATTTTACTTCTATTTTTAATTGCCAAGCAAATGACTAATTATGCAAAATCTAGAGAATCCAATTAAAAATGAAATTCTTGACATTAAGAGTGTTTACTTTGGCTGTGACTTAAGATTTTGCAATGTGCTAGTAGTATCTTAACATAATGCAGTTGGAATAACAATTTGAACCATGATTTAACAAAACACAAATATACTGCCAAACAGCTACTACTTAAATAATCTTTGGAATAGAGATTAATTCAAACCAAGTCCCTGGGTCCAAACCAAGACCCTAAATCCAAATACCCCGAGTTGGTTTTATTGGTGAGGAAAGAATCAGGGTTTCATAATTTGACCAAACATCCAAACTTTTCTGTCACTGTAATTGACCAATCTGGATTCAAACTCACTTCACTTCATCCAAACCCCCTGTGCATATGTATCAGGTCTAATTACTGCAGCCCAGGTCCATTTCTATTTTGCAATAACCACTGCAGTTCTACATGGGATCCCACATTAGTGCTACTATAGTTATTCCCTGTTAATGATACACAGCATGCTATTACTAGCATGCTTTCATTCTATAGCATATGCCTTTGTCTCTGCAGTACTTTTCTTTCACAATGAATTTCTACCTTATAAATTATATAGTTGAAATCAAAGTTAATTAGCAATGAATACTTCATCAGTGTGTTGCCGATTACTTCAAATAAACATTTTTGCCCAGAGCGGCTGTTGATCATGTGTATAGGAATTGTATGCAAAACCCATAAAACAAAACAAAAAACCACCCCAGACGATTGGCTGTGTTTGGGAATGATCTGTTTGCCAAGCACAGCAGTTTGCAGTGGCAAATACAGCCTGTTTCAGAAGCTGTCAATAAAAATCGGAGCTGAAGATTTCAGGAACACAGAGGGAATAATTCATCCTCTAAATGAAGAAAGATCACCTTCACATTACAGATGGTAGCTGTGTTAGTCTGTATCAGCAAAAAGAACGAGGAGTACTTGTGGCACCTTAGAGACTAACAAATTTATTCGAGCATAAGCTTTGTGGGCTAAAACCCACTTCATTGGATGCACGCAGTGGAAAATACAGTAAGAAGACATATACACACACACACACACACACACACACAGAGAGAGAGAACATGAAAAAATGGGTGTTGCGATACCAACATTACAGGAACTGCTTAACTTGTATTGCTTTGCATCCCTTTGTTTTAGAATAGTGAAACCAACTTCCTCATCTTCATTCCCATTGTATTTCAAAGATGTACAATAACCATTATTAAGATAAAAAGGCCCATTTAACTGATCTTATACTAGCACTGCTCAGATGATATGGTTTACAGGATCAGATCCAAATAAAGATCTAAAACCACATGAAATTGTCTGCAGTTCTGTTTTTCTAATACATAGAGACTCACGTTAAAAACTATTATGGTTTGGGGAACTGGCCATGTGAAAAATATTTGCCTTTAGCTTCTATCATATATATTGCTAACAGTATTAAAGCACAATCTTGCTTTCCTTGCACATCCATGGGGGCGTGGGGTGGTTGGGAGTACAAGGTGGGTTTACACAGTGTGCAAAGAATGCAGATCTTGGCTCCAAGCCTCTAACTTATTTGTTATTTCTCACACCTACTATCTTATTTTTTTGTTTTAACATTTTATTCATTTCACAACAGAAATATACAAAACTAAGCAGAATAATGTTACAAATTGTCACGGGGCAGGAGATGTCTCTCTTTGCTTTCGTTCTCTAGATTTGAAGCAGCGTTTTAAAAAATTGCATTTTGTTTAATTTATGTAAATCAGGACATTTCTCTAACACCAGAATATTGGGAAATAAATCTGTAATCACAGCAGAAATATTTCAGTTTGGGATAGTCCCTGAAAAATTGTGACTACCATGGCATTTCCTCTAGCTTTCAGTTGTGAGTTGCGTGCCTGTTTTCCCCTCGTTGCAAGACTTACAGGGAAAAAAATCTCATATCATTGTCTTGATTTACTGAAATTACAGAAAGATGGATCCCTGATTGGAATCCATATGGCTGCAGGCGATAAATGTATCGCATCACAGTGGGGCAAATCCTGCCTCCCATCACTACAGGTGAGCTTCAAAGAGCCCCAAATGCAGCAGAACTCATGAGGTCCCACTGTGCCCTGGTGAGGAGTGAGCAGCACCACATAAGAGAAATGCAGGGGGAGGGGAGAGAGTCTGGGGGTTGATAACCTTGAACGCCACAGGGATTTCCTGTCTATAACTGTTCGCGTCAGACTAGGAAAAAGGCAGGACCACATGGATCCCTCTGAATCCCACCCTCACAGAGGTGCAGGGACTAGGACCCTATTGCAACCCTGATACTGTAGTTTTGACTGCAGCAAGGAGGTGAATTCCATCCCTCTCTGACTGCCAGAGGACATTCCACTCCATTGGATGAATCTCAACCCCATTCACTCAGGCTTATCACAGAGTGGAGGATTGGACCGAAAGCTGCACACACATATATCAACTATAGAAATGCCACTCACAAGAACAAAAGAATTAAGAGAAGTATGGAAAGACTTAGATTAACAAGAAGCCAATCGGGGAAAGATGGACCTAGCTAAGTGAACTGATTATAAATAAGTCATGTGTTTACAACAATAGCATGTTGATACATCTTAATGTATACATCATGCTGTGTTATCCTTGCTCATGTGTCTGACAACCTGGGTTATACTGTTAACAGCAACAATTCTGTTTATATTTAATATAAAAATCAGTAACAACAAAGTGCATTTTAGAAATAGAGGGCTGCATCTTCTTCCTGCAGCATACCATACAAACAAAGGTCACTGTGTCCTTCATCTATTTGATGTCAGTCCTTTAAAAAAAAAATTCACGATAGCTATTCTGTAATTCATGCTAAATAAAAATGAAATCATTTTCACTTTGACAATTGGGGAAAAATTGTTAGCAGGCAAAACAGGAACAAAAGAGGATAACAGATTGTCGCAGTGGCAAGGTTGATACGGGCAATATATTCTTCACTAATATATATGCTGAATAACATGAAGGCTCTGACTTCGTCACACGAGACCATATGCATTCGCTTATAATGAAATTACTCTTTAACTCACCCTTATTATTAACTGTGATCTTACATTTCTGACATGCTGTAAGAGCTACATTAGACATAACAAAGGGGATATGTCAAAGGAAAAATGCCACGAGGCATGTTCTTCTCCACAGAGCTCTAGAAATATTTTATTTTTAAAACAATTATAATTTTATTTTTTTCTTCCCCCTCAGTTCTGAAAAAGCACCAGGTACACTGAAAAAAATAAAGCATACAGGAGCTCCACAATGTATTTAAAGAAAAATCTGCATCCATTTTTTATTCTTTTCTTCCCTGCCCCTTTTCTTCATTAGAATGCACAGCCATTCAGAGGGGGGAATTTCTTGCTTGCTTGTTCTCTCGCTGGAGGGTTGTTCCTTAACTGAAGGGTTATTCCTTAGCTGTTCTATTTATAGATCTGCTTCAACTGCTGTTGGGGACTCACCATTTGCTGTTCAGCACTTTATGCTCAGATAGCCTCCTGGGTATATTGCATTTTCATAAATTCTGTGAATGGCACAGAGATTGCTTCTAACATTCCATCTGCATTTTGATTTCTCCAGCAAAATCATCTCACATCACTGTTTTCCTTTTATGTTAAAAACAATTGTGGGCACCATCAATAATTTTATAGCATAAATAGAAAGGAAGCAAACTAGCTTGTCATTCCAGAAGGCTTTTCATTGCAATCTTTTTATAGCATTACCAGTTTATAGCCTTGCATCATTACCAGTGAAACAACCAGTCTGTCTGATATATGTATCAGCAGCAGCACATGGCAAGGAATGAGATGTTAAATTTATTCATGAAAAGCAACCGCTCTCACTCAATAACATTTCATCATCTTCTTAACAGGGGCCCTACATAGCCATGTAGAATAAATGTGCACTAACTACTTGGTTCATACCTTGGATGAACTTGTTGTTTTGATGCTATTGCAAGTCCATCCCAGATGCAGTGCATTGCTGGGTCTCTCCTGCCCTACTGAAGACAATGGTGAACAAATGCAGTTTCCCCCACCCTCAATACACCGCTCTGACAATATACATGGACCCGGAACTGTGCTGGGAGAAGCCAAGAGTGAATTCCCCAGCTCAGTCACAGACTAGGGCTGCCATAAACAGCCCTACACTGGCCCCCACACAAAGAGTGTGGTGTGTGTGGAAGAGGGCATGTCAGGGATAGGCGGAGGAATCTCTGTAGTGGCGCTACAGTGGGGATTCTGGGCTGCTCTGGACTGCAGAGCATCTCGTAGACAACCCTCAGGAGGCTACCATAAGCTGAAGCATCAAAGGGCTGCTCCAGCTTACTCTGGGGGCCATTTCGACTCTACCCTCCCCCACCCACCTATGAGCTGTGTCTTCCACCTTGTGTTTTCAGGAGAGCACAGCCCAGAATCTCAACCTGAAAGCGTTGCTATTGACTTCAAGGAGGGCAGGTTCAGATCCTAACATCAGTTGCTGGAGAAAAGACAGAATAATGGTGACACTAAAGGAACTGGGACTATTTGAAAGGGCCTTCTCCTAGCCCTCTGGAGGTGTGATTCTCTAGTGTATACCAAGGCCTTAGGCAGAACCATTTGAGCCCATATCCTCCTGATCAACCTGCGAGTCCCACAGCCCAGCAGGGAAGCAGGCATCGGAGCAGCCAGAGCCATATTCAGGTGGCCAGCCAGAGGAGCTGTTGACCAGCTGTGGCAGGGAAGGAAAAGCTGCTTGAAGTGCTCTTGGGGCAGCAATAGGGAATCAGCTGGGGAGGCATTGCCCTTCTCCCCCATCCCCTCCCTATAGCTCCCTGACTGAAATGCTTCAGTTTGAAAATCACAGATCATGGCTCAGGGAACATATTGTCTATTAGTAAAATACAAATTTTCTTCTAAACATGCAGTTGCCGCCTAGGGCCATGAGTTAGAGCCTCACAGCGCCCCAAGTGTCCCTCTGGTCACGCTGGCCTATGTCAAATTAGCCGAGTTTTGGTCCAGTTGCTAGGGGACAATTAGCCACATCCCAAAACCATCACCCCCAGGATCACTAATTGGCACCCTTGTTGACAACCTAAGTCCATACACCAAGGATTGAATAAGCATGGAGACTAATCTACTCTCTCCTCTCAAATTGGTCCTTCTAGAGCAGGGCTGCACCATGTTCTCAAGGTAGTGTGGGAAAACAGAGGACTTCAGGCTCCAGAACTGTCAATCCAGCGCATTCCAACAGCACTAAACATTTTCAATTAAAAGAAAAAAAATACCGGTGATACAGGCCACTAATACAGGTCAGTAATTCTTACTTGCATGGTGATAATCTCATCGGTATTTTGCACATACATGACACTACAATGCAAATATAATACAGGACCATGTCTATCTGCTGAACCATAGTGAGAGTTACACAGTAACTACTCTCGGTCCTTCTAGGTGCCATTAAGCAACTACAAAATCATGTAATTAAACATTTTACCCAGTCAACTATGCAGTTTGCCCTGGTAATTAAAGACAGTTTTCATGATGACAGTTCTGCCCAGGATAACTCTTCATGCTGTTTTTTGCTGAAAATACCATTTACCCACTGCAACTCTACTGAATTTGATAACTCTGAATTACCAGTTTCTTCCCTAGTTTACACTTTGTGTGGTTCCATTGACTTCTGCAGTGATTTTCAGCCCATACAACCCAGAATTTGGCTCGTAAGGCCAAGAGCTCAACTGTGCTCCCACTGAGTCAGTGGAGTTTTGTTACTGATTTCAACAGGAGCAGGCCCCTACATCTGTTCACATTACTCACTGACTGCAGTGCACCTACTCACAAGCATTAGGAGAGCAGGATTTAGCATTCAATGTCTGTATAAAAATGAAACTTTCCTGAACATTACTTGCATTTAAAAAGAGACGATTTACAAATATTATATCTACTACCATGGATTTTTTACTCTGTCTTGAAAGGACAGAAATATTTGTCATTTGCCATAAAACTACATTGCCACTAGAATACCAGGTATTTACCAGGTCCCAATCCTGTGCCCATAGGTCACCCTGCTGGCAGGATCAAGGCCTAACATGAACAGCAATTACTAATTTCTCTACCAGTTTCCAGTGAATCCTTGTACTGTAGTTAAAGCAACTACAAGAGTTCAATGGAAATCTGACTTTTTTAACGTTTCTACTTTTCAGCAGATTCATTATATTCCGTTTAAAGGCACAATGGACAAACTCATGTGCTTTCCATGATTCTTTATTGTTCATCCCACAGGCAGTTGTTATTGTTTAATATATATATTGCACTAACACCACGAGATGCCCGTCAGGATTGGGGCCCTATTGTGCTATGTGCTGTACAAAGGCATACCTGACATAGTGCACACTCCAAAGAGCTTCTCTTGATTGAAATGCTTCCCTTCCCAACCCCTCCCCTCAAAAAGCCACGAGGGAGGACAGGCATTCTGCCTGCAGAGCACCAGAGAGGAAACTAAATACCTATTTTTGAAGGCTTGGGGTTTTGAATTGCATAGAAGCTGCTCCATACTACTAATAAGAAATCAGGAATGGCAAGTATACCATTTAATTTGTAAAATTAATATGTCGACTAGGATAGCTTATGGCACAAAAACAAACCTGACACCTATGTCTAGCAGCAAGTTAGTTGTGACTTTTGTTTCAGTTATATTAAATATTATGGATATGACCAAAAGGGAAAAAATTTTCTCCAGTGTAAACACTTCTCTCTCTTTCCATACATGACAGCCATGAAGCGCACACTAGAAGGCAGCAGTACAGTGATACTATACTATCTGAAGTATAGGAACAGATGCGTTAATTCTTTATCTAATATGCTGAGGTGACACTGGCAGTGTCACATCCTGTTTAAGAACACACAAAGCAACCAGTGGGACTATGCAGTACTAATCACATCTCAGCAGCATTACCGGGCTGTGAGTAGGGGGGGAAAAAGCAGCTGAAGAATGGTGAAGCAGTGCACATGAAGTGTCTAGTATAATGCAATGAATACAGTAAATTATACACACCCTCATGCAAGTATATGGTGATATATAAATATTTACAGTGACATCATAGCATATTCATATTTCCCTCATATTTCTATGCTCTGCCATTTGGTGCAAATTGAGCAGAATAAGTAAAAAAGTTATCTTAGAAAACCTGATTAACCTCCCTTACCTAACTTCACCAGTGCTATTCCACTGTATTTTTAAAGTGATATGTATGTCCCATCATCAACATCAGAACAATAGTGCTACTAAATAATTCCACAGGGGGTTCATCAATGCAAAAGTCCTCTCCACTCCTCTTCTCCCAAACTTCCTCCCTGCTCAAGCCTTATCTTAACCTCCATGATCTCACCACGCAATTCTGCCCTTTACAGCCCCATGCCCCTCCACAACCCTGCTGTCCCTGGCCACCACTCAGAGCGTCACTTATACTCCACAGCACCATTCCTCAATATGTTCCCATACTCCTACTACATTCAGCTTTTAAATACTGACAGATATCCTGTATCAACACGGGATTCTGAAAGCTGAATGAGACATAGAACCAGGAGGCCTGGGAGGCAGGAAACATGGGAGCAATTTTGAGCATGTAGGAAATGGGGCTTTACAGCTCTGCAGGGTGAGAAATGGAGCTAGAGAGAACATTGGATCTCTGCAGGCTGAGTACAAGAAATAGTCCACCTGTTGTCACTGGCGTCAATGTTGGCACTTAAAAAAAAAAAAATAGGGAAATTTCCACATAAAAACCTTGATTAACTTTGAGTTAAGATTGCCAGACTGAATATCCCATGAAAACAGACTGGAAGAGCAAGAAAATAAGTTATTGAAATTATTCAATACCTCTACACTCCACTCACTAGTTCCCCCTTTCCCATCTAAGCTACCTCCCTCTTACTACATATATCCCACAAAATCTCTACTCTTATGCTGAAAAACGAACAAGCACCTTTAAATTGTGATGGTCATTGGTTACACAGCATGTCCATGTATTTTGATTAATAATATAGGGTCAGTGAGACTTTCATAAATTACATGGTACATAATTGACAGGGGGGAAATATCATGAGCTTTTCGTAAAAAAAGCTAGTAAATGGTTTGGTTTTAGTGTGGTGGTAAGTCAGGTTTAATGTCAGACTGCAAATAATAATGGAGATAAATTGTCCCAAACATTACAAAAAATCTGAATGGGTGATTTATGTTACTGACCATTCTACATCTGGTAATTTGTGTGTAGAAATTACAGACTTGAAATGTGGGTGTGAGAGTATGATATTTGGTAAGGCTGTCCTGGGTTTTTCAGAAGATATGTGAGTGGTAGAAGGGAAGAGGCAGAGGATGAGAAGAACAACGGTTGAGTGGAGTGTGGCTGAGTTGCTGAATGACTGCTGAATAGCTGCTTGTTTTCTTGCACTTTAAAGTCTGCGTTGGTGTGGTTTGCACTCAAGCAACCTTAACTCAGAGTTGAATGTGTGTTTTTTAGGAGGGAATATGAATAAAATTAATGGTCTCATAGAATTAAGATCTTTATATCCCCTATACATGAAAAAATAGTAAAGGCTCATTTAAAAGTGTGGAACTCTAGCAAAAGCATGTTCAGACTTGAAGTATACAAAAAGATGGCGCAATAGTTAAAAGAAAATAACTTTGTTACTTAAGTCACAGGTGTGCTGATTTATACACTGAGGAATTTCACTAATGGTCCTACAAAATCCACATAGATTAAGATTCATGAGTTCAGTTTGCTGGATCTTTTCTGCTACATTGTGTTTGGTGGGGGAGGGGGTTAAATAATTTTCCCCTTTGAATGGAAGAAATAACTTAAAAGATGGTATTTTAGGCTGGCAGCTTGTCTAGTGACCTGGAACATCTCTTCAGAACAAAAATTAAAGAAATACTTTCTCCAGGGTAAAATTTCTGTAGCCCCTTTTTGACATCAGGTTGGGCATATATTTAAATGAGCTAGCAAAGGACATTTAAATTATCTAAGGTCTGGTGGGGTATTTATTGTTCTGCTCATTTCCATTCCCATTCCCATCCTCAAATCTCAAAATAATATAGAAAATGGAGTGCTGTGTATTTTAATTGGACAGATCATAACTGGAATCTCAGATCTGAACCTCTTCAGATCACAGGAGGGGAGGGTTCAGATTAGAATCCCTCATTCTGACCCAGACCCCCTACTGTTTTGGTTCTAGAAGAGTTTTCTGTTTCCTGTTTGGAGGCTGCTGAATTTTCATGAGAGCAGCTGATCCTGTGAGATTTCCAACAGCTAGGGCAAAAAAACTAATATTTTTTCCCTGTCAAAATGAGTCCAAACCTCAATTCAAACTCTAGTCTTTTTTTAAGGCTAGAATCCAAACCTAAATCCCTAGACTAAACATAATCCCAATCCAGATCCAAAAACATCTCTTCGGTAAATCTTTAATTACTGATGTGGCACAAACTTTATTTTGTAAAGAGATTTTCAGAATGATAATGAAAAATATGTGATTTTACCATATCTAACAGTTTTCATCCAGGGATCTAAACATATTACAAACATTAATTAATTCCTCATACCCGCCCTGACATGGGTGGTGGGGATTTAATGGAATTGCTTCACCCAACCTTGAAATGAAATCATTTCATTTGAAATACACTAGAATACCTCTTAGGAAAGGAATTAAAAGTTAATACTTTAGCCAGTTGGAACTGCATGGGAATTGTAGGTAGGCAGAACTTAATTGCCTAAGCTAGAATTTGGTCAAAACACAGTGGTTAATAACCCTCCTTTGACATAAAACACTGTGGGATTTTAATGATCCAAATGGTTAGTAAATCCTGGCCCCATTTAAGTAATTGAAAAACTCCTCTGACTTCTATGTGGCCAGGATTTCATCCTGTGATTTATAGCTCGTCCAAAAGACTTTTTCCTTAACTACAAGTTTTTCTTTTGTTCTGCCCCCCCCCCCCCCTCCGCCAGAGTTATTTGGTTTTTCCTCACAATCCAAAATAAATTCATAGAATATCAGGGTTGGAAGGGACCTCAGGAGGTCATCTAGACCAACCCCCTCCTCAAAGCAGGACCAATCCCCACACAATTAACACAAAAATATTGATAATTGGAAATAGCTAGAGAATTAACATAGCAAAAGTTCATTAGAAACAAAAGAAATGGTTATAAACATGGTAGAAAGACAAAAGGGGACTCAATTCACATGAGAGATGAGAATTCACATGAGAGATGGTCCACCTTTAAAGCTTACAACATATTTACTGGATATGTAAAGCTGTACAAGGAAACTAGGAGCTAATTGCTAACCACAGAAGCATATGCTCTCCCAATTGACGCTGGAGTCATTCGATTGTTCTCCTATGCCATGCCAGAACTGACTAACTGGAGGAAGCACTCACCTGGTACTGGGAGATGGGCTAATTCGTAATGTGGGTAAAGTGTAACAATTACTTCTTCATATGAAAATTATTGTAATAAAATGTGGTGATTTATGTAATCCATTGGAATTCTTTGAGCATGTCAACAAAGTCATGGATAAAGGAGAACTGAATGAAATAATTTATTTGGATTTTCAAAAATCTTTTGATTAATTTCATCACAAGAAGCTCTAAGAGGTCTGGGGTGAAAAGTAAAATCAATGGAAAAGAAACCAGCTAAGAGACTGCAAACAAATAGGTATGAATGGTTAATTTTCCCACAAGGCTATATGTGAACAATAGGGTGATCAGAGTTTTTAATACTAGTACCAATGTTGTTTCATAATTATCTAGAAAGGGGAGAAAAAAGTGAAGTGGGAAAAGTTACAGACAAAATTATCTAGGTTAGTCAAGATTAGACAAGAATGAGCAACTTCACAGGGACCTGAGAAGTCTAAATAAATGGGCTTCATGACAATGGATGAAATTCAGTGTTGACAAATATAAAATAATATACATATGAACTACTCACCCACATTGATATGTTGTATATTAACTGTAACTGCCCAAAAGAATGTTAGGTGCCATTACATACAGTTCAGTGAAAACTTCTGCTCAAGGTGCAGCAATAGGGGAAAAAAAAAAACAAAAAAAACCACACACCAATCCTCAAATGTATTGAATACATATAAAAAGAATGGGATAGAAGAGAATACTAAAAATAGAACGTTATCATAAAAGTCCACGGTACGCCTTCACTTGGAATACTGAGTTCAGTTCTGGCTGCCCCACCTCAGAACATAAAGCAGAAGTAAAATGGGTCCAGAAATTATTAGAGATTTTCAACCATTTGGGTCTGTTTTGTTTAGACAAGATGACAACTAGGAGGCAACATAATAGAGATACAAAGCCATGGTGGCACATGAGAGTGTGTAAGTCAGGTGCCCCCATTTGCCTTTTCTCATAATAAAAAACAAAGGTAACACATTTTTATACCAGTAAAGGGCTATTTTTTTTAAAAAAAAATTACACAACATAAAATTAACCTGTGGCGCTTGCTGCCACAAGATTTTATTGAGACCAACAGCTTAGCAGGATTCAAAAAAGGAGTAAAATATCTATATGGATAATGTGAACATCCAGTCTTAAATTAATTAGGATTTTTTAAAATCAGGACTATAAATTCTCATGATTCAGGACATAAGCCAACCGCAACCTGCCAGCATTCTCAATAAGCCTCAGACTACCCGATAAGTATTTTTATCCCTATTTTACAAGTGTGAGATTTAGGCACAGAGGTCCAGTTCCTGGCCACTAGTAGCCCTTTTATTCCTCTGGAGTAGCACAGCTCTATGCCATCCTCCCTTGTAGCTCCATAGCCTAGAGGGTATGACAAGGAAGGGGTCTGTTACTAGATAAGTTGGAGCTAGGCTGACCAGATAGCAAGTGTGAAAAATCGGGACAGGGAGTGGGGGGTAATAGGAGCCTATATAAGAAAAAGCCACAAATATCAGGACTGTCCCAATAAAATTGGGACATCTGGTCACCCTATTTAGAGCAGAGGTCCCCAAACTGGGGGCATGCCTCCCTAGGGGGGCGCAGAGGAACATTCGGGAGGGCTGGGGGGGCCCTTTCAGGGCCGGAGCAGGGTGACCACCCCGCTACAGGGGACCATTGAGTTACAGGAACCCTGAGGTTGGTCTAATTTGTGCCAAGAGCCAAACTGGCCTCTGGCCCAGGAGAACAGAGAGAGTGTATGCATGTGCATAGTATAAAAAAGGATATATAGCCACCTCCAGTCCCCTCCCCCTTGGATCACTACTACATAGAACTTGGCCATATTAGAGAAATTAATCCAGAGAATCTAAGGCACAAATTTTCAACTGTCTTATCATTAAGGGTGCCCCAGGTTTTTTGGGCACCTAGGGTCAAGTTTTCTTGAATGCCTACTACCTGCAGCTCATACCAATTTTATTCAAAAAAGGTAGACTTAAGCGTGAACTACAACTGCTCAGTACTTCTATTTTTTTTTTTACCCCTAAGTGCCTCAATTTTGGCTCCCCAAAACTAAGGTGCCCAATATTAGTGGATATTTGAAAACTTGGGCCAGCGAGTTAGTAGCACAGGTGGCAACAGAAACCAACAACCCTGAGTCCTAGACCCCTGCTCTAATCTTTAGACACACTCCCTCTCTGTTAAAGAAGAGGACTTCACCATACCAGAGTTTCTGATTCCACCTCAATACTTATGGAAACAAAGAATCAGGGTTTATCCTTGTCTAATCCTAATATTAGGTAATAAGATGTCAAAGATGCAATTTACAACTTCAGTGAAAATTCAAAACATGATTTATTTAGTTCAGTAAGTTTTTTTTCTTTTTAAAAAAATCTGATTAGAAGCATAGTACAAAACTGCAGGGCTTAAGTAATCAGAGATGATTGATAGAGCATACATTAGCTTTTTGTTCCAGGCAGTTGTTTCAGAGCTGGGGGGGAAGGGGGGGAGAAATGTACAGGGCCCACCAGTAATGGCTTGTGTTCAATATTCAGAATTTGCATTTTGTGTTTAACTTGTTGGTACTGTAACTCAGTACCATCCCTCTTTGCTCTACAATATCAATAACATATTAAATCTTCAATGGAAATTCCTTCCCTCCTTGCTTACAAAGGTGTGCTGCACAACCAGATGCCTTGCACTACATGGATTGCTCTATTCATTGACATTTTCTTTAATGATGCCATGCTCTAACTGTTAATGCACAATCCTGCTGCTGTGCTTCCTAAAGCAGGCAATAATAATACATCAGTGATTCTATTCACTTATGAATACTACAGCTTCAAATACCACTTCGCACAGAAATGATTTTCTTATATAGCTTTTTATTAAAGCCTACCTTGACCACTGCCCCCCTGTTCACCCAGGCTGGGCTCCGTGATCAGACCACAAAAATTTAGAGCCCTTCCATGCGAAAGAAAATATCTTTAGGTCATGAATTCTGGGATCTGGAGAGTGCAGAATTGTAAATTAACCTGCTGCATACTCCTTAATGTAACCTCCTTGTATACAGGCCTCATAACACCATGGAAACAATGGAAGAAACGAAACTGCAATAACTTAAAAAATAAAGTCATGTCAGCCATTGTACAACCTGCAAGAGAAAAGGCTCAAAGGAGGTTGGATGTTTACAGAAGTATCACTTTACATTCATCTATACAAGAAATATGGTCAAGGGTTCTTCAAAACAAACTGCTGGATAAACTCATTGGACCTGTACAGTCACCATTTTGATCATAGCATAGTTCTTTGTTAGTAATCTGGGCTGGTTGATCATTGCAAGGAAAGTCCAGGAAAGATTTCCAAGCACTTTAAGTTTGTGGTACAATTAGCCCTTATCATTTATTACTTTATTATGGTCATGCCTAATAACCCCAATCAAGGATAAGGCCCCATTATGCTAGGAGCATTACAGACACGTAATAAAAAAGATGGTCCCTGTTTGTAGTGAGGTCCTTGGTGGGCTGGGTGGCCTAGTGGTTAACATTCACTCAGCTGGGGAAGGGGGGTAGTGGTAGAGGAACCTCGGCCTGCCCACTCCACCAGGCTCCGAGCCAGGGCCCTAGGAGGGTCAGCAGCGTTGACCCCTGGACAATGAGGAGGGTTGTGGACCCTGTGTGTTACCCGCCTGGTGTCGCTTCTTACCATTGCTCTCTCCACTTCAGGTCCCAGATAAGGACAAAGAAAGTATAAAAGGGAAACCAAACCATCAGCCCCAACCAGGCTGAGCATACAGTCCTTGGTGTCTCAAGGAGGTGTCTCCAATTCCTTTTGCAGGAGCCTGCAGGATAGGTCTGAACTCCTCCCCCTTCTGAACTGGGTTGCTCCCTTTTCAGGTGTGACTCCAGTTGGCCATGCTATGCAGGGTTAGAGCTAGCTGGTTCATATCATTGGTTGTTCATAAGACTGATGTTCATAAAATCAAAGTTCTACTGTAAAGCAATCAGACATCAGTAGAAAAGCTGAAGTCTCAGTTCACCCCTTGCCTAACAAATGCTAGAAGACGATGATTTGTAAGCATCACCACAGTGGTAGATTTTAAGGAGTGATTTAAAAGAGAATATGGTTTTACAAACTTTGACAGAGGTTTTCCCATGCATGGGGGCGATAAGGTACAGCTGTTTTTGAGTGATGAGCAGAAAAGTGGGTGTTCAAGACTGGCATTATTGACAAAGTAAATAAAATGGGCAGGGCTAACTCGTGAAGAACGCTTGCATTTAATGCTATGGAGGATGCGGAGCCAATGGCGGGAAGCAGAGAGGGAGTATCTTGGTCACCATCATGATTTTTGAAGGGTCTTAAGAAAATATGGATGATATAGAAACATTAGCCAACAATTCCATAATTATGTTATTGGCCAGTAGCCCATCCTCTTGGCATTACAGAAGCTATTCAGCTGGAGTGAATAATCTCTCCTCACACCCCCACAATCAGTATTTGGCTTCTCTTTGCAACAGTGTTAGATGAGGCAACTTGGCCCATACCCATAAGGGGTTTTAGGCACTTAAGTCCCAGATTTAGACATTGCTGTGATCCACAAAACCCGTGCTTGGATGCCGCCCAACCCTGTATGCGCCTACATTTCCACTGTAAAAGTTCTTTAGACATCTATGTATCTGTCTCTGGGTACAAGCACTGGTGCCTTATGCCAGGTGCCTATCTCATACCTATGCCCCAATGTGATCCACATGGCAGGGGACAATAGGTGGAGGCCCAGTCTGGTAGGCATTGTCAAAGCACACCTACTGACATGGGTCCCATTTACAAATCGAGGAGGAGATGGTGGTGGTCCCTCCCTTATAACGTTTAGCCCAGTAGTTAAGGCACACTCCTGAGAGGTGGAAGCCCCCTGTTCAAATCCTCTCTCAGGATATGGGCTCCTGGCTCTGAGTTACAAGCAGAGATAAGTGACAAACTCTGTAAGGGGTGGGGTTTAGGACACACCCGCTCATCAGCATCTCCCAATGGCTAGTGTAGGCAGCTCCCTGCCTAGTGTGCTGGCTCTTAGGCACTTGTAGATCCCATTCTTATCTCCCCCATTCATTGTAGAGGGAGCCTAGGTGCCTAACCCAGGCTTTGTCACTCATTGTTCTGGTGATTTTCAAGGCACCTCAAAGTTACATATTGCAACACTTAAATCCTTTTGTGGATCTAGGCCTTTGTGACCTTCCCCTGGAGTCTGTTCAGGCAAACTGTTTAGTCCATTTTGTTTGCATGCACTAAAGATGTTGGAAACCCTTATTAAGGGAACTGCTCTTTCCAGGTGACTGGGCCCTCGACTTGTAGTGGATTCAGAAAAAGCCCTGCAGATTATGACATAATTTTGTAAAGACCTCTGTGCACTTTGGCTTAACAATTAGCATTTCAATGACTATAGCACACAGCATCCAGCACCACACAACAGCATGTTGAACCAAACATCAGGCTCAATGGTGCTGCAGTTACTACAGTACCAGCATTTATTTCTCTTCTGATAAGAAGGCTTAAATAAAGATGTTAAGTCATATATATAAAAAAAAAAAAAAGCTGGTCATTTAAATAACGTGGAAGCAACCCAGCACTGGATTTTTCTACAAATACCCAGGTGTCATAACAGAAGTTCTTTCAACTCTGCTTTATGAACCTGGAACTATGAGTCCAGTGAAAATGATCCAGCCAACACAGACCAAATTTCATATTTTTGTTGCTGAATATTTGCAATCAACTGCTCAAGAACCTATGGGTATGTCTACACAGCAATCACGAGATATGACTACAGCACATGCTGGCAGGCCTGAGCTAGCTTTGATTTGGGTTCACAGTTGGTCCTGGAAAGTTTTGGCTCGTCAGCTACACAATCACTATTAGAGAAGCTAGCTTGCTAAAAATAGCAGTGAACCTGTGGCAGCCTAGGTGGTAGCTCAGGCTCGCTGCCTGTCTACAAGCCAACCCAGGACCCTCGGTACATACTCAGGTGGCTAGCCCATGCTACCTCACTGCTATTTTGATCTAGCTAGCTAGATCAAATCTAGCGCAGGTATGCCTACAGATGCTGCAATCACACCTCCCAAAAGCCCGAGCTGAAGGGATTTTCACCCAGAAGCAGAAAAATGACCCATGGAATATAATTCAATAATTTTGATTGAATGAATATGCATGGTTGGGGTTTGGGGGAGGGAAGGTGTGGGGGAGGTATGAACTAGCTCTACTAATCCTCCTGTCATAATTATAAAGGGAAGGGTAACCACCTTTCTGTATACAGTACTATAAAATCCCTCCTGGCCAGAGGCACAAAATCCTTTTACCTGTAAAGGGTTAAGAAGCTCAGATAACCTAGCTGGCACTTGACCAAAAGGACCAATAAGGGGACAAGATACTTTCAAATCTGGGAGGGGGAAAAGGTTTTGTTTTGTCTGTCTGTTCTGTGTGCTTGCCGGAGACAGATCAAGAAGGCAATTCAACACAATTAGAATTAGTAAGTAATAATAAAGGAATGCATTAGCTTACTTTTATTTTGGCTTGTGATTTTCCTTGTCTAGAGGGAGGTTTATCCCTGGATTTGTAACTTTAAGGTTTTGCCTAGAGGGGAGATCCTCTATGTTCTTGAGACTTTTGTTATTCTGTAAAGTACTTATCATCTCGATTTTACAGAGGTAATTCTTTTACCTTTTGTTTAATTAAAATTCTTCTTTTAAGAACCTGATTGATTTTTCATCGTTTTAAGATCCAAGGGTTTGGATCTGTGTTCACCTGTACCAATTGGTGAAGATATATTCTCAAGCCTGCCCAGGAAAAGGGTGTAGGGGCTTGGGGGGATATTTGGGGAAGGTAGGGCTCCAAGTGGCCCTCCCTAAATGTTTGTTTAAATCACTTGGTGGTGGCAGTGTTACTTAATCCAAGGAATAGGGGAGTTTTTAACCTAAGCTGGTAGAAATAAGCTTAGGGAGTCTTCATGTGGGTTCCCACATCTGTACCTTAAAGTTCAGAGTGGGGAGGGAACCCTGACACCTCCACATGCAGGGCTGTCCCTAGGCATACACAGCATATGCGGCTGTATAGGGCACCCAAAAATTTGGGGCACCATTCCCCTCGCTGGCCGTGGCTGGAATCCTCTCTTCTCCGGCCCCTCTCCCGCACTGGGCCGGCGGGCTTCTCCCCGCCCCCAACCCTGCCCCCTCCCTCCCTCACTGCTCTGCCGCCCCAGCACCCGGGAGCCCAGAGCAGAACAGCCAGTCACTGGCAACCCAGCCCACCACCACCCAGAGCAGAGTCCCTCCCTGGACCCTGCCTGCCTATGCCACCGCTCTCCAGCGGGGGCCAGGACAGGAGGAGTGAAACTTCCACATGAGTAAGGGGGGGGGGGGGGCGGACGGACGGGACACGGACTTAAAGTGACAGTGCGCTCACTGTCACACACACACACAGAGTCTCACACAGAGACTGGCTCTCACACCCACATACACTCTGCCTCTCACGAGTCACAGTCCCCCAATACAGACTGAGACTGTGCCTGTGTGTGTAAGACACACTCCCCAACACACACACTGTCACACAGATCCCAGACACACACACACACACACAGGCTCTCTCTCTCTGTCTCTCTCACACAGACATACACTCACACACTGTCAGGCACACACACACACTTGTATTATTATTGTTGTTATTACTGCTTGGTACTTCCTGTCAAAATGCTCATGGTGAGCCAGGAGTGGCGAGGGGCTGCAAGAGGGCCATGGGCTCTGGCAAGATGCAGCCCCCATGTGACAGCGCGAAGCCTGTCTTGAGTCACTGCCGCAGCGTCTGCTACATACGAAGCTCAGTGTGTGTCAGCAATGGGGAGGTTCTGGGGGTTTGCGCGCGGGGGAGTGGCTGTGTCCCCTCGACACACTAGGGTCAGCAGCACTGGCTGGGGACTGCCTTCAGTGGAGCATAGGCACCAGTTTAATAATACTGCATAGGGCCCCATAAATCCTAAGAACAGCCCTCTCCACATGCCAGCTATTCTACAGTGTAGCAGCCAAACATCCTGTCACCCACCTTCCATTTGCTCCTGTTATTTTCTTTCCCTTCACAAGAAAGAAGGGAGAAGCAGGATGAACCCAGAAGAAATCAGGATGTATTACTGTAAAATAGAAATCACTTTCAAACCACAACAGGCAGAAAAGAAGGCACTGACACATCAGCAAGAGGGAGCAGCAGCCCTAGGGCAGCTTTAACCTGGCACTAGTCTTCAATTAATAACGATGGTGAGGCTGACAAACCAAAAATTTTGGGGACCAACTATGAACCCACATACAATGGAGAAAAGTTACGTTATTCTGTAAATACAGTACTCTCTGCACGTTGGGGATTTATGTGATGCCATGTAAGATATTCATCAGAATTTTTAAATCTCTTTGTTGGGAGATTTACTGTCTGATTAACAATTCTGGCAGGCTTTCAAGAAGTTTGGATATGAACTAAAAGCAGGTATTTTGAATTAGCTGTGTTTGGTTTGAGACCATCAGTAATTCAATACCAGCACAATTTGACTTAAAAGATTTTAAACAATCCAATTGCTAGGCTTAGAAAACTCTCAAGCTGGAACTCCATCAGATAAGATCAGTACAGCGCAATTTTATGCATGAATAAGTTCAGGTGACAGTTTACACTTTAATTAAGTTTGCAAAATGGATCATTTTTCAAAGAATTTTACAGCTAATGCATCTAATATTTGATTCCTCAGAGTCAGAGAGTGCAATATCACATTTAAAAGAATCTCGGGTCTCTGGCCTTTTAGATGACAGAAATCAGTGGCAATTGCAACTAAAGCCTCCAGAATGACTTTCATAGAATGTGTTGGCTCTTTCTGCATCTGCGTTCTGGAAATAGCTTCTTTGGCACAATTCTTTGTCATGTGGACTACAGGGAGATTAATTTGGGGAATAGGACTAAACCTATCAGAGTGTGTGCCTGCCTTGGGTACGTTTGTAAGCATTTTGCTGCAGTGATACAATTCCAGTGGGGCTACCAACAGCAGACAGGGCATAGTTATGCTTAATCACTGGCTTATGCTATGTGATGGCTAAAAACACCTGTGCCCTAATTACACTACAGCTCTAAACATTTATAGCTGTGGTGGAGCTGTACTAGTGCTGCAAAAGGCTTAAGAATTTCTCAGGGCAGATACCCCCCACTTAAAAGTTTTCCTAGTGTTTACAGTGCTCGGAATACAAGAGGGCCAACAGAAAAGCAGCACTTTACAGATCTGTGTTCAGAGCTAAAGGTCTAGATAATAAGACTTATAACACAGCACTTTTCTTCCATAGGTCTCACAGTGCATTACAAACTTAAGTCTATTTTCAAGAGAGGGAAAAGATGCAGGACAACAGGAAAGAGGAAAGAAGGGAATTAAAGATGACCTTAAAATATTACTTTGTACCAATGCCACTTCTTGAGGGTGCAGGAACCAGATTCTGACACAGCCACAGTTGTCTTGCACCCTAAGCTAGCTGAACCCAGAGATTTTATGAAGCTGATGCACTTAGACTCTGAGGGGGAGGTGGTGGAACTTTTGTGAGAGCATCACTTGGTGTAAATTAGGATCATTCCATTGATTTCAATGAAGTGCTGCTGATTGACAACAGCTGAGGCTCTAACCCACCATCTCTAATAGGAACAAAAGTCTGCTCAGTTATTTAATACCTCCTGTTACAGTTATAGAACTATTACTATGTAATAGTACAAACTTGGGATTCCTGACCAGTAATAACGACTGGAGTGCAAATAAGTCCTGTGTCCTCAGATCATGATGAGCGTTTAGTACCAAAATGCTGTCTGACCAAACTCATTATTGTGCTTTATCATTTCCAATTGTATCATTTGCAGTCACATCTAATGGAAAATTCGTACTGCATTGCTGCAAGTTCAGAGATCCAGCTTTTTCTGACCTCCTGGGTATGGTGCCTGGCTTATCTTTGTACAAAAGCTTTTGCATGGGAGGGATCTTGGAGGGGGTTTGGAGGTTCTTTTTTCCCTAAAGGAGGCAGGAGGGGGGAGAGTAAGAGAGAGAGAGAGACTTTTTGGGTACCTAACCAAGCTGCATGTTGTTTTTGTTTCATACAAATAGGTCCCTATGCCCATGCAGAGCTCCTTGCAGGATCAGGGCCCTATTAATTTGTATTATTTTAAAGAGACGGGGAGGCAGAGAAAGATAATGTTGATCACATGCAGGACCAATGTTTATGCAGAAATATTCAATTCAATATCTCACATTTTCCAGTCATAGGAAGGCAAAAAGAATTCTCCGCAAATTTTCTTATCCATATTACAATCTGGTTTTAAAAGTCTTACCACTCATCTATTTGTCTATGATCTTGTATGCAGAATAATCCGTGTGCACAATTCCCTATAGACATGTAGTTTCTTGAGTTACAGCCATTCTTTCTACACACAAAAGGGCCTCATTCTCATTTATACTAAGACCTCTTTATACAAGTCTGGCAATGTAAATGTACCTTACAGCGGACAAAAATTAACGCTGCACTCACTTTAAAGCATCTTTACATTGCCAGACTAGTGTAAAGACATTCTAATATAAACGATAATCAGGTTCAAAACCTGAGAGCTATTTTATTTCTTTAAGCTTTTCTTTTTCACAGAACTGTGTCAAATCTGTAATATTCTGTACTTTTTTTGTCCTAAATAACTTCTCACAGCATAAGTGATGCAATTGCTATTTTATAGTTTATTTTACTTTGTATTATGCCAGTGTGGCCTACTGCTTATTTGAAGATATTGGCAAAAATAACTAGGAAAGTGGTGCAGGGAAGGGTGGTCTTATGGTTAAAGAACTGGGCTAGAACTCAGGAGATCTTGGCTCATTTCCCAGCTCTGCCACAGACTCCCTGTATAAACCTTGGGTAAGTCACTTAATCTCTCTGTGGTTCAGATCCCCACCTCTGATATGGGGGAAATACTTACTTTCTACCACCCTTTGATAATTTTGCCTGTTTAGGATTGTGAGCTGTGAATAACATAAAACTATGTGTTTGCACAGTGGCTACCACAGTAGGACTCTGGTTTAAATTAGGACCTTTAGGTGCTATTAAACTAGAAATTTATAAAATACTAACAAATCTGAGAGGTGCAGACAATTTTGTTGTGATTTCCATGTTATCTCTAAGTCATTTAACTATATAGTCAACATTTTTGTCATACACTGACTTTTTCCAGCTGAACGTTACAGGATCGTATTCCCATTTGTATTCCTTTAAAAAAAATTAGGTGTGAAAGCCATTTAATATTCAAAAAGCTCTCCTCCCATCCTCTATTAATAAATGTTCTGAAAACCCAAATTGTTCCTTATAATGCCTGATTTTCAAAACTTTTAGGCATATAAATGTGCAAGAATATGCATGTCTGGTTGTCATAAGAGTTCAATGGGATTGCATGGACAAATCAGACTGCTTGCCATTCCAAACCTTTACAACAGTAGTTTGCAACTAAGCAACCCTACATGTTACTTAGTTCTCTGTGATAATGGCAATCACTGTATTTGCACGTGCAAATGACAGCTTAGAAGCATGTATGCCCATGGTTATTTGCACCTGCAGACACCCAATTTCACACGACTGCAATAATTGTATCCCCCTATTGGGTATACAAAGGCATAGATATGTGCCTAAAATGTTTGAAGATCAGGCCCATAAATACTACACATTATCCTGTGTCTCCATCTTATCCTGTATGTTCTCATGCCTTCTTGTGTCGGAGTTCTCTGCATGTGGGGAAAAGGGGGCATTCAGCGACTCACTCTGTCACTTATTGTTCCAAACTAGAGGAGATGATAAAGCATGAGACTCCATCTCATTAAGTTTCTAGAGCTTTATTAATTACAATTAAGAATATGGGTGTACTCAGAGGCTACTGAAGACAACCTGCTGCCCTAGACAAAACTTCAGCATGCTGCCATACCTCCTACAGTGCTCGTCTGCCTCAACCCTCTAGGTCAGCCACTGTACTCTCCCTGCCAACTGCAGGTTAACAAATGTTCCATGGCAGTGTTGCAAGAAAAGAGGTGTGCAATGGAATCCCCTCCCCCAGGAGCCCACTGGAATCCAGAGCAGTTCATCACCAATTCAGGCCCGCATGCCTCTCGTCAGGAAGGGCCTCTCATCTTGAGACACTTCTCTCCCATACTCTAGAGCGCACAGCCTAGCCCATCAACATGAGGGTACTTAATTCGGAGTAGAGTCAGTATATAACTTATCTGCAGGGATGTGCGCCGCAGGCTACTCTGAGTTAAAACAATTGCTCCATATGCAAGAGCATGAGCCAAGGAGGCAGCCAGGGCTGGAGCTAGGACTGAGCAGGGCGCAGAGCGATCACAGTTTGGGGGCTCTCCCGCTAGGGTGACCAGGTGTCCGGTTTTCGACTTGAACACTCGGTCAAAAAGGGACCCTGGCAGCTCCGGTCAGCACCACCGACCGGGCCATTAAAAATCCAGTCGGCGGTGCTGCAGAGCTAAGGCAGGCTAGTCCCTACCTGTCCTGGGGCACCACGCTGCACCCCGGAAGTGGCCAACATGTCCGGCTCCTAGGCGGGGGGGGAGGCGGCAGGATTTGGGGGGCGGCATTTTGCCACCCTCGGCGGAAATTCAGCGGTGGAGGGTCCTTCCGCTCCGGGTCTTCGGCGGAAATTTGGCGGCGGGTCCTTCACTTGCTCCAGGACCCGCCGCCGAAGTGCCCCGAAGACGCGGAGCGGAAGGACCCCCGCCGCCAAATGCTCAGAGGAGGAGCGCTGCCGCCTAGGGTGGCAAAAGCCCTGGCGCTGCTCCTGCCCAACTCCCTACCCCAGCCCAGTGAAAGTGAATGAGGGTGGGGGAGAGTGAGCCACCAAGGGAGGGGGAAGTGTAGTGAGCGGGGGTGCGGCCTCTGGGAAGGGGCAGGCCTAGGGTGTTCGGTTTTGTGCGATTAGAAAGTTGGCAACCCTATCTCCCATATGAGAGTGGAGCTGAAAGGTGACCCCTTATGGCCTGTTCTCAGGAGCAGTTCACCAACAGAGAACTGGTGAGATAGGCTCTGACTTCAGTGGAGTCAGGATTTGGCACTGAATGGCATTGCACTGCACAGCCTCTCCTCCCAACTCCTTGACCCCCACCTTTTCCCCTGGTAGCCATTGGACTGTCCCTCCCAGACCCTCCCCGATAGGCTCTTGGCTCCCTGGGCATTTATACCCTATCCTTGCTCTCTGGCTGCTATATGCATACCTGTACTGGAGACCCCTGTACTCTGCCCCAGCCAACCACACAGTTAGCTCAGCTGGGCACCAGCTCAGCATGAGGTTCAGGGCAGGGACAAAGCGGCACTCAGCACATTGGTGACCAGTACACACACTCACAGGCTCTAAGGACCGTCAGCCTTAAATGTCAGCTGATTGCCCAGCAGGCCATCCCCCCACCACATGGGAACAACATGGGGCCTCTACAGCATTCATTAGCTGTGACTAGTCCTCTGTCCCACCAAACATCTGCTGTGCTGCATGAACCATTCACCTGCAAGCAGGAGCGGCTGATTGACCGGATCCCTGGGTCATCCCCAGGCTTGAACAGAGAGAAGTGAGCAGTTTTCACAGCCAGAAGTGACTCAGAGGAAAAGGCATTTAAAATTGGGAGGACTGAAAGCACCTCAGCAGGGGAGGGCTGAAAAGGCAGACAAGGTCTTCTACCACACACCACAAACCAATTACTAGAACAGCTCCAGGTGATGAGGATGCTCAGGCTATGCACCATAAATCCAAGGTCAAAAATGTGTAGCTTCAGTGTCCATATGGATGTGGCTACTTGGAGTAAGGCGCGTGTGCGGCTCTGCAGTGTGAACTCTGGTGGTGGACTTAGCTAACTCATGGACGTATGCATGCAAACCAGAACCTGGGTACACACCCAATGTAGACATAATCATAAGGATTTCTATTTACTGAGGATATAGGTACACAGACCTACATTTTGTAGGTGCCTAAGTATCAAATGGAGCAGCCACAGCTGACATTTGTAATTTCTACAGTATTAAGCCCCTCCACTCTCACACATTAGTCCAGTGGATCAACAGTTTATATGTAAGAGAAGAAACTCACCTCCTCAGCAGATACATTTCTCCATTTCAAAGAGCTGAGTTTTCTTTCTAACATGTTGACTGGCTATAATTCTGTTTTGTAAGAGGCCAGTGGATTGACATTTGGGGTGCTGGGTTGGATTAGCCTTACATAACACTGTCATCAAGCTAAAGCTCTAAAAGAGCTTCTTTAACTTTTCTGTTCTCTCCAACTGTATCTCAGAGCAATAGTCCTTCTGTCAGATTAATTTACTTTGTGCCTAGGTAGTCAAAACTGAAAAAATAATCAATATGAAAGAAAACCAGTTTGATACTTTCCAGGTGATAATGGCTTAGGTTTTCCCTGCCTTTTTTCACAGAATTGTTATTTTACTGTGTATTAAAGATCTATAATAGTGTGGTTAATAAAGCTGCTCCTACCCCCACTCTCCTTTACACTAGTTGAAGTCTGGAGTAACACCACTGCAGCCCATGGACATGGTAATGGTATAAAGCCACCATGACCACTCACCACTGTCTAGTCCTCAATATCCAGCAACGGTATTACTTTCTCCAAATCCATTTCAGCTACTGTAGTACATTTAAATCAGAAACAACAATAAAACAATGTGGAGTTCACAATTCTTAAATAAACTCCACTTGATCTACGCAGTTCTGGAAAACAGAAAAATGTCTTAAATACAGACAGACAGGAGGGAGGAATGAGTTAAATACTAAACCATTTGCAAGACCCAGTTTATTGATTGAAATGTAATGGCTCCTCCAGTACGACATGGCAAAAATGCAGTATTTATTCATTTATTATTATTATTATATTAGCTGCACTGTGATTTTAGCCAGTAAGGGTACAATTATCATGATTCTTTGCTGTAACTTTAAAAATGTTTAGCCAGTTTGATCAGTATTTTCTTCTTCTTAAGGTTTTCAGAAACTGCACCCACAGAGCCACAGAGATATTTACAATTTATGTTCGCAGACCTCTTGAGAGGCATTATGTTTTTCCAAAAGTAATTTTTAAAGCACAGCAAGCCCTTGGGAAACTATTGTTTGGAAGATTAGAGTAACCAGCACACCATTAGAGAGAGTTCATTTTGCCAGAAGTCTGAGTCTCCAAGACAATCAATAGCTGTTTTCTCATATGCTTGTTGTATTATTATTTCTCCAATAGACAATCCATCTGGTTTTAGTATTTTTATTACTTTTATTCTTTGGGACTTGTAAAGTTTTCCAGATATGAACTGTTACTTTTCTAGTTTAGCCAAAAATCTGAAGATATTGGTTAGGACATATAAACTTTATCAAGTTGAAATTCACTCACCACTATCAAAGCCTGAATATTTGGACTCTATACACATATAGTGCAGGGGAGCTGAGTAGGTGAAATACACCTCCCTAACTCAAAGCCAGCATGCAGAGCTGCCATGCTGGCCACTCCAACCCAGTGGCACCTACTGCAGCCTCTGGGCTGAAATAATGGTCACACCCCTTCTGAGTCAGTTGTGTGGATTACTAAGGCCACTGGTCACCCACCCCCAATGAGTCCTCTGCACTGACCTATGACCAGAACAGAGACCCTTCCTGAGGGAGTGGGTGAGCACCCTACTGTGGGCAGACCACATACAGCCTCTATGTAGGGCATAAATGGTGCAAAAAACCTTCCACCAGTCCTCTGTTCCCAAGCTAAATTTCATCCTCAGTGCATACACAAAACAAAAGTTTCTGAACTCTATACATACTCATAAATACATAGATCCCTACGAGGGGGAAAGGTTGTTACTAAGGGAGCCTCAATTCACAGCTAAGCAGGCAATTGCAAATTAAAATATCAAGTAAAGATTATCTGTCATAGTATATTCTGTACTGCTGGATGCACATGAAGAAAACTCTTATACAATTATTGAATGTTCACCTGCAGTAGTCATTAAGTGATTACCTAGTGATGGAGGTCTGGACTTGTATATACACCACACAAAACTTTTGCTTGATTTATAAGCACAAAGGAATATGACAGTGCATTTAGTAAAAAATAACTATAAAAGTAAACAATGTAAAGAAAACTATGATTTCCATTAAAAAGCTTCTACACACTTTTTAATACTGGAAAAAACAATGATTTGGTTTGTAAAAGACAGAATTGCACCATGGCACTGCACTTCCTGCTCATTCGTTTCTAGTCAGAGTTCCACACCAGAGGGGACAAATCATTCCTTCAGCAAGAAAGGCTGATCTGAAGAGGTCAATTTCTAGGAGATTGACACATCAGGGATGGGAAATCAGGCAAGATACCCTGGCATAATGAACATAGGCATGACCCTCCCATATGACCTGAGATCCACAAACAAATCAACAGCTGCAGGCCTGCTACCCATGCCATGATTCCTCTTGCAGACTGCTCCTGCTTTCTCAACTAAACAAATGATCTACTCCCCAAAAGACACAAGTAAAATTAAGTAGTGGGGTTAGGTAGTAAAGCATCCATCTTATTCAGATGTCACCAAAGCAGAACCTCCATTTCTCAAGTCATCAAAATGATCGCATGGCCTATATTATGACAATAGTTGAGTCATAGTAATGGTGTGTTACCTGGGTTGCCCATACTGGCAGCAATTTTAGATACTAGATTAATGTTCAGAAAAGTTAAGAATTTGACCGAACCTTCATTCAATTTTAGGTGAACTGAAGGCAAAAACCAAGCCTTTTTTAATGTTTGACACATTTGGGGAAAGGAATTGGACGTGCCAAACTACCATCAGAAAAGCTATACTCGCAATATTTCTGGTCATAACAAGAGCAGGAAAACCTGTTCTAAGACTACAGCCCAATTCTGAAAGCTACAAGATGTGAAGTACAGAAAGTAAATAGCCAACACAATAGGGTAAATTCACCTAATTGCCAGTGAATTTGGCTCAGGATGAAGGGAAAACAACAAAGGTTTATTCAAAAGTCTAAAACTGAACATTTGGACTGTGCGTGTACTAAAACACCAGGGTTTATAAACAAGAGAAACAACACTGATAATTCATAATCAGGGAAGTTAGCACTGCCTATTATTAAGGTTGCCCAACACTTCACATCATAAAACACTTTTTTTCAGGTCCTTATAACTTTATCAAACTTTAACCATTTCAGCTGCAATTTTCCTTGCTGGGTGTCTGCCTCAGGCTAAATTTTTTGCAAATTTTCAGCAAAAACAATTCAGCCATCTGAGAATGAGGCAAGATAAAAACATGTTTTGCCCTTGTTAAAAACTTCTGGCAACCATTTCTTTGATATGCTCTAACACCTCCAAGCTTTGGACCAGGTACTTTATTGACAGGGAAGTGGCCGTTGTGTCAAAGATGTGCCTTTTGCCATCCCCATGAAAATCCACCCAAATCTGGCCAGGTAATAGGTCTTTGAAAAAACTGCAATTTGCACACGCTCCATAATTAAATTTTTAGCAGCTAAATTCCCCAAAGATTGTCTCTGCACTGGGCATTTGCCAGCTTACAGCTGAGCTGGACTTTCCCTGAAAGAGTAGCTCTGGGCTGCTACAGGCCATGTGTCAGGTCTGCATGAGGCAGGGGCCCTGTGTAAAGCTAGTATGTGATCATGTAATTAAAGACTATATCATAAGGCATAATAGGCACAAGAGGGCTGAATTAAGTTTGCACAAGCAACCTTAATTCTGGCATTTCCTAACTTTTGAGTGTTTGATTTTGCAACTTTAATAATGTTCTTTCTAATCTAGTTTTTGTGTATGTAATTGCATAGGTTTCAAAAAACGCAAACTGAAAAAATAGAAAGTCTTTCCAGTGGCATCATATTGACATCCACACGGTTCATGGGTAAGATTAGAATCTCTTGATAAACCAGACCTCTACCACTTGAGGTAATATTATTTAGGTTGCAAAGTCAACTCAGTTGTGTGCCTGAGCCTAAGTTTTTGGGGAAATTTCAGCAGAAACTACTCAGTTGTTTCTGAGAATGAAGCTAGGGGAAAATACATTGTTTTGCTCACGTTTAAAAAATTCTGGTGACCTTTTCTTGGTGTGTAATTATTTGTTGACAAAATTATTACAAAGCCCCATAAAACACAAGACAGAAAAAAAAATACTTCATAAATACTTCCCACTTTAGTCTTTCAGGAAGAAGAGGTTTATAAGGACTATGGGCCAGATCCTCAAAGGAATTTAGGGGTCTAACTCCCATTGATTTCAGTGTCAGTTAGGCACTTAAAAACCCCTGACAATCTGGGCCTACAATTTTCCATTAGACTATTCAGGATATCCTGGCTTTTCTCTTTCTCTCTTACCATCATCTGAGAGAGTCAAAGCAGCCACACATCCTTCTTGTTTGACTTCCAGCTCCAGATTTGCTGAACCACATGACTGTCATAAAAAGATGCCTGAAATGTTCATCCTTTGGTTGTCATAGAGATATCACACAAACACGTCCAAGTCCCACTCTGTCCAGAGGAGCATATTTACATCAGAAATATCTACAGTGTGTGTGATAGTTTCTTCACCTACATTCACTAAGCCTCAGAACAGGCCAGTAATCATCTCCTGTATTTGTCCAAAAAGCTGATTGCAGACATTTTATGTTTCTTACTAATATAAGAGGCATCCTAATACGGACACATATCCCTGAGAGAAACAGCTAATGCATGAGTCTAGTAAAGTTAACTCACTTTCATTACATACATACAAAGCTTTGATTAATGAATGTTCTGTTGCCATCATTTTACAAGCATGGAAAAATTATTTTCAAACCTCATTTAATAAATCATGCTTATTGCAAGCTGTTTAATTTTCTTCCTGGTTGCCGTGACTACAATATTTCAGATAATTATATTTTCTGGTGTCAGAACTGTTCCATGCTGCCAAACCTATAAAAGCAGATGGATTTGTGAATTTGTAACAAAGCTGTACCAACCATATATTCATAGAAGGAGAGGTTATGCAGAAACAGTTTACAAAGCTATGTCAGACTTGTTCTGACTTCATCTGTTAGGAGCAAATGGGATAGTCCTCACATAGCAATTTATAACAAATAACCCAGTCATAGCAACAGGGTGCCAGTTTCACTTAATGAAGTCTATAAGTCTCCAAATGAAACCTTCCCAGCCAAGCATGATTAATAATTATCCATGAAAGACAGCAATCAGCATAAGAAACGTAAAGGAACATGGTCAAGATATTTTTAAATACTAACATTAGATTTACTTGGTAGGGGAGGTACTGTAATTTCAAAATCCTTGCCAAAGTACTGTAATTCACTGTCTACAGAATAATTGCAGCAAAATGGCTTACACCTTCTACACACCCATACACGATTTGTAAAGGTACACGATGTGCTCAGAATGTAGAAGATGCTCATCCTCTGGAATTACACTTTTGAAAGATACTTGAGCATTTGTTCACCCTTCACGGTGGTGACAGACGGCTGGAAGCTAGCAGGTGAGCCAGCACTCTGATTATTTAGGCACCAGTCAGTTCCCTTGGAGAAGGCTGATTGGGGATATGCAGCTAATTAGCTGATCAGGCTGGTAGGGCTGATGAATCAATTAGCCATCAACTGAGGGGTGTAAAAGATGACAGAAAGAAAGTGAGGCGAGAGAGCCTGGGCTAGGTGAGCCCAGTATACTCTGAGATCTTATGGGAGGCTGAGTTATGTTCTTCCCTGGTCCTATGAGAAACACTGTAAATTCTTTGCTGCACAGATTATATGGGTGTTGGTAAAAGGAATGCACTTACTGGAGAGTCTGAGAAGTTTCTGGGGCATCAGAGGCCAGGGACAGATGGCATGCCTTGTTACACAGCACATTCTGAGAGAACAGCGATAGCTCAGAGGCTCTCACTCCTACAGAAATTCTTGCCTTATTAAACTTTAAAAGACAACAACACTAAACAGTTATATGCAGCTTTGTGTCTTCTTCATCCTAACTAGAGAGAGGAGAGGCACATTTTGACTCCTGAAGGGACTCAGAAAGAAGACGAGCAATAGTGGGGACGTAGGGGGAAACTGCAGGAGCCTACACACATCTCAAACTCCCACTGCAAATTTGCTCTTAAGGGTGAGGATAAAATAGCAGATACCCCCTTAAAAGTTATGCACATTCTTTCTCTGCTCATGCAACAGTCCTAATGCGGCTTGGACGTGGGAACAGTTCATGCATTCCTGGCTCAGGCAGCACCTTGTCAATACATTCATATCTTCCTTCCTTCTATGGTGTACAACTCAGACTGTGTAGCCCTGACCCACTAATGGACACCATCTTGCCACCCTGAGCAACACATAGTCTTCTGGTTAATGGGAAGGGAGGGGAAAGCAAAGAGAAACAAGAACCAACAAGGAAGCAAAGCACAAGAAATTGCAAAAAAAATATACAAAATTGAAACCAAAAGACATACCCACAAAAGGAAAAAATGAGATGAGAAAGAAAGAAAAATAAAGATAGAAACAGATGAGACCGAATAGGAGAAAAAAGACTTGAGAGAATGTGGTAATGTGCTGGGACATGCAAAAGAAAGTGGTTGGACCCACATCTCCTCATTTATCACAAACAGGAACTGTCCACAACCAAAAAAAAAAGTGAACCACTACATTAAATAACTGATGCTCACAAACCCTTTGTGAAGTATGTAATATTACCCACATTTTACAAATGGTAGAGAAGTTAAATATCTTGCCTTTGATCGCAGAAGAAGAGCTTAATGGGATTAAAAAACAGGAGTTCCATACTCAGGCCATTAGACCATGCACTTCCTTCTCACTCATTTAATACACAGTTCTCTCAGCCCTATGCTAATGTCACTGAGGACACCATCCCTGGTGCTGGCAAGGAAACAAGGAAATATATTGACTTGTAATCCCCAAGAAACAACAGGAAAAATAAATAGTTCTTGACACATGGAAAAAAGGCAAAGCCAGCTGGGAAAGCAATGTTCTTTTCCAGATTCCAAGAAGGTGTTATAAGGAGCAGGAAGTAATAAATAAAAAGAAAAACTATTTAACAAGTGCATTAAAGGTCCCCCCAGTAGCTCTGCAGTGTTCACCCTGGCTATTTTTCAACTGAGAACACTTGGCCTCATAATTTTCTTGTAAAAATATAATTTATGAAAATAAAAACTGAATCAAAACTACCCTGATGAAAAAAGTATGTTACAGAAATACCTTTATCCACTTTTACTGTAATCATGACTTGTGCACTTCAGATGTGATTTGTCGACTGCTTTTAGTATTCAGGAGTGAGAAGGGCAGGTGTAACTAATCTATTGCTCAGGCTCTCCCTAGTAATATTTCCAAAATCCTTGTTAAAACTGCAGTGACAAAGTAATTACTTGGGTGAGTACAGATTGAATGAACCCCAGGCCATTTGCTGTGCAAAATTCACAGATGCATTGAAACACCAGGAGTGAAATTGAATTTACAATGAAGTGCAGCTTTTACGCAAAGGCAACAAAAATGCTGCTTCTAATTTTCATTAAATCAGATTTATTGAAATATCATTAATGTTGGTAGGAACCAGCATTGATACACGTTCAAATAACTTCTACGTATTGGTAGAAAGCCGCAACTTAAGTCACCAGGATACAATCCTGTAAAAGATGAGGATTAAAAAAGTCCTCAAGGGATGGGTAATAGAACACCAAACCTTCCACTGCCGGGTCAGCAGCCTTAATCCGCACACACACACCCCCAAGCCAAGAGTGGCAGAATTTATTACTGTCTAATGGCTTTTTTGTGGACTGCTGTATGCAATATGAACAGATGGTCTCAGCCCAGACCCTAGTGAACATGTTTGTGCATTACAAGTCCCCTTCACAATTAACACTAATTGGCTATTGTTATTGGTGATCTCTACAGAAAAGGGCTCAAGACTGCCATGAAGTCTGAACCACCCTGACATACTTAAAAGTAGTCCTGTGACGTGTTGGACACCCCTTTTGGGGTGCCACCTGATGTACTGGGATTTCACTGAGCCTCTCTTGCTCAACCAGCCAGGATTCCTTCTCCCTACTTTGCTGAATTAGGCCCTCAGACCTCTTGCAGCATACACACACACACACACAGAGGTAAGGCCACACCCTGCTGCAGTCTCAGACTGAAGTCACTCTGTGTGAGAGGACTTCCCCACTCATGTGCACACCCCTTTTGGGAGATAATCCCAAGATAATACTGTCCTGCACTGTACAGAAAAATCTGCACAGCGCAAGCTGATAAAAATCCGCCCTCTTCCTCAATGCGAAGAGAGATGTGCACAATTTCTCCCCCCCCGCACGTTAGAAATGACATAAACTGTGTTTTATTATAAACAAGAAGTAAGTTTATTAACTACAAAAGGTAAATTTTAAGTGGTTAAAGGGATAGCAAACAGAACAAAGCAGATTTCGTTTTCTTTCACCGGCTAAAGATCTTACCCTGAGACCATCACTTCTCACTGTACAGTCTTTGTTCCTTAGGTGTTTTGTTATAGGGAGAGTGAGGACCCCTCATGTTGTCATTGTCCCTCTTTTACATCTTCCTGCTGGAAAGCTTTTTGCTGTGACCTGGGTCAAACAGTTCCCGTTGTGTAGAGCTATCTGACCTGGGTCAAACAGTTCCCGTTGTGTAGAGCTATCTCCGAGAGGTTTCTGTTGCACACAGTTCCTGGGGAATCCTTATGCTTGTGTGCATTTCTTCAATAAGCCACTAACATTGTTTGGCCTCATCCAACGTAGCACATTTGAAATACAGAGACATGGTCAATATTCCCAGCTTCAGATACAGAAATGCTACAGGCATACAAATTGGATAAACATATTCAGTAAATTATAACCTATCCAATGATTTCTTACAAGACCCATCTTGCATAAAGTGTATCTTAGTTATACCATATTCATATCATAACCATATTTCTATAAAGAATATGGGGTGTAACATCACAAGTCCCTTCAGCTCCAGGCCGAAATATATTCATGGGGTGGTACGTGAAAACTAACTCACACTGTAACTGAAAGCCCTTTATACAGGCTGAAACACAAGAGCACACTTTCTAAATCAAATAAGCGTACAATCAGACTAGATACCCCCCCTGAATGAGAAACAGAACCTCTCTATTCAGATGCTCCCAGACCAGAGCAATTAGCTCAGATGCTACAGGAAAAATAAAGGGCCCCACCTCTTTCATGGCGCTGGTGATTAAGCCTTGCATACCCAGCCCAGACCTCCAGGGCTTTCTGCCCTGGTCATTTCTGCCCCTTCCTGGAATATATCATCCAGAGCCAGTGTAACGCTGACAGACCCTGGTTGTCAATGGGCGGAATCACACCTGGAACCTCTGGACCTTAGTGTATGAGCCTCTACTGCATGAGCTAAAAGCCAACTGGCTGTTAGCTAAGGCTATAGAGCTGGTCGGTCAGTCTGTCTGTCCTCCCTCCCCCCTCCCTCAATGCCACTAGATGGGACAGAACACCACACCCAGGAGGTGTGTAGGGTACACCAACACTAGGCAAAAGCAGACTAAGTAATTGCTTAGGGCCCCGAGCAGCTCAAGGGGGGCCCCTATTCGCTTTTTATCATAAGAACTTGCCTGTTTCAGTATTGTGGGAGGGGGCAAAAAATATTCCTGCTTAGGGCTCCCAATGGGCTAGCACCAGCTCTGATACTATCTGTCTGGGTCCATCACATGTACCAATCAGCTAGGCAGCCCAGCTAACACAGCAAATGTTGACCAATCACAATTTACCCACACTTTTTTTTATAATTAAAGAAAGTCATAATCTGCTTGTGGAATATCCATGACCAGGAAGAGAGCCTAAATTTGTCTGATAAATTATCCATTGTAAATTATTCATTCAGCACTGGCTATCAAACTGGAACCTTTACAAGCACTAAATTGCACTATAAAAATCCTACAGTGTTACAGATTCGAAAGTACTGCCAGTACTAGTGATTTAGGCTATGGCCCACACATTTGCCATCACTGTGCTCATTTATGATCAAACTAATGCATATATCAAGATGCCTCAATTCATGTAAAATTTATTAAGTAGGACTAATTTGTCCATTTCAGTGATAGTACCACTATCAGTCCAGAAGCAAAACAATTCCAAATGGACTACTGCAATCCTCTGAAGCCAGTAGATATTCTATTTCTCATTGACCAGACCTCCCTATGAAATCAACATGTGGAGAAATAGCAAAATAGCAGTAATTGATCAAACACATGAAAGAGTTCACTCAAGTACTGGATACCCATTTAAAACATTCCATTAATATATCTCATCAATAATAAAATAAAATAGGCTGCCTTGCTCCACTACATGCCAAAAGAAAATTAAACTATATTTTACATCAGTCACTCAAACTACACAGTTGAACAACAGCAGTAACATTAATTATGTTTCAATCCAAAACTCTTCTACCTCCAGTCCTGATAAAGGTACTTTCTGTAGGTTTAATACCTGCACTTTCCTGAATTAGTAACTAGAGGATTAACAAGTGGTTCACTTTTTCTGAACTATCTTCTCATCAGTGCTTAATTTGTAATGAAAGAGGTGCCGGGGCTCAAGCAATTAGGTGCCGGGGCTCAAGCAATTTTTTTACATTTATAACTCATGCAACAAGCCCAGAGGTGCCGGGGCTATGAACTGCCAAGCCTAGAAGGTCAGCCCTGGCAAAAATTAAGCACTGCTTCTCATCCATCTTGGTAACATATTGTGTTATTCATGTGCCCATTGAGGGCTTTTCCAGAAAGTAAAAACTCAGTAGATAAATGTAATGCACATGAGGTTATCAGAAGTGGAACGCACAGAGGGAGAAGGGAAAGGATAAAAATGAGTTGCTCGTTATAATGTTAAAGAATTTCCAGAACTTGGAAATGACTTTTATTGTTCCCTAGACTCATTAAAGATCACAGAAAATTGAGACAAACTATACACACTGTATTCACCACATTCCTGAACAGATTATTAATGTTCCCTCATGCATTTTTTGGAGAAAAAGAGACAATATTCCTATTATATTGTGAAAGATTTTCCAAGGAAAGTGATAAAAGCCTCATTTGTTTGAGTCATTTCAAAGTGAACTGAACAAAGAACTGGAAAATATATAGTAGGCAACAATCTTGCACTAGTAAATTATGGAGACAATGACCTTATAGGTCTGTTTCATCTCTCACATCTAAAGGGTATGTCTACACTGGAACTAGAAGATGTGATTCCCTGCTCAGGGAGAGATACCCATGTTAGCTCTGATCAAGCTAGCACAGAAAAAAATAGAATGTAGCTGTGGCAACACGAGTGGCAGGAGGAGCTAAGGGAGAATGTACCTAGTAGTGTTTTGGACAGGCACATAGCTGGGGCAGTTAGCCCCTCCCAATATTCATGCTACCATGTCCATGCAAGTTCAGTCACAGGTGGGGTGGGTATGTCTCCTCAAACTGGTAATCACACCACCACCTTCAAGTGTAAACATACCCCCAGTCAACCTAGAAGTACACATGGATCATTCTCCCTTTAACTCTTCTTGCTCTTTTAGATATATAACATCACAATTTTTCAGTACCTAGCTTCCAACAGTTAGCATGTGGGTTCCCATTCCAGCCTTCACAGCACAAATGAGACCTTCTCCAAATGCTTTGCTGCTTCTGAATACACTTTTTGTTTCCACTCTGATTCTTGCACAAAGCTGAAATCTGCAGATTCAGTTCACTACTACCATCTGTGAGTCTAATTGCTCTGCTCATTTATAGTCCTCTAGGTATCACAGCCCAAACTGAGCTATGTCCAGAGGCTGATCCTGATTGGTGATCAGGAATTACAACTTTAAGGCTATGAAGAAACCCAATGTTCTCACATATCACAGGGAGTCAATAAAAAAAAACCCAGTACTGTGAAATGTACTGAAAAACAATCTTAATCTATTTGGCAGCATTATGTGTGAAAAAAAATCTAGGATTACACCAGAAATGTAATCACTTCCTAACTTGTTCTTATGACCAAATTTTTTAACTTGTGCCAGCAGTTATTAATGTGTCTAGTTAGATGAGTGCAATTCTTCTTGATGCAAATAACAGCATCTAGATGTTTAACGGCTTGGCCTGTGTGAGCTACCATGAAGTTAGATCTACATTCTATTATATACACCCACAAAAGGTTGCACTCACAAAACTGTGGCCACCAAAGAACTGCAAGTGCGACTGCACCAATGACTGTTTGATAATGTAGCCCTTAAATTTAGTTTGTATTCAGAGAATTAATCCCTTTTAAGACTGCAATGGACTATGGAGCTTTTACAGTAAAATGGAAGAACTTCTAGTGTTCAGGATTTTCCTCATATTCCTTCATTGTCACCAGAATCCAGAGAGGGCCAAATTCTGTTCGCATTCACATCTGTAAGATCCCATTGACTTCATTGGTGTTGCATATTATACCCGTTGCTATTCCATTATATTTAACTGAGTAAAGCTTTTTGGAATACACATTATAAGATATACACTTTACTTTAAAAGAGGCATTTTACAATATATTGAAATCAAATCTTTACTATATCATCCACCTAGTATCTGCTAAAGAGTATTTCTGCAGCTATGTAAATATTTTAAAGAGTAAAAAATTCTCAGGTTTGTTACCGGTTCTCTTTCTGACTGAAAGTATATATATAAATCTATACTAAATGAATGAAGTAAGTGTTTATTAGACTTTGTCTTCCAAAGTTGGGTTTGTAAAAACAGTCCTAAGGGGGCATTTTCTTCTGGTATGAAACACAATGTTTGAATTACTGAAAGCAATGGAATTTCACAGATGTAAAACTGAGAGCAGAACATGGTTCTTCATCTTCCTTCACTCCAGACTTTCCACTAAAATATAAACCCTAACGCAATTTTCTCTCTCCTTTTCAAGTAGACTTCTTCTGATGTGTCAACTCATTGATTATTATTTGCACTGAAGTAATGTACCCAGGCCCTGATCAGGATCAGTGTGAGGCACCATACAAACACATAGTAAGTCCCTGCCCAGAAGAGCTTACAGTCTCATTTAAGACAAGACAGTGAGCATTCCAAAGAATTCTAGGTAATGGAGGAGAAGGGGGAGGGGGCAAAATCAATGGGAACATGCAGCTATGTAAACTAGCTATGTACATAATTTGATGTTGTGAGTAATGTAAAGGTCTGAATTTTAAAATGAGCTAAATAAGTAAAATCTATATTAGCAGGAATATTATTCCCATTCTTCTCCAATAGACTTCAGCACCTGTGCTGAAATCCTGGTCCCACTGACGCCAATAAAGTCAGGATTTCAAACTTAGGGCAAGAGACATCATCAAGTTCAGTCTGGAAAGGTTCATTGTTCTTCCTTCCTTTTTCGCTTTTCTTTTTAAGATTTTAAGAAGACACTTTGATCCAGCTACTCTGTCAGACATCCAAAATCTATTTGTGTTGGTGAAAAACCCTCTTCTGTGCTCTACAGTTGTTGCCTCACTAACAGTTTCAGCCCACTGGACAACACTGAATATCCAGCATCCAGTGATCTTTCTTCTGTTCTCTCAGTCTGGCCTTTTCACTGATCAGAAATTCCTAACCGCTCAGGAAGATGTCATTACTGTGGTCAGAAACTTCAACCCCTGTTTTCCAGACAACAGCGGTACCCATAGTAACTACTGGTATGAGCATTTGGGAGTCCAGATCCCACCCTCCTTTCCTACTGCCATTTCTGCAGATCCCTAACAGGTGTTAAAGCCAATTTAGTTCTGCAAGCTACACTTTATATTGTAGATACTCATGCTCTTTTAAATTCATTGCTAATTTGACTCTGATGAATTAAATGGCAACATCTAGTTAGTAGAAAGTCAGACTAAAAATATCAATTAAAGATAGAAAATACAGTAACTCCTCACTTCACGTTGTAGTTATGTTCCTGAAAAATGCGACTTTAAGTGAAACAATGTTAAGCTAATCCAATTTCCCCATAAGAATTAATGTAAATGGGGGGGTTATGTTCCAGGGCAGCTTCCCCTACTCTGCAAGCACCAGAGGCGGGGGAGTTCAACCTTCAGCCCGCCCACTCCACTCCTGCCCCCACCCTTGACCCGCCTCTTCTCCCCCCCACCTCTTCCCCCTTTACTTCCCTTGCTGCATCCTGGCTCCTCCTCCTCCCTCCCTCCCTCCCCTCCCTTCTAAAGGTCGCAAGCCAGCTGATTGCCGAGTAGGGGAGGGAGGGGGGAGGAGCGAGGACTCGGCACGCAGGCTCCCCCTCCCTCCCTTGCCTCCCAAACACAGCAAGCCAGCTGATTGCCCCGGGCAGAAGGCAGGAGGGAGAAGTGAGGACTCGGCGCGCCTCCACCTTCCCTCCCCTGCCTCCCGAATGCCGCAAGCCAGCTGATTGCTGCCGGCAGGAGGCAGGGGGAGCCTGCGCGCCGAGTCCTCGCTCCTCTCCCCTCCCTCCTGCCCGGGGCAATCAGCTGGGTTGCCACGTTCAGGAGGCAGGGGAGGGAGGGGGAGCCTGCGCACCGAGTCCTCGCTCCTCCCCCTCTCCCCCCCTGCCTCCAAAATGCCGCAAGCCAGCTGATTGCCGTGGGCAGGAGGCGGGGGGGAGGAGGGGGAAGGCGCTGATCCGCTGGGTCTGCCGGCGGGCGGGAGGCGCTGGGGAGGGGTGGGGTGTAGGGAGGCTGCCAGCTGTGGAGAAAGCAGGCAGCCAAACAATGTAAGAGTGGAGCATTGCACAACTTTAAATGAGTATGTTCCCTAATTGATCAGCAACGTAACAACGAAACAATGTTAAGCAGGACGACTTTAAGTGAGGAGTTACTGTATAAAAAAGTGTAAATAAAAGAAGGAGATTTTAATAACAAATAAGAACATGCACTGAGAAAATTGGCCTGATTCTTCTATCACGTATATCAATCCTACACAGGCATAGCTCCACTGGTTTCAGGGGCATTACTCCTGATTTATGTGGGTCTAAATGAGATCATAACCAAGGCCACTAAACAATACTGGGAGTGAAAATCCTGGGGTGACTCCTGCACCTATCCCTTCTTCATCATAGTTTAGTGCAGTGGTTCCCAAACTTGTTCCACTGCTTGTGCAGGGAAAGCCCCTGGAGGGCCGGGCCGGTTTGTGTACCTGCCGCGTCCGCAGGTTCAGCCAATCGCAACTCCCAGTGGCTGTGGTTCGCTGCTCCAGGCCAATGGGAGCTGCTGGAAGCTGCATGGGCTGAGGGACGTACTGGCCACCGCTTCTGGCAGCTCCCATTGGCCTGGAGCAGCAAACCGCAGCCACTGGGAGCTGCGATCGGCCTAACCTGCAGATGTGGCAGGTAAACAGACCGGCCCGGACAACCAGGGGCTTTACCTGCACAAGCGGCGGAACAAGTTTGGGAACCACTGGTTTAGTGTATGGCTGCCACATTTATTTTAAAAGAAGAAAAACAAGTTACTTACCTGAAGACTGGTTTCAGTCATATTGTCATGATATAAAGCTTTCTTGGTGTAGATGCTAGAAAGAGTGCACACGCACTGTATAAGTGTAGTGTGTCTCTCCTATCCAAGAGCTCTGCTTGGTGCAAGGGGAGAGGCAGTCCATGTGCCAGTCATGATTCCCATGACCAGAATGCACCAGCAATATTTACAGCAGCTGCAAGATTGCTTTTCATTACACCAGTAAAAGAAATGCATAGCTGAGCTCTCCACCCCACCTCTGACATGCTCCAGATCCCAGGAGAGATAGGATGGGTCAAAGGCTCAGGGCTCAGCAATGGTACAGCTCCACCAGCACAGAGTTCCCTGGGAATTCTCTGACAGCCATTTCCTGCAGATTATAGCTCCTTTGCCTCACATGAATGGCACAAACAGGCTATCGCTCACTGAGAATCTGGTCAGATTTTCACCCTAAACATTTTTCCCATTGGAAACTGATGTTGTGATGGGGTGTTTACCCCACACTTGCCTGGAAAGGGGCATAGTGACAAGGGAGCTAATTAACCCAACAAGACACAGCTGAAGGGATTCCGGTAATCCCCTGACTGAGTGAGGGAACCCAATTGAGGACGAACAAGCTGGGCTGGGACTATAAAGACAAGAAATCGGAAGCAGAGGGGGTGATTAGGAAAGTCTGCAGTCACTCCCTGGGAGAAAGGAGGAGTGTTTGGCAGCTATAGGGAAAGGTAGCCTACAGTTACTCCCTGGGAGGAGGGAGCTAGGAGGCTGGCAAACCCAGAAAGGGGGGAATGCCAGAGGTAAGGAAAGGGCTCAGGGAAAGGCAGTCATGTCTCAAAGGAAACAGACCTTGACTGCTTACTTGAGGGTCCTTGAGCAGGAGGAACCCAGAGAGGAGGGCAGGCCTGGGTTCCCCTACCAGCAACTGAGGAAGTGGCACCTTGGGGCAGTGAGAGGAAAGACTACCTGAGACTGTTAGGGAGAGGGACTTGGATAGCCCAGAAAGTAGAAACAGGCTAATGACCTGGATGGAGAGCTGAGTCACGAAGAGGCACCAACAGCAGCTCGTGGAGTGAAAGAGAGGCAAAAAATGGTGTGCATCTGTGGGATGGGGTGTTGACCTCATGAGCTATTCCTAGAGTGACCAGGAGGAGCCACCATCACTGATGTTTTGTCAAAAGCTGATGTTTTCTGTGGGGGAATGTCAATTTCAACAAAGAGTTTTGATTTTCTGTTCTAGAGAATAAAAAGTCATTTTGAAATTAGTCTCTCTCCCCTAGACAAAGTGAGTGAGGTAATATCTTGTATTGGAGCAACCGCTGTTGGTGAAAGAGACCTGTTTTTGAGCTACACAGAGCTCTTCTGTCACAGTTAAGGGTGCATTCCAGACCAGTGAAGGGTTGTCACCCTGTAACCTTGAGTGCCTCACAATGCTTTGCTATTGTAGCTCTCTGCCTGGGATTCTGACAGTTGGCAACAAGCATGCAGCCTGAGCATCTGTGTGCTATGTAACCAGCCCTGGTTCAACAACTCTGACCCCAGTGGCCTGTCTACAGCCCCACTCTGACTTCCATCAGCCTTAGTTACAACCAGTAAGGTGACCCCAACACACTCCCAGTCCCAAATTTCCCCAAATCATGTGCCCTGAACTGTCCAACCCTCTCCTGTACCACTCAGAGAAATAAGAAGGTCTGTTTGTCCCTCTAAAGACACTGAATGTACAGCTAAGCACTTTAAGTGGCATTAACTAACACTAACACAACCCTGCTGGTTTAAATTAGAATTAAAGCTAGTTTATTAACAAAAGAAAATAGGATTTTAAGTGAGATCAAGTATGAGATAGAGATTGAAATGGTTACAAACAAATAAAAGTGAAATACTTTCTAATGACTAAAAACTTAACATAGCAAGATACAGATTCTGTTCAAGATGGCTTTTTCTCACCCACAGTCTTTCAGCAGGATTGCTGAAGAAGAGCTCTGTGTAGCTCAAAAACTTTGCTCTCACCAACCTAAGTTGGTCCAATAAAATATTACCTGATCCACTTTGCCTCTCTGATATCTTGGGACCAACACAGCTACAACACTGCAAAAAGCATTGTTTTGAAAATACATTGTTTCCAAATGTTTTGAAACAAAAAGTCATTCAATATGTGAAATTGTTGTGTTCAAAAAGGTCTAGAGTTTTTGAAAGTTTTCATTCCCTGAGATTTTTTTTGATAGTCTGACTTCCCAATCCAGTCCATAATGGAGATCAATTTTGAAGTGTCAAAATTTCCTTCAGGATAAAAATTCTGTTTCACCAGCCAGCTCTATTCAGCATATTTTACAAATAACAGATTCATCCTCACACATTTAAGAGATTTGTATGGTAAGTATCTTGATCACCTAGTTTATATATTAAGAAATTGGGACACAGAAAAATTACTGTAGGTTGTTTTCCCAAAGTCACACAAAGTATCTGAGAGCCAAAAATAGAGCCTGGGTATTCTGTGCTTTAACCAAAAGACAAGCCTTCCATCTTACTTCCAGTGCTACGTTTACAAGTTGCTATTCCTGTTTTTGCCAAGACAAATACAATTCTGCCACTCCATTTGCATCCATGCCTAACTATGCTGAATCCCAGAAAGTGATGTCATCATGATTTGTCCCCAACACAAACAAAGAGGCAGAAAAGGAAACCTGTTCCTCCTTCTGTTCCACAGATGTCAAACAGAAGCTCCAACTGAATTTATCTGATTCTGGTTGTTGGCTGCAAGTGCACATTTTATTAATAAAAAGAACTTTTGCTCTCTTTATAGCTTTATCTGTCTTGCTTTATCGATCCACATGCCACACTTCCTCTGAATGTGCCTGTGCACAGATAAATGGATGGTGGTTTTGCCACTACTTTGGCAAGTCATTGATATTGCCAAAGGTTAAATCGCTGTTCAAAACAGTCTATTCTTTGATCTGGAGTAATAACTTCCAACAAAGAAGAGCAAACTTATATCTGATTTTTCATATTCTTCTTGTTTTTCTATTTTTCATATTTAATTCATGATTTCAGCTTACATTTCACATTTTCATGCCACCATTCTACTAGTTATATAGAAATACTATCCTCTTCCAACCTTACCCTCAATTTTTAGCTACATAAGTGTGAACCTTAACCCTCATCCACATTCATGGGATAATGTGTCCTGTGAGCACATATATTGCAATAACTCACTAACTAATGGCCCTCCAGCTATGCTGTTTTAGGACGTATACACAATTCAGTGAAATACATTAATTTAGCACAAAACACACATTTTCACTATCAAAAGTATGTGGGGTACATATATACCCCAAACATGTTGCACTGTTATCCTGTATTTTTAGTAGTTAAATTATACACACATTTGCGTCTAGTGAGAATCTTGTATTGTAATAGTTAGCATATGCCAACTGATAATGTATTGCAGTGACAATAGTTGCTGCCTACTGTCACCCCAAGGTAGAAAGTACTCCATGGATGTTGGACCCTTCAAATCTAGGCTTGATAGGTACCTCCACACAGAGTGAACTGATTCTGGCTCTCTCTGCTTAACAGTCTTGAAGGGATTTTCTGTCTAGATATTGTACTCCAAACACTGCAGACTCAGGAGACTCTAGGAGACTTTCTATATTGCAGAATTCAAGATGGCAAATAAATGGGCCCGATATTCCGCTTCTGACCTTATAAAAATGATTTGCGACTCTGAAAGTGAGTTGTCATGTGATGACAATCTATTAAAAATAGTAACTTTGACAGATCACGTTGAGAGTAGCTCTGAGAAGGAAGACCACGTTTGCATTGATTGTTCATCAATTTAGTCTTCAGATTGTTCATCAATTTAGTCACAGACTCCTGTCTGTGTTCAGCCCAGTAGAAGACTGGAAGAAATGTAATTGGGGATAACTTTACCATTATTCAGCTTGCTGAAGAGCTACTCAATGAAAACATGACCTATGTTGGAACAATCCAGTTAAACAAGCCAGATATACCTAGTGACATGCAGTCGCATTGCAGAAGAGAATAATTGTTATCAGTGTTTGAGTTTGCTAGGCTACTCACCCTATGTTCCAAAGAAAGGCAAGTTGGTATTAAAGCTATCGACAATGCATGACTTCAAGGTTCTGGAAGGTGACAAACAAAGAAACCCCATATAATTCTTTACTACAATGACACTAAAAGTTGTGTTGATAACATGGGCCATCTTGCAAGAATGTTTGAGGTTACTGGCATTGCAAGTTTCTTCATTTGGGTCAGCAACAATCCTGACCAAACACTCGACCAAGACAAAAAAAAGCACTTGTTCTTTGTCAATCTAAGAGATTCAACTCGTAGAGCACATATAAAGAAAAGAATCTTTGATATCCATCATCTTACCATGCCCATCAAAGCAGCACTCTCATTCCTTGGCCACCATTGAAAACCTGCCACCACAGCAAACTCAGCAGTGGATGCTGCTACATTTGTCCAAGGTCAGCTGATTGCAAGAGCCACAAGCAATGTAGAGAATGCAGTGCATTTGTATGCGCTGATCACGCCGCTTCTAAAATATTAAATTGTTCTTAGCTTCTAAATGCATCTGGGGGACAAGAGTCCCCCACATCACTGTTAATGTAACTTTTTTGATGACACTGGATTTTAAAGAACTTTTTTGTCCTAAAACATTAGAGACTTGTTCTTGGTTTCTGAATGCATTTGGGATGCAAACTTCCCTCACAACAGTTACTGTAACTTTCTTGACACTGGATGGGTTTGGACAAGATTTAAAAGTTTGAGTGCTTAAGTGTGAAGGCTGTTAGTCTGCAAACCTCCTGAGAACAGAATGCCTCTTCATTTCCAGGACTTCTTGGATAAAACTGGATCAGAAACACACCATACCCGTAACAGCTTTTTTTAATCCATCTGTAGAACTTTTAATACCAGCAGTGCTATTACTTGTTAGGATGGACTATGACTGGCCTGGGGCAGTATCTAGCAGTCAAAGGGAGAGAAAAAGGATTCAGAGATGATTTTCCATAAAAATATTTCGGTATGCCTATGAGAGAGACTGAGATGCTCATCAAAACGCAGGGAATCAGATGCAGCCTGTGCTGCCTTCCCAGACTTGGACAAATGGTCTGTGAGAAGGGGAAGACCTTTAAATACAATACATCACTGTCCTTGTCAGCTGATAGCTACACTTCTCAGAGTTTACACTCCCACATGCACAGGCAAGTACCACGTCCCATCTGATATCATTCCTGCTAAGGGAGACCTGCTCCCTCTGGATGTAAGTAGCACTTCACAGGCAGGAGCCCAGCCAAACTATAGAGCAGCGAGATGGCTCCATGATTATAAATGGGAGTAGTCAAGTCAAATAGTTGACAGTGTCCTTGTGGCAGAAGTGCCATCTCTGAATGCCCCCCAGGGATATTAGTTAGCTCTGCAGTAGCAGGTGAAAGTCATTCCCAACCTAGCAATTCATTCATAAAGAGATTGGTGGGTGAATTCTTATGGTCAACTATGATTTCTGCCAAAATATCACAAGAGTGGTACTTCAAAGCACAAGCTGCAGCAGGCCTGTGAACAATAAGATCAGAAAAGTGTGAGTGCTCTACAAAGTTTCTTGAACTATGTTAAGTTCAACCATGTTCCTGGTGAACAATCAGTGGTCAGTTCTGCTACTCTCACTTCTGAGCCTTCCTTGGCTAGTGAGGATGTTGATTTGGGATCAGGCTTCAGAGCCCCCGACTCTGGAACTGAGGTAAGTGCTGGATTGTTGGGTGCCAGAATCTGATTCCAGCACAAATCTTTGCATTGAATTGTTGGGTCCCAGAGTCCGATTCTGGGTCAGAACATTGCCCCTTTTTGTTGCTAGTGCCACTATTAAAGACATGGCTGCAGAAAGCAGTTTAATTATTAAAAACGTGGGACAGAATTTTGTCATAGACAAGAAGACTTTCCTAGCAAATGCAAAGGAAAGCAATTATTGAAATCATGGCTCTTTGTCAAAACTCCTAATGGGGAATTATACCAGTGATCCTGGTTGATGTACTATTCAACTCTTGCCTTCTTATTCTGCTTCCCTTGTTTGCTTTTCCAGCCAAATTCCTCATCTTTCTTTTGTGAACTGTAAAGCTGGGTTCATAAACTTTTTCCACATTAGCAAGCAAGTATGCCGACATGAACATTCAAAGGAACACCTGGGGCAACCACTTGCTGGATGGAGATTGCATAACCGTTGGAAAAGGGTCACACAACTGACAAAGATATGCAAACCTGCTTTCAGATGCAGAAGGACATGTGGCACAATATTCTGCATTGTGTCTTGGGTATTTTGCTGTACTTAAGTGAAGTGTTTAGCTTTGAGAGGTTCAGATGAGAAATTTTATAATCCTCAATGGTAATTGGGGGGGATTACTTGAATTGCTTGCAAGGTATGATAGTGTGTTGCAACATCATGTGGAACCTATTAAGACTGGTATCGCAAATGTGACATGCTTATCAAACTAAATTCAAAATGAATTTATCAGTCGGATCACAAGGATAGTACAGCAGACTATTTTCAACAAAATTAGGAAAGCTAAATATCTCTCGATGATATCTGATTGCCCTTCAGACCACTTCCAAATGGAACAAATATCCCAGGTGTTCAAGTATGTTGAGGTTTCAAATGATGGAACAAAGGTTGTTGAAAGCTTTGTTTATTTCATTGATAGCCACAGTAAAACAAGGGAGAGTATGACAGAGGTTATTTTAGAGAAGCTAAAAAAGTCATTTAAGTTATAACTGGTTTCAGGGAACAAAGCTATGACAAAGCTAACATGGCTGCAGCATACAAAGGTGTTCAAAATCAAAATCAAACTAAGCAGATAAATCAGTACGTGTCTTTTATTTCATGGGCTGCCCGCTCAATTAACGTGTTGGAGCCACAATGGATGTTCTATTTTTTGAACTTTGTTCACAGATTATGCACTCTGTTTTCTACTTCTACTAGTTGTTGGGCTGTGTTGAAAAGGCATTATTATTGCATTAAAATGCCAAAGCATGACAAGATGGTCAGTAAGGGTAGAGGCAATCTGTCCACTATGATATCAGGTTCAGGGTATGCTTGATGTTTTAGATGAGATCAAGGTTTCTCACAATCTTACACCAGAACTTTAGTCAGAAGCCGATAGCTTGCAAACATTACAGAGTGTTCATTTCTAGTTTTGGCCAAGATGTAGTAAACTACATCTTATCAAAAATCAATGTTGTGAGCAAAAAATTGCAGAGTCCGTATCTTGACATTCAAATGGCTCACAGTTTACTTGGTGGCCTTCGATTGGATTGACTGGAATTATGGTCTTCTGTATTCATTGCATGCAAGGAAGCTGCTGTTTATCAGGCTGAAACATTCGGAATATCCACACAGTTCAAAGAGTAACAATTTCAAAGGAGAAAAACAATGCGAGGCAAACTTGCACAGGACAAAGGTTCATCAGATCCAAAAAAACTTTTTAAATGGGAGGTTTTCAACCCCAAATGAGACGCAATATTAACACAATTAGAGGATAGGATGTGTAAATTTCATGGAGTTGGAAAGAGTGTTGGTTTGTGGGGGGTTTTTTTTGTTTTGATGGGTGAGAAACTGAAGTCTCAGCAGCAAAGAGCTAATGAGGCATTCTTAAAATGTAGTTAGCAGACACCCTGAGGATTTAACTCTAGGGGTATGTCTACATGGGGATAAAAGCTCTGCGGCATGACCACAGCTGGCCTAGGTCAGCTGACCCAGGCTTCCAGGGCTCAGGCTGCAGGATTAAAAATTGCTGGTTAAACGTTCAGGCTAGGACTGGAGCCCAAGCTCCAGGACCCTCCACCCTCACAAGTCCCAGAGCTTGAGCTCCAGCCCTAGCCCAAATGTTTACACAGCAATTTTTCAGCCCTAGAGCCTGACCCTAGCAAACCCAATTCAGCTGACCTGGTCCAGTTGCGGAGATTTTTTTTATCCCCATGTAGACATACACAATAAGATTGAGCTCTTCACCCGTTTTTTCAAGTAAGGCTTTAAGGATGACTTAGAAGTGAAGATGCCTATTGATCTCCTTAACTACATTCAAAAAAAGTCTTCAGATGTGAGTTTTCTTAACATAGAAACAGCAGTGCATATTTTTTTGCTGTCTTCCTTTAACCATGGCTGTTAGTGAAAGGAGATTCAGCAATATAAAATTAATCAAAATCTATCTAAGAGCATTCATGGGGCAGGAAAGGTTAAGTGATATGGGGTAGTTATTTCTATAGGAACACAGAAACAAAGCAAATATACTGGGATGAGCTAATTATTGCTTCAACAAAGGTTAGGAGAGTTCCTTTGCAAGAGTACTTGGCAGTGAATGCATTTTTGGTATGGTGGAGAGGTTTTGTGATCGGGGGGGGGGGGGGGGTGTTGTTTTTCTATTCTTTTTTTTGCTGCTGGGTGGCAGATTTGAGTCTTCAAAATGGGCCAGAACACCCTTGGCACAGCACTGCCAAGCATGCTATTGGTGCTTATCAAATAGCAATGATGGTGATAATGGAGCACAGGTGTTGTGCTCTCAGTGAAAAGCACCACTATGTAGGCCAGCAGCTGTGTTTTGTCATAGCCAGACTGAAATTCCTGTATGTGCTTTACACTTACAATACAGAAACTACAGGTAGCGCAAAACGTAGCTGCTTGCCTACATAGTGGTGCTTTTCACTGAGAACTGATCCCTGCAGGACCCCACTCAATGTGCCCTTCCAGCTTGACTGTGAACCACTGATGATTACTCTCTGGGAATGGTTTTCCAACCAGTTCTGCACCCACCTTATAGTAGCTCCATCTAGGTTGTATTTTGCTAGTTTGTTTATGAGCTGGTCATGTGAGACAGTTTTGTTCCATATCTTCATCAATGATTTAGAAAATGGTATAGAAAGTACACTTGTAATGTTTGAAGACGATACAAAGTTGGGAGGGGTTGCAAGTGCTTTGGAGGATGGGATTACAATTCAAAATGATCTGGACAAACTGGAGAAATGGCCTGAAGTAAATAGGATGAAATTCAATAAGGACAAATGCAAAATACTCTACTTAGAAAGGAACGATCAGTTACACACATACAAAATGGGAAATGACTGCCTAGGAAGGAGTACTGCAGAAAGGGATTGGAGGGTCCTAGTGGATCACAAGCTAAATATGATTCAACAGTATAACACTGTTGCAAAAAAAGCAAACATCATTCTGGGATGTATTAGCTGGAATGTTGTAAGCAAGACACATTCTTCCGCTCTGATTTAGGCCTCAACTGGAAAAATGTGGACAAATTGGAGAAAGTCCAGAGAAGAGCAAAATGATTAAAGGTCTAGAAAATATGGTTTGTTTAATCTGGAAAAGAGAAGACTTGTGGGAGGGGAGGACAAAAGTTTTCAAGTACATAAAAGGTTACAAGGAAGTAGCAGAAAACTTGTTCTCTTTCACCTCCAAGGATAGAACAAGACGCAATGGGCTTAAATTGCAGCAAGGGCAGTTTAGTTTGGACAGTAGGAAAAATTTCCTAACTGTCAGGGTGGTTAAGCATTGGAATAAATTGCCTAGGGAGGTTGTGGAATCTCCATCATTGGGGATTTTTAAGAGCAGGTTGGACAAACACCTGTCAGGAATGGTCTAGATAATACTTAGTTCTGCCATGAGTGCAGGGGACTGGCCTAGATAACCTCTCGAGGTCCCTTCCAGCCCTTTCCTTCTATGATTCTATAAGCATTCCCCAAGAGTGTATGAATAGCCACCCAATGCTACACTCCAGGTGCTCTCAGAGAGAAACTGAATAGTTGCTCAAGCACAACTCAATCAATTCTATGATGCACATTAACTTGATGTCACATGATTTTTTCTTGAGCAAGGGCTGAAGAATTGCTTCTTTTAGAGAACATGACATACTGCTCTTTCACATAGAGATGTTGACAATATCCCCAGTAGATTTTATTACCAAAGAAGGGTAGTCTTCCAAAACCTCATGAGTAACACTAGGTGAAACTCACACAGGAAGACTACATGTTTGTCCTTCTCAGAAATGTCTCAGTGGTAAATAGCTCTTTCTGAATCCAAACAATCTTATCCTCAAAGCTAATTGAAAATTTCTCACAGTTTTGCTATTGTCCTATGCACAGCAGTTAACCAGTCAATTGAGTATATGCCATAGCTATATAAACACACAACTCATCCTGTCTTGAGTGCAGGGGACTGAACTAGATGACCTGTTGAGGTCCCTTTCTGGTCCTACACTTCTATAATAATATGAAAGTAATTGACAGGTAAGTACATATAAATGCAATAGGCCAGGTCTTTTGGCTACCCCAGTAGTTCTGCTTTAGTGTGCTTAGAGCTTAAGCCTCCAGGCAGCTTGAAAGTTATACATTTTTGTGGAGTGGCAGGAGGAGGGAGAAGATAAGAGAGCCAGGAAATGATGTGAAAAATGGCTTTTACAAGACATGGATTTTTTTTTGCCAGACCATAAAAGAAATTGTGTTATTGCATTTGCACCCACACCTAACAATGCAGAATCCCAGCAAACGATAGTATCACTGTTCACAAGCAGGATATTCATAGAGGCAGAAGAGCCAAGCTCTTCATCCTTCTGTTCCCCAGATGCCCAACAGAAGTTCTAAATCTAAACATACCTGCTATCAGTTCAGAGGGCACACACTTCTGCTTTCTTTACAGCTTCATCTGTCTTGCTGAAAGTGATTCGCATTCCACACTTCTCTACAGGGATCTACAAATGAACACACGTTAAAGATTGGGTTCTTGTTCAGGTGAACACATTTGTGTCTTATCACAGCTTGATGTGCATTTTCCAGCAAAGTGTTATACTTCAGTGGATATCAGCAAATAACAGATGTGGTTCTTTTTCCACATGTACCCCATTATGTATATGATTACATTATTTATCAGGGTTGGTTTTGACTTTTCACCATAATTTATACATTACACATTAATGGAATTGGAAAATTACAGAAAAAAGGTATCTGTATGTTAGGGTTCCTGTTTGCTTTATCTGCACTTTTGCAGATTCCTTACTGGTTTCTAATGACTTCATAATTAGCTTGGAAGGATAAATAAATGACTCCATAACTAGATCATATGACTCTATATTTGCAGATAGTCTATCCAAAATGCTAAGAGTTGAGCTATAGACATGCAGGCAATTGCTATGATTTAATGAACAGTACAATATTTTATTAAGAATTCTGTGTATATGAAACTGGGCACAATAACTGGAAAATAGCTACAAATTTCCTCTTACAATTCAGTACAGTGTGATGATCTAAAAGTTAGGCAACTTAGCACTTGCAACTTGCTAGTCATGGATCACACTTCACTTTCTGCATTGTGGTTCACTCTGTACATCTCAACCATAATAATTATTATTTCCAGCCTCAGAATGCCAAGGTAGATATTGCTGTCCCCTCATAAAAGGAATTAGGACTGGAGAGTGCTTTACATTGGAGTCTAGATCTTTGACAACATTTTGCTAATAGGCAGCCTATGCTGTCTGCCGCCACCATTAACCATAAGGGGAAGGATTGTAAAAGAAGCCTTAAGAGATGTAAAAATAGCAACTTAAATGAACATATACCATAAGGAGAGACCACTTAATGCCTTTTCTGATTACCATCATGTTCAGATCATCAATGCTGTCCATTATTCTTGCGTCCAAATTATCTCAGCAACACTCTCACCTGTGTACAATTTTCTGCATTAGAAACTCTTTCCTTCCATCTGTTCTAAATTTGTTCCTCGTTATTTTCCACTTCTGCTGCTTTGTCTTGTTTAAATTAGGCCACTTATATAGATTAAAACAGCAGAGATCCATAAAAGTGCCGGGTCTCAAAGAGTCTTCCCTCTACTTCCTATTGTCAAATACTTCCTTGATCACACTTCCTCCCAGGGGCGCTGTTTTAATCTGTTTTTATGAGAAATGAGGCTGAACCATTATCCAAATTCCCTCCAACTTTGGGAGTGGTAGTTGACAGCCTACTCTTCCTCCAAAACATATGTAACATTACTTTTTGTTTAATTATGTACATGCACTAAGGAAATACTATAACCCCAACTTCCAAAGGTGGAAATTTAATTCAAGTCTTTGTCCCAAAGCTTAGAACACATGGGACCCATTCATATTATTTATGAGCAATGACACTGTGAGTTTAAGGACTGATTTTTTTTTTTTTTAAATCAAGCCTTCCATTTTGTACCCACAAATATTTCAGGCACAATTTTGTGGAAATAAATGAAGGCAGAGAGCAGACCAGTTAACTGATTTCTGGGCATACAACTGTGCCTATGATTATTTCTGGGTACAAAATGGCAGGCCCTAAATGTTTTTAAAATGCCTTGACGTTTGGTAATGATGGATCTGCTCCATTTATGTTCATTTTGATACCGTCTGTAACATGCACTGCTGAGTTTTAGCCTTCTTTGGTTTCATGAATGTGATGAGCTCAATAGAACTCTTTGGAAACACTTACGGTTTTGCTAGTTCTGAGTTTTTGGAGATCTTCCAGTCAGAAAGCTACATGTGCCTAAAATAAGATAAACACAGAAATTGGAAAAGACCTATTGGACCTATCCCTGCCAATGCAGGATTGTTCTCTAGTATATGCTATAATTACACAGAAATAGCTGAACATTTTATCATCACTCTCTCTTGCACTTCCTAGTCAGCTGCAGTAGTACAAGAGTCCTGACCAGCAATAGCACCAAATAGCCACATATTAATGAAAATCTACAGCAAGGGCCTACTTCAACACTGCACCACTTCAGTTGTGTGTTTGTGTAATTTTACCGATTTCAATGCAGTTCACTAGTGTAAATACAAATGTAAAGTAGCAGTGAATCAGTCCCTAATTAACCATGGAGAGCAGGTAATACCAGGTTCATCTGAATCTTGTTTCTTCTTATCCCAAAAATGTATATCCCCTTTCTCTCATTAATGTTTCATCCATTGCTCTTACTGACTTTCATGTGTGAGGTTAGCCTTTGTTCATATGTTTATAAGGTGAGGGAAACTGATAAAAAGGTTCAGATCCTTACCTATGATAACACCAAATATTTGTGGCAGGACTTTGCATAAACATGGTGGAGGCAGCAGTAAACTCCTAGTACCATTTTAACCACAAAACCACTCTTCTCCTCCTTACTGTATATTGTAGGAAGGATGTAAAATTAATTATTTAAAAGAAAACTTCATTAATTTAAATGCTGAAGAAATTGTGTGTTCAATAAAACAAATCTTTAGTATGCAACTACTTTCCAATTGATGTAATTACTGGGTTTTAATATTTCACTTAGTCACTTTTTCAGATCTTCCTTCCAACTTACTTTATTGCTTTGACAACTCAATATAATTCTATATTTTTGACATGTTTTAAATGATGTGTTCATTCATTAAGACAATTCATTGCAGAGAATAGAAAATATCCTGAGGCACATTGTACATGATGTGAATTGATTATATTTTGAGGGATGATAAATTGATACATGTAGACATCACATAATATTTAGTGTCCTTGTTTCCTTTAAGATGAAAACATCATAATGGTTAAAACAGTATTAGACATGAATACTGTATAATTCTCAAAATGACTTATTTTGGTTTGTTAAACAAAAGATTGAAGGAGAAGAACTTTGTTTTTTATTCCTCAACATACACATCACTAGCAAATAATATCAATTTTGTGGGGGATTTAATTATTATTCTAGTAATAATGGGATGGCCAAATAAGTAGGAAAATTTGATTTTTTTTTTAATTTAAATGAATGAAATTCTAAGTAATTAAAATGTTTAAGTGAATGAATCACTATGTCTAGTGATAATTGCCAAATGGAAATACTTATAGCAAATCAAAAACCACAAGTGTCAAAATGTACCATTAACTTCATATAGTATATAAATGTACTTATTTTAAAAGAGATGAGCCAAGATAGAGTGCACAGTATTATGCATGTTCATTTCATAATCTTACAGTTTAGTTCATCTAGTAACAAACTGATTCATTCCCAAGGTGTAGGTAAGTACTTGATCTCAGAACTATGTAAGCGCCATGTTCTTACCAATGAAATACTTAAGTTCAGCCTTATGTGATGTACCTTCCTTGATTGTTACTAGACTCGTATATGACAGTCTAAAGAATTAGTAAGCTTGTTCTAAACTATGCACTGCAAATATGACTAGCCAATTATGTTCCAATCTGAGATGGAGGTAAATCTATTATGCCCGTAAATCTTTCTTTGCTTTTAATAAAAATAGAGCATGTTCAAGAATTCCATCAAGGTGTTTGTGATTCTTAGGTACACAGCAAAGTGAACTTCAGAAATGCCAAAAGGGTTGCAAATAAAATTCACACAAATTCTTAATAAGTCGCAGAACTGAGAAGTCTCAACTTCTACATAGCAAACCCTTACAGAGGAACTGGATCTATTCTTTTGATTAATATATCTTTAATCTTTCTTGTCATATATGTTTTGACAATCTGACACTATGCCATATAAAGTACTGTAAATATTTATATATGCAATACCCCCCCTTAATATCCCATTCTGCATTAGCTTACACTTCCAAACAGATTCAAGTTATAGCCCTATGTAGAGCACACTGTAGTAGTCTAATCTAGAGGTGACAAAGATATGGAGCATATTCACTCAGATACTGATGAAGGCAAACTGGATGCTTTCTCTGCTCTTGATGGGACAGAAATATATGGGTCAGACCCGCAGCTGGTGTAAATCAACATAGCTCCACTAAAGTCAAATTTTCAAGTACACCGCTACCTCTATATAACGTCACCCGACATAACACGAATTCGGATATAACGCGGTAAAGCAGTGCTCCGGGGGGGCGGGGCTGCGCACTCCAGTGGATCAAAGCTAGTTCAATATAACGCGGTTTCACCTATAACGAGATAAGATTTTTTTGGCTCCCAAGGACAGTGTTATATCGAGGTAGAGGTGTATCTTGAGTTTCTTTTCTTGCAAAACAGGGCCATCTCTGAGTGTCAAGAGGTTCTCCCCGGCTGGAGAATCTGCGATTGTATATAGGGCCATGTGAAGCCATTACAGCGGGCTTCCACTGCCGTTCTCTGGACTGAAGGGATTCCATCTCATACAAAAACCAGCCTGTTCCTGAGTTGCCTGCTGGGACACATGACCAGAAAATACTCAGAAATTGTGGTGATGGGCTCTGCATTAAAAACTGGAATAGAATCAGACCTGAGTTCAGTGCAGCTCTGAGGGGGAAGAACTCTTTCATGCTGGCCTCTTTTTCCTCAGCATAAAGCAGATCAGCTTTATAATCCCCCCTACCACAACCTCCCCCCAAATCATTCTGTTAGCCAGGGAGCACCAAAGCATGAGGATGCCCTGGGCCAGAACATTTTCACCCCTACACCCCCACACCCTCCCCACACCAGGGGCCAAAAGGAGGCTAGCAAAGAAGCTGCTGCAGTGGTCCTACAACTCCTCAGGGCTCACCTAGGCTGAGGAATCCTCACAAAGCCAAATGTGCCACATTTATGGCTTTGTGTTATTGCAATGGCACACAGTGGGACCTGGCCTTAACATCTACAACAAACATAAAACAGGCTTGGCTTGTAGGGACCAGGATTTAACCCTTAGATTTTCTTGTCTGCAAATATGTAAGATTAGCCCACATCTTTCACTGTTACCCATTGACATAAGAATGCAATAAAATTGGGCAGCTAAAACTTCAGAAGGACAACAACCTTTTTCAACCAGATTAATTCATTTCAGTGCAATGATGGAGACTACTTGACATATGGCCAATGCATTTGTTCCCTGATGTTCAACACGATTACAATAAAACTGGCTACTGAACTTCAACACTTATCCATACCTGTAGGCTTCAAGAAACTCAATGATCCTTAGTACACATCTGGACTTAAAAATCTGCCCTCTTTATATAACATTATAACCCAATTACAAGAAAACAATTTGCTTCTTTAATTGCCTCATAATAAGGAGTTATGTTAGCAAATCACTGATGTTGAGACTCAGAAAAGGCAATTAAATGTGTTCAATCAAAACATCTGTTTTAATATTTTAGTTTAATATAAATTTTCCAATTTATTAGCTGGCACATGGTCTGAAATCTAGTAGATGGGAAAACATTAGTCAATAACTGACTAAAAGGTAGTAGTTTTCTATCATAGCATTTAAATGTTCTGAGGCTTAGACCTAAAAACTGATAAAGTCTCAAGAGAGTTCAGTTTTTAATGTTGCCTTGAGTGATTTAACACTGTTGTTAAGCATACAAACAAAAATGTAAGACTGAAGGGATTTTTTTAAAGCAGCTAATAAGCCTGCCATGGCAGTAAATCTGATCCCTCCCCTTGACTTCTTTTTAGAAGAAAACTAACCGTTATGGTACTTGTTAGCCTGCAAATTGCAGATAGATTTTTCTGTCTATTTAGTATGTAACATTCAATTTATTCACTTTGCTGCCTCAAAACACAGTTTTTCCCCCCCAACAAGCCTTGGATAGAAAAAGCTTTTGTTCATACACCTGTTTAAAAATCAATTTCTCCAGTATAGTGCTGTGTCCGGCCAGAAAAGATAAAAGGAGAATCACATCCTGTAAGGATCAGAAACAAGAACAGAACAAGAATGAAGCATCATCTGAGTAAGTCGCTTCTAACAGAGCTTTTCTGCCTAGGTCTTTGTCAATGGCTCGACATTACAATGGAATAAAATAAAAAACATTTCTGTTTGTGGGAAGTTAACCTGAGATCAGGAGAACCGCCTTTATAATCTGGAGCACAGTTCCGTGGCTCCAGCACAAGCACTGAATGCAAAGTTACATGGGAGAAGACTATTGGGTTTTTTTGGTCTTGACTACTTTACTGAAAGCAATGCTCTAAAAGCAGAAAGCACAGCTCTCAGAGCATTAGACCTGTATACGTTTGCTGTAGTTTACCTAATTCTTCATTCTGACTCCTCACATCTATTGATAAAGAGCATCCAGCTGTGGAGGATCAAAGTCTGTTTAAGGAATCTTGTTCCGTTTCTTAACTAGGTGCATAGACTCTGATAAAGACAATGATTGAAGAGATCCAGGGGAAGGTGTTTATCTGTTATTATATAGCATCCTTCCACAGTTGCAGCTTTTGAATTAACTATCCTCTTGTGAACTTTGCCCCATGTGTGGAAAAGTTGGAGAATGAGAAATAAAAATACAAGTAAATTAAAATGTAAGCATACTGTTCTATCATTCATCCACTTCATGGTATATTTTCAAAGCCGTGTACAAGTTAGAGAAGACTCACAAATCTCAGACATATAACATTTGTGCATTTTATTGGAATGTTAGGAAAATGTAATGAGTCTAATATTTAATTCATAAAAGGTATTTGGACTATCAAGTGGACACTTGGATAGAACATATACAGCAGCATTTTAGCAGGCTATTTTGAGATCTGAGTCATCATCAATTGAGACTATGCAGTATGTAGCCTACAGTACACGGCCAAAGTTCAGTAGCATTCACAAGATTAGACAAGCATATTCTTTTTATATCATAGTAGTTTTTGTGTAGCAAAAAAAAAGGACTAGATTCTGATCATTTCACAGCAGTGTAAATCCAGTGCAAATTCACCTCAGTTCATGGAGTTACTCCAGGTTTGCACCAGTGTAGCTGAGATCAGAGTCTGGCCCAAAATCTTTTAATTATAATTATGTGCACAATTACATGCCTCATTATAGCCCAAATTTGACCTTCATGCTGATTTAAGTGGCAAAAAAGATGGTGTTTCTAGGGTGACAGATGTCCCGATTTTATAGGGATAGTCCCGATATTTGGGGCTTTTTCTTATATAGGCTCCTATTACCCCCTACCCCAATAGATCACACTTGCTATCTGGTCAGCCTAGGTGTTTTACAGCAGATTGATTATTGTGCATTAGCTATCTCACTGTAAAATCCTAGTGGAAACAAGGTACAGATACTTTTCACCATGAGGTAGCTAGGTGAAGTCCACTCTATATCCCTGCCTCTGGTAGACCTCACCTAGTTACACTATGGTGAAAACTACCTGCGCTTTGTCTCCACAAAGATACATCTGGTTTTAGCAATGAAGACATGGCCTCGGATATGCTGGAGCCCTCTAGCTGATTTCAGATCAATGCATAAAAAGCTGAAGACAGAATTTGAACCTGTGGTGGTTTGAAGTTAACATACATTTTCCATTTATTTTGGTCTCCCTCAAGTAAAAAAAAATAGGTTAATAAATAAATAATGTTTTAATTAATCAGCCAACACATTAAATGGCTTGAAAGGCAAAAAAATATATATATATATAAGGTATCCCATTCTCACACAATTACTGATAGAAATCAGCAGTGTGGAAAAACCATGCACCCTTTTTCTTTTTGACTTTACTGGAATCCACTATCACATATATTACATATCAATATTGTTCAGCAGTAGCCGATAGGAAACTCCAGAATGCTTGACCTTCAGGCTGGAAATTAAACAATATGATCCACTGATTCCTGTCAGAAATAGCATCCTACTTCTGCTACCTGCATTCTGACAGCTCATTTCACGTTTGAGTCCAAAATTACTTTCATGCAACCTTTATTGTGGTAGCCAAATGACTGTGTCAGCTTTACAGTTACACCGAAAGTCTGGATAAAAAAAGGGCTTTGTTCAGTCAAAGAGATGCACAAGTGACTATTTATAGGAATCATTTATTGCTAACATGCAGTCTAGAAAAATAAGTAGTCCCCTGGACATTAAAATGTTCATTTGCTTATTCATATATAATCACACTGAAACACAAAGCAAATTAAAATAGAAGGTCCCAAGAGAGCTATTGTATCACCTTTAATTTCCTCTTTGCATATGGGGAGTCCTTGGCATTCCATTTAGATGGAGATATGAGTGAGGAAAACATTTTTGTGGAATAATTGCCAATTTTAGACATACTGTTGGATGAGGTGTCCAGCCTTCTGTTTCAGGTTTATTTTTAAAATGCTTAGCATGCTACTTTCACTTCAAAGTCCTAATTCCATTTTGTAATGTGTTAGTTCACTTCATTCTCATTATTTATCATTTATATTACAGTGCACTTCAAAGTCCCACCCAACCTCAGGACCCCATTCTGTGAGGTGCTGTACAATACCAAGCAAGAAACAGATCCTTACTTAGATTTTACATTCTACATAGACAAGACAGATAAAGGGTGGGAGAAAGGTGGTAGTAGTATTAGCTTCATTTTACAGATGATAAACTGAGGCACAGAGATATGGGATCCAGTCCTGCGTTACTCTATGTGGGCCAACCCCTGTACCTGCCTGGAGACTCACAGAAGTCAGTGGTCTACTCACAGAGTAATGTGCAGGATCAGGGTCAAAATGACTTTCCCAGGGTTACACAGAAAGATTGTGGCATAGCTGAGAAGTGAACCAAAAATCTCTTGAGTCCCTAGCCACTGTCTTAACCACAAAGCCAAATTTCCTCATCATGGAGGACGGGGGCGTGACTTCATTCCTCTTTTCTGAATATAATCACTCATTTATGGGAAATAATGAATTACACAGTTATTAACAATTTCAGAATGCGTTTTTAAAATTTAAATATGTCAAATGCAGCACTACAATTGTGCAGTGAGCCTGAAGTAGGGTTGCCCACCCCACAGGTGTTGTGCCAGCTCCTGCATCTCTGGCCACTGAGAAAGCATGTGGTAGACGAAGCAAGTTTTGGATTTGGGTACGTCAGAGTATAAAGCAAAGCTGTGGGTGTTCCTTGCAAGTGCAAGGACTCCAGTGCTAAAACAGAAGGTTCTTTTCATTCTCTACCCACAAAATAGATGGTGAGCCTCATTAACATCAGAGGGAGCTGGGAAGGTGAGGAATAAATAATTTGTATTTTTAAAGGATACTTTTAATTTGACTTGAATGGATTTGACTAGCATTGCATCAACCTCCCAGAACCCTCCCAAAGACAAACCCAGGTGAACCAGCCTTGTTAGGCTAAATCTCTCTGGCTTAAGGGCTTTGATTTAATCCTCTGACTAGCTGCCCAATACAAAACAGCGTCCTTTCAGCCTAGGGTTGCCAGCGATCAGGTTTTCGACCAGAACACCCGGTCGAAAAGGGACCCTGGGAGCTCCGGTAGGCACCATCAACTGGGCCGTTAGAAGTCCAGTCAGCAGCACAGTGAGGGCCCAGAACTAAGGCAGGCTCCCTACCTGCCCTAGCTCCATGTGGCTCCCGGAAGCGGCCACCAGGTCCCTGCAGCCCCTAGCCACAGGGGAGGCCAGGGAGGCTCCGCGCACTGCTCATGCCCTGACAGCCAACCAATGGGAACCGCAACCAATGGGAGCTGCGGGGGCGGTGCCTGTGGGCGCAAGGGCAGTGCGCAAAGCCTTCCTGGCCACTCATACGTCTAGGGGCTACAGGGACTGGCGGCCACTTCCTGGGAGCCTCAGTAAGCACTATCAGGACCCTGCACCACAAACCCTCCCCCTCACTCCAACCCTCTGCCCCAGTCCAGAGTCCCTCCCACACCCAAACTCCCTCCCGGAGCCCGCACCCCCCCCCAACACCCTGCCCCAGTCCCTGCTGCACCCCAAACCCCTCATCCCTGGCCCCAGCCCAGTCTATAGCCCCAGCCAGAGCCGTCCCCTCCCCCCATGCACCCCCAACTCCCTGCCCCAGCCCAGAGCCCCTTCTTTCACCCCAAACCCCTCATTCCCGGCCCCACCCCAGACTCCACACCCCTAGCTGGAGCCCACACCCCAACCTGCACTCCGAACCCCTCAGCCCCATTCCGGAGCCCCCTCCTGCACCCCAAACCCCTCATCCTCAGCCCCACCCCAGACAGCGTTTTCACCCCCCCGTACCCAACCCCCCTGCCCCAGCCCAGAGCCCTCTCCCACACCCTGAACCCCTCATTTCTGGCCCCAGCCCATAGCCCTCTCCTGCATCCCAAAGCCCTCATTCACAGCTCCACTCCAGACCCCACTCCAGAGCCCACACCCCCATGCAGAAGCCTCACCCCCCCTTCCACACCCCAACCCCCTGCCCCGTGAAAGTGAGTAAGGGAGGGGGGATGGAGCAAGTGGGGGCAGGGTGTCAAAGAAGGGGCAGGGCCTCGGGGAAGGGGCGGAGAAGGGGTGTTCGGTTTTCTGCAATTAGAAAGTTGGCAGCCCTATTTCAGCCCTAGGAATATTTTAATTTTTTTTTTTTAAATCTAGCATTGTTCATTTCTTTTTAAAAGGTTTTTTTAATTGATGTCCCTTAGACAAAGTGACAAAGCTCACTTCTGCCTCTGTCTGTAATCTGTGGTGAAAAATAAAGATCACTTAGAACTTCTTGACAAGAGTAAGGTCTACCGAGCTCCAATATCATGACCAATATTTCCTTTTAACAGGTGATCTCCCATTAGCCAAACCCTGATCCAAACTCTGGATATGTCCCCCAAATCAAATTATAGCAGCCAATATCATTTATTCCAAACACTGGTCATTTTAAAGTTGGCCTCTGAGGACATCTGGATAATTGAGATTCACTTGTATAATAGGCCCTGAAATCCGGCCTGCATCAGTGGGTAATTGGTGAGTGTGTAACAACTGGTGCATTTGACTACACCATCCCTGCCTCGCCTTTATGTGGTGTAAGTGATTATTTGCAAAGCACTTTCAATAAAAATGTTATCTCATAGGTGTAAAAGGTCAAATAATAAAGTCAAAATATATTCTATTTACTTCCATGTGTTTGGCTTTCATAGTAATACCTTTGCAATATGTTGCAGAGACCCACAAGCCAAAGGTTTGCTTTTATTATAAGGATAGGAAGATAATTTGTCTAGAAACCAGTCTCTCCTTCTGCTTTTCTCCCTATTCCTGTTTCAGAAACATCATGAGACCATGGATTCAGAGAGATCTTAACCCAGGAATTGCTCATTACCTAGGTGTGGTGGGGTGGTACCCCACCCCCTGAAAAAAAGGCTGGAACAGGTCTTTGAGGCTGCGCAGGCCGGCAGCCAATCAACAGAGGCCTGTTAGGAGCCAATCAGGGCAGGGCAGAGGCAGCCAATCAGGGCTGGGTTAGGCCCTATATAAAGGCTGCCTAGCAGGAGGAAAGGGAGTCTCTCCCTGATTGCCAAGGGAGGAGGACTGGTTCCTGGGCTGACAAGTAGCACCTTGGACAGAGCAGTGCTGGGGAAGGGCAGAAGGAACTGGGGAGCGCCAGCCAAGGGAAACCCCAGGCTTGCTACAAAGGGCGGAGCGGGTGCACAGGGCCGAAGGGGAAGCGGCCCAGAGACAAAGTCTGACAAGGGGAGAGCAGGGAGGTGGCCGCCAGAGGGTCCCTGGGTTGGGACCCAGAGTAGCGTGTGGGCCTGGGTCCCCCTCCTTGTACTACACCTGGCTGAGGAGGAGCGTGGCCTGATACAGGCTGTGGCTGGCCCCTGTGACAAAGGGGCTAGACTTTGAGGCTGTAGCCGGCCACTAGAACAGGTGCAGATGGAGGACTGATGATAACACCAAATCCCCCGGAAGGGGGTGAGACCAGAGCAGTGGGCACTGCCGGATGGCAGTGTCCTGAAGAGGACACCGCCGAGCGGGGAGCAACACGGGTCCGGACACCAACAGGGGAGCAGACAACGGACGGGACACCACCGGCAGAGGGTGCCCTGCAGAGGACAGAGCTAATTCCCAGATGTGCCAGCAGGAGGTGCTGCGGTGGTGAGTCCCAACCCCGTGACACTAGGCAAGGAAGATAATATAGTGATTCCATCAGTGACAGGCCGAATAAATCCAGAGCAACTATGGCAATCAACAGTGGCAGAATGGGGATTGCCCACTATTAAATACAATGATAAGACTACGAAAAGGAGTGCACGCCAGCAAGGCACTGAGGATAGTCCCAAGGTAGCACTTTAAAATAATAAAATCAGTCTTTGTACCCATGGTTTTGCTTTTTCTTCTAACAAACCTCTGCAACGTGAAATGATGAGGTGAAACTGTTCTTCTGTAATGGAGTAAATGTAACATCTCTCTGTGTAGAGTCCATGAGGAAGGAAAACAACCTTTCTATACCTGGGACACATGAAAGACACTTTCATAAACAGTTCTGATATAGGCCTCAATGTAGCAATAAGCCCTGTATAGATACACCCTTGCACAGAGCATCACTGAGTCAGGTGGGGCTCTGTGAGGGCCTGGGGTACTCATTGCAGAACCTTATCAAGAGCTGTTCATCAAACACTGACTTAGGTTCTGTCTCTTTTCTTAACACATTTTCCCACATTCTTCTGTCCCTATTTTATTCAGATTTTCATAGATTCATAGATTCTAGGACTGGAAGGGACCTCGAGAGGTCATCGAGTCCAGTCCCCTGCCCGCATGGCAGTACCAAATACTGTCTAGATCATCCCTGATAGACATTTATCTAACCTACTCTTAAATATCTCCAGAGATGGAGATTCCACAACCTCCCTAGGCAATTTATTCCAGTGTTTAACCACCCTGACAGTTAGGAACTTTTTCCTAATGTCCAACCTAGACCTCCCTTGCTGCAGTTTAAGCCCATTGCTTCTTGTTCTATCCTTAGAGGCTAAGGTGAACAAGTTTTCTCCCTCCTCCTTATGACACCCTTTTAGATACCTGAAAACTGCTATCATGTCCCTTCTGAGGGCTGGTCTATACTTAGCCGCTAGTTCGGCGGCTGGAAATCGAACTTCCTGGTTCCATTTATCGCGTCTGGTCTGGACGCGATAAATCGAACCAGGAAGTGCTCGCCGTCGACTGCGGTACTCTAGCTCAACCAGAGGAGTACCGCGGAGTCGACGGGGAGCCTGCCTGCCGCGTGTGGACCACGTCTGAACCGCGGTAAGTTCGAAGTAAGGTATGTCGAATTCAGCTACGTTATTCACGTAGCTGAATTTGCGTACCTTACTTCGACTTGGGGGTAAGTGTAGACCAAGCCTTAGTCTTCTCTTTTCCAAACTAAACAAACCCAATTCTTTGAGCCTTCCTTCATAGGTCATGTTCTCAAGACCTTTAATCATTCTTGTTGCTCTTCTCTGGACCCTTTCCAATTTCTCCACATCTTTCTTGAAATGCGGTGCCCAGAACTGGACACAATACTCCAGCTGAGGCCTAACCAGAGCAGAGTAGAGCGGAAGAATGACTTCTCGTGTCTTGCTCACAACACACCTGTTAATACATCCCAGAATCACGTTTGCTTTTTTTGCAACAGCATCACACTGTTGACTCATATTTAGCTTGTGGTCCACTATAACCCCTAGATCCCTTTCTGCCGTACTCCTTCCTAGACAGTCTCTTCCCATTCTGTATGTGTGAAACTGATTTTTTCTTCCTAAGTGGAGCACTTTGCATTTGTCTTTGTTAAACTTCATCCTGTTTAACTCAGACCATTTCTCCAATTTGTCCAGATCATTTTGAATTATGACCCTGTCCTCCAAAGCAGTTGCAATCCCTCCCAGTTTGGTATCATCCACAAACTTAATAAGCGTACTTTCTATGCCAATATCTAAGTCGTTAATGAAGATATTGAACAGAGCCGGTCCCAAAACAGACCCCTGCGGAACCCCACTCGTTATGCCTTTCCAGCAGGATTGGGAACCATTAATAACAACTCTCTGAGTACGGTTATCCAACCAGTTATGCACCCACCTTATAGTAGCCCCATCTAAATTGTATTTGCCTAGTTTATCGATAAGAATATCATGCGAGACCGTATCAAATGCCTTACTAAAGTCTAGGTATACCACATCCACAGCTTCTCCCTTATCCACAAGACTCGTTGTCCGATCGAAGAAAGCTATCAGATTGGTTTGACATGATTTGTTCTTTACAAATCCATGCTGGCTGTTCCCTATCACCTTACCACCTTCCAAGTGTTTGCAGATGATTTCCTTAATTACTTGCTCCATTATCTTCCCTGGCACAGAAGTTAAACTAACTGGTCTGTAGTTTCCTGGGTCGTTTTTATTTCCCTTTTTATAGATGGGCACTATATTTGCCCTTTTCCAGTCTTCTGGAATCTCTCCCGTCTCCCATGATTTTCCAAAGATAATAGCTAGAGGCTCAGATACCTCCTCTATTAGCTCCTTGAGTATTCTAGGATGCATTTCATCAGGCCCTGGTGACTTGCAGGCATCTAACTTTTCTAAGTGATTTTTAACTTGTTCTTTTTTTATTTTATCTGCTAAACCTACCCCCTTCCCATTAGCATTCACTATGTTAGGCATTCCTTCAGACTTCTCGGTGAAGACCGAAACAAAGAAGTCATTAAGCATCTCTGCCATTTCCAAGTTTCCTGTTACTGTTTCTCCCTCTTCACTAAGCAGTGGGCCTACCCTGTCTTTGGTCTTCCTCTTGCTTCTAATGTATTGATAAAAAGTCTTCTTGTTTCCCTTTATTCCTATAGCTAGTTTGAGCTCATTTTGTGCCTTTGCCTTTCTAATCTTGCCCCTGCATTCCTGTGTTGTTTGCCTATATTCATCCTTTGTAATCTGTCCTAGTTTCCATTTTTTATATGACTCCTTTTTATTTTTTAGATCATGCAAGATCTCGTGGTTAAGCCAAGGTGGTCTTTTGCCACATTTTCTATCTTTCCTAACCAGCGGAATAGCTTGCTTTTGGGCCCTTAATAGTGTCCCTTTGAAAAACTGCCAACTCTCCTCAGTTGTTTTTCCCCTCAGTCTTGATTCCCATGGGACCTTACCTATCAGCTCTCTGAGCTTACCAAAATCCGCCTTCCTGAAATCCATTGTCTCTATTTTGCTGTCCTCCCTTCTACCCTTCCTTAGAATTGCAAACTCTATGATTTCATGATCACTTTCACCCAAGCTGCCTTCTACTTTCAAATTCTCAACGAGTTCCTCCCTATTTGTTAAAATCAAGTCTAGAACAGCTTCCCTCCTAGTAGCTTTTTCAACCTTCTGAAATAAAAAGTTGTCTGCAATGCAGTCCAAGAATTTGTTGGATAGTCTGTGCCCCGCTGTGTTATTTTCCCAACATATATCTGGATAGTTGAAGTCCCCCATCACCACCAAATCTTGGGCTTTGGATGATTTTGTTAGTTGTTTAAAAAAAGCCTCATCCACCTCTTCCACCTGGTTAGGTGGCCTGTAGTAGACTCCTAGCATGACATCACCCTTGTTTTTTACCCCTTTTAGCCTAACCCAGAGACTCTCAAAATTTCCATCTCCTATGTCCATCTCTACCTCAGTCCAAGTGTGTACATTTTTAATATATAAGGCAACACTTCCTCCCTTTTTCCCCTGTCTATCCTTCCTGAGCAAGCTGTATCCATCCACACCAACATTCCAATCATGTGTATTATCCCACCAAGTTTCAGTGATGCCAACAATGTCATAGTTGTATTTATTTATTAGCACTTCCAGTTCTTCCTGCTTATTACCCATACTTCTCGCATTTGTATATAGGCATCTAAGATACTGGTTTGATCTTTCCTCCCAGTTTTGTCCTGACCCTCCTTTCTCTCTGCCAATATAGCCCACACTCCCTCTCGTTTCCGACCCGTCTCCCAGGTCTCCATGTTCCCCACTTACCTATGGGCTTTGCTCACCTGTCCCCGTCGAACCTAGTTTAAAGCCCTCCTCACTAGGTTAGCCAGTCTGTGTCCAAATAGGGTCTTTCCCCTCCTCGAAAGGTGGACGCCATCTCTGCCTAGCAGTCCTTCCTCAAATAGCATCCCGTGGTCTAGGAAGCCAAAGCCCTCCTGGCGACACCATCTTCGCAGCCAGGCATTCACCTCCATGATGCATCTGTCTCTGCCCGGGCCCCTACCTTTGACAGGAAGAATCGAAGAGAATACCACCTGCGCTCCAAACTCCTTCACCCGTACTCCCAGAGCCCGGTAGTCACTCTTGATCCGCTCAGTGTCACACCGTGCAGTATCATTTGTGCACAAATGGATGAGTAGCATGGGGTAGTAGTCAGAGGGCTGGATAATCCTTGACAATGCCTCCGTAACGTCTCGGATACAGGCTCCCGGCAGGCAGCATACCTCCCGAGATGAAATGTCAGGGCGACAGATGGGCGCCTCCGTCCCCCTCAGCAGAGAGTCTCCGACCACCACTACCCTACGTTTCCTATTCGCAGTGGTGGCAGCAGACCTCCCAGCCTTAGGGGTACGAGGCTTCTCCTCCTTTACTGTAGGGGGTGATGCCTTCTTTCCTGTATCAAGAAGAGCATAACGGTTACCTATTACCACAGCGGGAGGGTTCGGAGCAGGGGTGGAGCACTGCCTGCTGCCAGAAGTAACCAGCTGCCAGTGTCCACCCTGAGCCATCTCCTCCTCCACCAGTGGTGTATCAGCAGTCCTGTGTACTGGGACAGCTACCTCAGCTGTCTCCACATGGACACTGTCCAGGAATTGCTCGTGGATTCGGATGCTCCTCAATCTAGCCACCTCCTCCTGTAGCTCTCCCACCTGCTGCCTGAGAGATTCCACCAGCAGGCACCTTTCACATTGGATGGTCCCCACAGCCTGGATATCAGTAAGTGGAAATTGCAAGTTACAGTCTCTGCAAAACCACACCAGGATCTGGGTAGAAACATCCATGCTCAGGCGCTCTGTCTGGCTACAGGCGCAGGTGGAGGAGACAGAAGCAGTGCTGGCACAGGTGTTGCGGGTCTTCCTAACCATCGTAAGCCTCCCTCTGTCAAACTCTCGTCTGCAGCCCCCTGTCCGCTGAAAGGGTTGCTTAAGCAAGAAGTTTTAGGTTTTAAGGGGACTAAAGGGACAACAGATAGAACCGGCAAGGGACCCTCGCCCCTTCCCACTCCACTTCCAAACTCCCTTGCGAAACTCCCTGTTAGCAGCCCCTGTTTGCAAAAGCTCCCTGGTCGCTTGTGCGCTGCTTTATAAAGCCCTGGCCTGTATGAATGCCCCGCCCACTGATTAAGGCTCAGCCAATTACCAGAGGCTTCTAGCTTTCAAACCTTCCTTTGAAGCTCACAGCTTCCAACTGCCAGCCACAGCACACGGTCCTTCAAACAACCAAACAAACAAACAAACAGACTGACAAACACAAGCTCAGCACACAGCAAGTAACCCCCAAACACAAACAAACACACACTACAGACAATCACTTACCCCAAAAGGGTGCTGTATTGCTCCTCCTTCACCTGGAGAACTCCCTTGCGAAACTCCCTGTTAGCAGCCCCTGGTCGCAAAAAAAAAAATTTCTGATGGGTGTACTTCAAAAGATTTGGCTGGTCAGATAAGCACCCCAAAATGTAGATGTTTAAACTATGCAGAACTCTGCAGGATGAAACCCAGGTTGGCACCTCAGGTTTTGTTCCCCTTTGGCACTAGGAGGTGGAAACTTGGCAAATAAACATTTTGCCAAAAAAACTTTTTTTTATTAAAAATGTAAATCATGGTTCATTGAACATTTTCAAGTCTTCAGCTGCTTAGTCTGGTTGAAAGGATGGGTGAAGTCCAGCTTAGTTATATTAGAATAATCCAGTTTGCCACTCTCTAATTTAAGGGTTCATTTCATAACAAACCTAAATATTTGGGGAAAGGAAGCACTTGTGCATCTCACAGCTATTGAAACTATATCAAAATCATCCCTTCTCTATTTGGAGGCATTGCTGAGAGACACTATACAATCGATCAGCAACATTTTTCTAGAAACGTAGTTAAAATATAGCTTTAGGAAATAGACTCAGTTTATTCCAATCCAGACCATGAAGTGTGATGCCTAACCAGCAACATTAATTATGTATGTTAATAACATCTGACATGCAACTATATTGTTCAATCAGTTGATAAATGGTTGAGATACTGACCTCTGACAACTTGTATGACTGTCAACAACAGCCTGTCAGCCAGCCACCAATCTCCTGTAGTCCACTGCATGACTATTGTATTATATTGTGAGAAGTCCTGCCAGGAAGGACCCCCAGATACTAGCAAAGTGTCTTCTAGCATGTGACACCCCCAGAGAAGCCATACATCTTAAAACACCATGAATCATTCACATATTAATTATACTATTTATTATGTGCTGGGGTTCTCATTAGACTGCAACGTAAATACTGTTTATAACATATTGTTCACTAGATGCGATCCCTTGATGTCCCTTCTCTGGCCAGAAATAATATGATAGAGAGAAGTAAACTCACTGAGACGTTTCCTGATAACAAAAGCAAGGAGACCCACAGACCCTCCCCTCTAAGGGTATGTCTACTGCAATTAAAAACCAGCTGACTGAGGCTTGTGGGGCTCAGCCTAAGGAGGTGTTTAACTGCAGTGTAGACACTTGGGTTTGGTCTGGAGTCCAGGTTCTAGGACCCTGTGAGGTGGGAGGGTCCCAGAGTCTGGACTCCAGCCCACACCCGAACATCTGCACCACAGTTAAACAGCCCCTTAGCCCGAGTCCCAAGAGCCTGAGTCAACAGTGTCTAATTGCAGCATACACATGCCGTAAGGTTGCTCTAGCTTTGTAAAAAGGCTGAAGAGCAGCCAAACTGCTTCCTAAGGCGGAGAGCAAGCCCTGAAGTTCCTCCTGAAAGCTAACCAATCTCTAAGTTCATTCCTGGAGACTACTCATGCTACTACGTCTGGATAAAGAGCCCCAAGACTAGGTCTTTCAGGCCCCACCTCAAGAAAGCATCCCTATAGAGCAAAGCACTTAATCATTTACCTCCGCATGTGCTTAAAGTTAGCACATGGCTAAGTGTTTTCTTGAATTAGAGCCTAAAAGTAGTAAAACAAGATCATCATTAGCTGACAGTCAGTCACTGGTTAAAAATATACCAAGCTGTTTTTATGTCCCTCCCACAAATGATTCAAAAATTGTGCCTGCATCTGTGGCTGAAGCCTTGTAGAAAGCACCATTCCTTTTAATTTGTCACCAAATTTACCATTCTGCAAAATTATACCATTAGCAAAATTATACCAAACAAAAGAAACATTGAGCAATATGTTCTAATATTTCTGCTATGGGAGCTGAAAATGACAAACCTCCCCAAATCCATCTTGGTTCCATACAAGAAGGAAAACATCACAAATGCCCACACACAGTCTAAACTGAAAGAAACATGAGTTACATAAATTATGTTGGGAGTTGGCTGAAACCTAGCTGAAGGAGGTTAGCACAATAGCCTCCCTTCATTCAGGATAAATGTAAGAAGCAGTTAAGCTCCTTTTTGGAGTCAGATAGCTAAAACAAAAAAAGCCACCACCTAAAACAGAGGCCACGGGAAAGGCCAGTCAGGAGCTGAGCTATTTGGGTGGAAGGGTTTCACTGGGGACTGAATGTAAATGCAGAGGGCTGGGTATTGTTTTGATAGAGCTGCATGTCTGTGCAAGCAGAAGCAACAGAAACACCATAGAAGCAGACGAAAAAGAGAGCGGAAAGCCAAAGACAGCCAGAGACCCTGTAGCTTGACCTTGAGAGAAAACTAAGAAAAAACTTTTGGAGTAGGGTGCTGGCTGGAAAAAGAGGCTTGGAATATTGAGCAAGAAAACTGCTTGATTCATACTGTGTTCAGGAAAACAGGACTTCATCAAAGAAATACCTATCAACAATTTCTCCTCCTAATGTCAACAACTTGCAAGACTTTGAATATTGGCTAACCACTCAGATCAAAGGGGATACCATATAGTTCCTACTTTGACTGCAGCTTTCTCAGACCTTGGCTTCTAGGATTAGGTTTCGAGTATTAAAAAACTCACTGCTCCCTTTTAAACGGCACATTCATTTCAACAACCTTTTATTTACTTTTAAAGCTCCCTTTAACCTTACAACCAGTTGCCTAAGGGACCTTTTCAGAATCATATTTGCTTTGGGTTTACACATCAAACTCTGCTATTTGCTCTGCCCTTTCTTTGTTTTGAATATTTTAACAGCCAACATTAGAGCTCAGTCAATAGCATTAAAAGTTCAAGCCAAAGCGCTCTCATTTTGTTCTTCTTTTGGGATTCTTTGCATGTAGAAACCTCTGTAAACATAAATTTTTTCTGACTGATTGTGTTACTACTGCATTTATTTCTACAAGGTAAGAGGCTCACTGCTGGGTTTATTCTTGAATTCACCTTCAGTGAAATCCTGGTCCCACTAAAGTCAACTGGACTTTTGCCATTGACTTCAATGTGGCAGGATTTCATTCCTAATTAGATTAGGAAAGGAGGTCAGACTTGACCTAACATCAATCTCTTTTTCTACTCTAGACAAACCCCTGAAGAACTGAAGCTCCCATTCCTAGCGCCTTGCAATTGTGCAACAGGAGGGTAATACCACAATCTGATTTGCATTTTAGTTTGCATTCACATTTCACAGGTATAAATGGGTACACAAAATTCAAGGCATTGAAGGTCAGAACCATAAAGAACTATGCAGATGGTGGGATTATGGGCTCTCTTGAGCTAGACATTTTTGAGCAGACCACATCATGAATTTGATGGCCTGATGTTTTTAGTTTGAGAGTAACTATGCCAGTGGCTCCATGAGCATGCCCAGTGTATACCACAATTTCCCAGAATCAGAAGCCTGAGCAGACTAAGTTGAGTGCTCATTCAGTTAATAAAGAATTGCACTTTCTCTATGAAAAATCCAATTATTGATTGCATGGCTAAACATCCCTGTTTAGAAGACTACCCTCATCACACTAACCAAGTTTCTCCCTTCTCTGTCCTGGGAAGTGGCAATCCTGGGGCTTCTACTGACTTGTTTCCCTGCACGACTGGGTAACAGATTGCTGCTGAATTGTATATTAGAGCATCCAAAATGATTTAGAATCAGTAAATTGCCAGACTGCTTGCTTGCTTTCAATCAAATCTTAACTAGCTACAGAGAGGCTTATCTCACACTGTAAGGGGCATAAAAATGAAGTATAATTATTCTCAGTTTCAGCAATGCACAAGCAATGTTGTGTTTTGTGTTCAAACACTGGACATATTTGACAAGTGCTACATTTACATTCTTGAACTGCCTCATGCTTTTTAAACATCTCAGTTGAATTCCTAATAGGTCCAATTCTGATCTTGCTTAAGCCAGTTATACTCCCCTGATGCCAATGGAGTAATTCCTGATTTACACTGATGTAGATTAGAGGAGATTCAGGAACATGGGAAATCATAAACCCCACATGATTTTGGTGCAAGGAAGAACTGATGAAACAGAACGGGGAAGCAGCAATTAAGCTGCTTTCAAGAATATTTTCTCTTCACCAAATTACATATGCATTATTAGCATGGATTTACAGGACTAGTTTAGGAAGAAATTTCTATGTTAAAAAGTGCAATAATTTTACTTACAAATTTAAGCAATTTTACTGGTGGTATGCACTAGTACTGAACAAACACATAAAAAAACATTATACTGATCTCTTAGTCATTCTATAAGCAGGCAGTCAGAGGGAAATCATTTCTATCAAACAGTTTCTTCTCACTTTTTGACAATATGTCTTTCTAAACTCTGTAACCCACATTATCTCCTGATTTATGGCCTCAATGTTGCTGGTACAAAGTGTATCTAAAGCCACCATAGCCAGCCATGGGAGGATCACCCTAGTGCAGCAGTTCTCAAACACTGTGGGTCGGAACCCCAAAGTGGGTTGCAACCCCATTTTAATGGCATTAGACTGGCTGGGGCCTGGGACCAAAGCCGAAGCCCGAGCCCCACTGCCCAGGGCTGAAGCCTAAGCCCCACCACCCAGGCTCAGGCTTTGGCCTCAGCCCTGGGCAGCAGGGCTCAGGTGACAGGCCCCTTACCCAGGGATGAAGCCCTTGGGCTTTGGGCCCCCCTACCCAGGGTGCTGAGGCTCGGGCTTTGCCCCTCCACCCCCACCCGGAGCAGCAGGACTCGGACGGACTCAGGCTTTAATCCCCCCTCTTGGAGCCATGTAGTAATTTTTGGTATCAGAAGGGGGTCATGGTGCAATGAAGTTTGAGAATCCCTTCCCTAGTGTGTGCAGTGCAGAGTAAGCACAGTAGCTCCTAAACTACCACTCCCTCCTTGCAAATGGGGGAAAGAGAGCTTGGACAGGACTTCCTTCCTTGCATCCCGCTGTTCTCTGGTTGCCAAAACAGCCCTATGGGTGCTATTGCAGCCTGGGTAGGAGTACAACAAGTGGAAGGAGACCAAAGACTCCCTAATAAGACAATGCATAAAGGGCGATGTCTACAAGTATTTCAGACAAGACTACATAACATCATACAAGGTACAATAGCCAAAGGATTACTTAGAATCTATTGCACGGAGACATACCGAACCTGACATAAGGGTCTGTGAAGCCCATGGCTGTGCATCCCTAGACTTTTTGATTCTTGGCTGGAGGGAGCTCCTGCCCAAGCTGTTGGCTGGCTGTAGATAAACCAGAATCTCTGCTGTTCTGCCAGTGCAACTTCTGATCACAAATGGGGACCTCTCAGTGGAGGGGCCAGCTCATATGCATGCTATGGACAGCAGGCTGTGGGAGGAATTCAGAGTAAGAGGGGCTATGGCTTCATTCCTGGGTCCCCTGCTATTTCTCAGATGACTTACACCCCTCTTTCCTGCTCCCCATCCCAAAACCATCCCCTGTTGGGGGCATCAATTTGCCCCATCCCTGATCCTTCAAGGGACTATGGCTGGGAGTCCCTGCCCCAATTGCCCAGAGTGGTGACACCCCCCTCTAAGAGCTCCCCAGTGGAAAGAAGCTTCCCTTCTATTCCAAACCCCAAAGTTACTGAGAGGATATCTTTGTTCTGATGAGGGACCTCCTCTCCCTCCTCTGCCTGGCGGACAACGCCAGCCCCACAAAAGAGCTGGGAGACGTACCTTTGAGCCAAACTGCTAATTCAATCTCTTCCCCAGCTGCAGTGAAAAACCCATTTCCCACTGGGCCATCAGGAGAGGCACTAAGGAAACTAAAGTGCACATACTAAAAGCCCATATGAGTGGAAGAATTTGATACATAACACTGAAGCAAATGGATGTTACAAAACCTCTCATTCAGAGGAAGATGTTGAAAACCTAAGAGACAACAGAATCATTACAGAAGGGTTCAGGCACAGAGATATGAACTAATCGATGGGACACTCTAGTCTCCCGGCCAGGGACAATCATCCAAAAAGCAAAGATCAACACTTTCAGAAAGAATCAAAGTAGTCACCTGATAAAGCACAACCATAGGGAAAACACATGCAAAGTGCCAGAATGGAACTCCCTACAGCACTGCATTTAAAAAACACTGAGTTTCCTACTTCCAAAGTAATAATGACAAGAGAAAATCCTGTGTAGAGGTTATGAATGGAGGCAGATGTTCAAAAAGTTTTGCTTAGGGCACAATATCCTGTGTGTGAGGATTTCCCTTCATTAGTTGGGATTGAGACAGTCATTCGTTTACTAAATAAAATACTTTAACTGAAAGGCTTCTTTCCCCCTCATTTCAAATGTCAAACATACTTACAAGTATATATACGATATCAAAAGACAAAACTGATGCTATGGATTTTTTTTATTCTCTCATGGAAAAATCAGAGGATGTTTCCTCTCCTAGTGCATTAATTCTCTCTTTGACAGGGGATTGGTTGATTCAGAAGATTGATAGTGGGTCTGCCTCTCCAATCTCCCAGCCCACACCTATACCAGGTCTTGTAAGGGGGTCCCAGGAGGCAGCCTTACCGCTGTTTCCACAATTCCCGCACAATGGGGCTTTTAGGGGCCCTTTACACTGTCCTGTCCCTTGAACGTGGAGTAAAGAGGCCAGAGTAGAGGTGAGGAACTCAGACATACAATACATAATAATACCTTTCAAACCAAAGATCCCAAATCATTTTACAAACATATGAAACTAAAATATAAACTGTACAACAGGATCACTTTATTGACTACTAACGTACAGCCACTTTTGAGGTGAAAAGTAATAACAGTTCAACAGTACATAGCACCAAGGCAGTTTTAGCAAAGGAAGTCAGTCAGCCAGGTAGGTCCTGTCTACAATGATACTTTTGTTAAAGTCCTCCACAGCTCAACTACCATGAATTCAGTTGCATGAACGGCAACAATTGTGGGAAGACAAGTGTAGGCTGGCTGCTTTTAACTACTATGTCATCTGACTATGTGATGAGTTCTTGCTTTCCTCATTGTATTGTAACAATGTAGAAATTTACAGAAATAAAGAATAACCCATAATCATTACAAACAGACATAGTTATACAACAGCTCAACACAGAGAAGTAATACAATTACCAATCAATCATTAGCAGCTATGTAGAATGGATCCACATTTAAGGATTGGTGAAATTGTTAATCTCAATTAAAACAGAATGTTTTTGAAAATTTACAAATTTAGCAGGGGGCTGGAACATCTGCCATTATAACTAGCAAGCTGAATTTGTGATAAAAATCTTGCCCATTACCCCTATGATTCTTGTTAACAAAGAGAAAAACTAGTCAAGTCTCAGGCTCAAGGAAAAGAAAGTTCTATAGAATCATAGAATATCAGGATTGGAAGGGACCTCAGGAGATCATCTAGTCCAACCCCCTGCTCAAAGCAGGACCAATCCCCAAATAAATCATCCCAGCCAGGGCTTTGTCAAGCCTGATCTTAAAAACCTCTAAGGAAGGAGATTCCACCACCTCCCTAGGTAACCCATTCCAGTGCTTCACCACCCTCCTAGTGAAAAAGTTTTTCCTAATATCCAACCTAAACCTCCCCCATTGCAACTTGAGACCATTACTCCTTGTTCTGTCATCTGCTACCACTGAGAACAGTCTAGATCCATCCTCTTTGGAACCCCCTTTCAGGTAGTTGAAAGCAGCTATCAAATCCCCTCTCATTCTTCTCTTCTGCAGACTAAATAATCTCAGTTCCCTCAACCTCTCCTCATAAGTCATGTGCTCCAGCCCCCTAATCATTTTTGTTGCCCTCCGCTGGACTCTTTCCAATTTTTCCACATCCTTCTTGTAGTGTGGGGCCCAAAACTGGACATAGTACTCCCGATGAGGCCTCACCAATGCCCAATAGAGGGGAATGATCAAGTCCCTCGATCTGCTGGCAATGCTCCTACTTATACAGCCCAAAATGCTGTTAGCCTTCTTGGCAACAAGGGCACACTGTTGACTCAGATCGAGCTTCTTGTCCACTGTAACCCCTAGGTCCTTTTCTGCAGAACTGCTGCCTAGCCACTCGGTCCCTAGTCTGTAGCAGTGCATGGGATTCTTCCATCCTAAGTGCAGGACTCTGCATTTGTCCTTGTTGAACCTCATCAGATTTCTTTTGGCCCAATCCTTTAATTTGTGTAGGTCCCTCTGTATCCAATCCCTATGCTCCTGTGTATCTACCACTCCTCCCAGTTTAGTGTCATCTGCAAACTTGCTGAGAGTGCAGTCCACGCCATCCTCCAGATCATTAATGAAGATATTGTACAAAACCTGCCCCAGGACCGACCCTTGGGGCACTTCGCTTGATACCGGCTGGCAACTAGACATGGAGCCATTGATCACTACCCGTTGAGCCTGACGATCTAGTCAGCTTTATAGTCAGTTCATCCAGCCCATACTTCTTTAACTTGCTGGCAAGAATACTGTGGGAGACCGTATCAAAAGCTTTGCTAAAGTCAAGGAATAACACGTCCACTGCTTTCCCCTCATCCACAGAGCCAGTTATCTCGTCATAGAAGGCAATTAGGTTAGTCAGGCATGACTTGCTCTTGGTGAATCCATGCTGACTGTTCCTGATCACTTTTCCAGGGACTGAGGTGAGGCTGACTGGCCTGTCGTTCCCCGGATCCTCCTTCTTCCCTTTTTTAAAGATGGGCACTACATTAGCTTTTTTTCAGCCATCTGGGACCTCCCCCGATCACCATGAGTTTTCAAAGATAATGGCGAATGGCTCTGCAATCACATCCGCCAACTCCTTTAGCACCCTCGGATCCAGTGTATCCGGCCCCAAGGACTTATGCTTTTCCAGCTTTTCTAAATAGTTTACTCTAAAACACTGCAAGCCATTTCTCCATGGGGTACCTTACCCTTTTCTAGGTGTCTGAATTACTGGTAGTTAGAGAAATGTCCCAGAACATCTATCCATTCAACAGTCTGGCCACAACAAATATACAAGTCCCGGCATCCTGAATAGACGAACCATGGTCTTCAACAGAAGTAACCACGAGCTTTACTGGTAGTGCAACGCTGTTATAGGAAGCCATCAGCCAAATGGTACCATATGAGGCCACCATGGATTCAAGAATTTCTTGAAGAAGGAGGGATTTGGCAGAGGAAGAGGTACACTAAAGAAGGGTTAAGTATCTCCTTCTGATTGCTTTCACAAAAAAATGCAAAAGTAGCAGAAGCATAGAATGTTTTAGCAAAAGTTGTAGGGGGGGGTGTCTAATGGGAGACAGTCTTCTCTCACCATTTAAATCTTTCTAGCTTTGGCTTTTGTCTTCTTTTTATGATACCTTTACAGTCATTGGTACTTGACTCTGGAAAGGTTATTAATAACGCCCATCAAATATTTTTTCCAAATGATTGGTGGTTAAGGTCCTTTCTACAATATGCCACAGAACCCAAATCCTTTAATCCCAAATTGGATGCTTTTGCTTCCAGCTCCATAACGGTGCAAAGCAGACCTAATTAATGTTCATTTAATCAATACCTCTTTTTCCCTGTTGTGAATGGAATACAGAGCATTGATCCAACAGCACTCATTCCACTCATATCAGGGGGAAAGAATTATTGATCAGTTGAAAAACAATTCATTCTGATTTGCACAATTTGTCTGGTGAAAATAAAAGATAGTGTTATTTCAGATTAAAGTTACCAGATCTACTGTTGCCCTGCCAATATTTTTACAAGGGACTCACAAAATATCATCCCTTTACCTGTAATTAGCCATGTGTATCATAGTGCATGTATTTGCAGAAAGGGAGAATGGGAACTTGGGGAATCTATTCAAATATTTTTCCATTTAAACAAAAATATTTTCTCCTAGTCATAACCAAGAAGGGAAAAAGAAGCACTATAATAAACTGCCCATTTTGCAGGAAATGTTCATAATTTGATCCTGAAAATGTATTTCATATATTAATAGTAGAGCAGAGTTCACTACTTGTATAATTTGAAGTCAGGGTGAACACCTTGAATAGAGGGTCAACATGTATCCTCCCTTGGGAATTGTTTTGAAAACATATCTGCTATTTGGTACAATCTGGTTCACTCTAAAAGCAAAATATTTGCTTTTCAGAAGGTAATTTTAGTAGTCCCATAGATAAGTCATCTCTGGCAAGAATGACTAAGCACTGTCTAGAGAGGAATGAACTCCACCAGCTTAAGGGAAATCTTGCCAACTTTCCTTCCAGTTTGGTTGCAAAATTTCATTAAGGGCTACATTGCTGACCAGGGCAAGCCAGCACTTTATATTATTAATCATGGCCCACACTGTTCAATAACTATCCCAAGTAACATCATTAACAATACTTTGTATCATTAACTACACAAATCCAGTCTAGCATCTACAGAACGTTATTTATCTGGGGTAATATAACTGATTGGTTTAAAAATCCAAACTCTGAGGTGCATTCATATTGGAATGTGCAAGTTTTTCCAGCTTCTTAAAATGAGAAGAAATAGTAGTCTAGGCATTTATGCTAACACCCAATTCTGTGATCACATGAAACCTAGATGCTATGTTGATGCATGCCCTAAAAATACGTAAATTAGATAGATTGTAAAACATTAACTGGGGAAAATCTCTCTTTCCTAAGCTAGAGTGCATGTGAAAGCAAAGAGCATTACAACTTGAGGTAGCTCATTAACATTCTCAGAGGATGTCCCCACTTCACTCTGTGCTGTCATTAAAGAAAATCCCATCAGTGTTTTAATGTTCCCGGAAACAGTCAAACAATCCACAAAACACACCTATAGTTACATATGCTTACAGGTAGCTTAGTTTTATAGTAGGGATAAGAAAATGCCTAGATTACTAAAGTAATTCATGCCCCAAATATATTTCAAGTAGATAGGTTTTGATAAATTTTAACTCGGAAACTCATCTCTTTCCTAAATTAATACAGAATAGGATGCAAGCAGACAGTTTTGGGTCTTGTCTTCCATTAAGGTTCATCAATAATTGCGAAAGAATCCACAAGCATCTGGGAAGATATGCCAGGCATGGGGAGGACATAAGCAATTTCATTTTGGAGTAGCAGCAAGACATGCTCCAGAATATGTGGTGTCCCAGCTCCCCAAGTCATAGAATCATAGAAATGTAGGGCTTGGAAGGGACCTTGAGAAGTCATCAAGTTCATCTCCCTGCACTGAGACAGGACCAAGTAAACCTAAACCATCCCTGACAGGCGTTTGTCCAACCTGGCCTTAAAAACCTCCAGTGGTGGGGATTCCACAACCTCCCTTGGAAGCCTATTCCAGAGCTTAACTATCCCTATAGTTAGAAAGTTTTTTCCTAATATCTAACCTAGATCTCAGAGTGTGCAGCTAGGATGACTCCTGAACCCCCTCCTCATCCACTATTCCCCCACTCTTTTACCCAGCATGCCTCGCAATAGTAAAGCCACAAAGTGGCCCTCTTATTGTCCTTTTCAAACCGAGCTGTCTCATACTCAAGGTGACAATGAATGGAAAAATCTAGAGGCCTGCCAAGGAACTGAAAGATGCTCTAATATCTGTATATCCATAGGAAGAGTATTCTATTATATGTTAAGTCATACTTAAATCTTCAAGTTGTTCTAATAATACCGTTACCAAGCAACACCACCAGCTTGAGTCAGCATTGAATACACTTTGCTTTAGAAAAGACAGTTACAAATACATATTGCAGAAGATGTTACGTGGTTATTTTATAGTGGTACTTCTTTATCTGTATAATTACAATGAGGTGAGAGGAGAATTAGTTGGACACACATTCCATAAAATAGACTTCAGAGACATTGTATACTAACAGAATCCCAAGTTGGTGAAAGAGAGTCATTCTTGTTATGAGCTCTATTTAAAAGGCTACACAGACAAAGCTATTTGCAGTGTACAAGGAGTTTTATTGGTCCTTCAAAACCCAGGAACCAAGGTACATATTCTTGAGCTCCATCTACTGGCATTTTATCTATTAACAAGCTTTTTCTACATAAGCAGAAATCTTATTTCTAGAGCATTTCTGTAACAGCTGTATTGAAGTCAACGGAGTGAAGCTTATTTTCATCAGATGATCTGACCCAGGATGTCCATGATTAATTTTAACACTGTTTGAGAGTACTATAACATTTTCATTGCTTTTACCCTTTTTTAAAGTTTTATGCAATTAAAGAAGTCTTGAGCAGGGGAATTTTAAAGATAAGCCTATTTTCACATCACTGTATAGGGAAGAAACAAATTCAATTAATGTAAGCATTCCAAAAAGAAAGGTATGCCAATCATGGTGGTTGAGGTAATAATTAGTACTAGTCAGAAAAAAGGGGGAACTGTGAAAATGTTTGAGTTTTTTCCCCTTTTTTCAAAATTTGAAATCTAAGCCTCCAACATACAACTCAGTGGGAGGAACAGATCCAAACTACAACCACAGACTATGGCAAACTCCTGCACACAACTATCACACTAGCTGATTGTTTCACTACAGTGAAACGAGCAAATCTAAGGCCGAGTCTCCAACACAGATACAGTGATAAACTAGAGGTGGAGAGTGGAACATGCAAAGAACTATGTAACCTAAGAAAGAAGTGATGGTGAAGCCATATGACAGAAGAGAAAGTGAAGGGGAGAGATACTTTCTATTCTACTCTACAAAATATGAGGGAATCCAAGAAAGAGAAAGGATTTTCCATGAAAAAGCCATGAAGAGAACTGGCATAGCCCTGGGAGAAAGGAGAAAGATAGCAGGACAGCAAACTTATGCATAGAATCAGAAACAGACAATGACAGACACAGAAGATACAACTCCAGACCCATTATGAAGCCACAGCCTAGACAGGTGCTCAATGTATCTAGCTGTGAGCATCCAAAGTCTCATGATTTCTGTATTATTTTAAATTATGACAACAGTTGCAGAGCTTGTCATGCCAATAAATAAAAATACCTACCTCTTATTTTCAATGTACATCAAAGGAGATCGCAAAGCACTTTACAAAGGAGATCAAGTATCATTATCACCATTTTAAAGGTGGGGAAACTGAGGCAGAGACCAGTGAAATCACTTATCCAAAGTCACTGTGCAGGCTAGTGACAGAGCCAAGAATAGAACTCAGGTTTCCTAGTCCACTCGGCCACACTGTCTCTACAAAGTATTATTAATTTGAAAGAAAGATTTGCCTGCATTTTGGTTCTGAAAGCATGTATTACAGTTCACAATTACAGCAAAAACTTTTGGTTTGAGATCAGCTGTTTCCTGCAGTTCTTATTAAAAAAAAAAAACTGTGTCCTAACCTTGAATAGATAAGCATGTTGGATTGTCCTGATTTCTTCTTGTCAGTGACATCAGAGGGAGTGTTGGCTCCTTTCCTGATAACTCTGCTGCATTGTGCAAACAGAAATTCTCTTGGGGTTTTATACTGCAGATCACAAACATTACTATACCACAAACAAGGAAGATGGAATGATACTCAATCATTTGTAATTAAATCTGGACATTAATAATTCAAGAAAGCAGCCAAATTCTTATTATGGCATTGGACTGACATGATGAAAATTAATATCTGCCCAAATTATTGATATGTAATTTCCCTGATAGCAGTTACTCTAAGTACAATTCATTCCAAAAAGTGATTTTGGAACGGAGTATAGCTGTATTACTTGGCAGCAAATATTGTCTGCCCTCTTAGCCGTCACCCCCCTTCAGTGTAGGGCTTGAAAGGCAATTAAACTGGTGGGGTCTCTCCCACTGCACTGTAGAACAGGATACAGAGAGCCACTGTAAGGAGATCTGTACGTACAAAGCTGAGCTTGGCAAGGTTCTATAGGGAAAACCAGATGGGGAGGAGGAGAGGAAAAGGGGCTTGGCCATTGGATCCATGACTATACATATCCACCAACCAAAGCCCCTTGTATGCACTGGGAGAAAGCACATCTACTGCGGAGGTTACTGCAGCCCCAAGGCCAGAGTAAGAGCCTCAAAGCAGCTGAAACTCTGTAGTCTGGCGCTGGGAGAGAGGGTTCTATCCCCCTGCAAAGCACCAATGTAGACACTGCAATGCAAGGGTCCCAGAGCTTGGGCTGCAGCCTGAGCCCAAAAGTCTACACTACAATGAAACAGCCCCACAGCCCGAGCCCAGATCAGCTGGCACAGGCCAGCCGTGGGTTTTTAATTGCAATGTAGACATGCTCTTAGGCCACATCAGCAGGGTCTCATGGTACTGTTAGAACACTTTAGTGCACTTTACAGATTACACCCCCCCAGTGCACTTTGTCTTGCCATGTAGAAGAGCCCTTAATATTCTACTTATTTTTTTTATGCTAGAGGGAAAATAAAAGATCTTATTATCCATAATCAGGCCAAGAATCTCTACAAGGAGCCACATATCATATATACAAAGGAATGTAGAAATCTACCAGACCCGGGGAAGAGAAAAATATTTCTGTAAGCTTCAAGACAGTTGACTAAACATATTTTAGTTTTAGTATGACTGTTAATATTTATATACTAAAAGGTTTTATTTGCCTAAACAACTGATTAATCCAAGGATAAAAATATGGTACCAACAGAAATGAGTAATTTGCCTGGTAGAGTGAGGAATCTCTCACTGGAGAGATCCTGGGGCTGATGCTGCACTGCCTTGCACTTTGGGGTTATTAACATTTGTGCAAAGTGGATATGAAACACTACCAAATCACAATAGTAATTCACTCACACCTTGCACAGGTGTAAATTATTACAGAAGGTGCAAGATGGTGGCAAATCAGGCCCCTGGATTTATTTTTGAGCATTATAGTGGCATTTACAAAAACTTGGGGAAAATATTTGAACTACCTTAAAATTTGGTGTGACAAATTCTCCAGATCTTATAAATACATACAGCTTGATACTCATCTCCACTGGTTTTATACAATGTTGTTACTCTATTGACCACAATGGAGCTACTCCCAATTTACATGGGGGGGAAGGGGTCTCCTGCTGTGTGAACTTACAAGACAACATGCTGACACAACACACTCCCTGTCACACCCCACCCCACCCCCATTTGAAAAGCATGTTGCAGTCTCTTGCATGCTGGGATAGCTGCCCATAATGTACCACTCCCAATGCTACTACAAGTGCCACAAATGTGGCCACGCCAGTGCGCTTGAAGCTGTCAGTGTGGACAGACTGCAGCGCTTTCCTACTGTGCTCTACGAAGGCTGGTTTAACTCAAAGCGCTCTACATCTGCAAGTGTAGCCATGCCCTAATAGAACAAGCCACTGATTGTGCAAGGAGAAAACACAGAGGGACCCCTACATCCATGCAGAGTCTCACTGAAGTCAATGGGGCTTCACGTGGATGCAGAGATCCACCCACATTACTCCATGCAGGATCAGGGAGTAATAGTCCATCTAGTCCAGTCTCCAGCAAGAGCTGGCGCCACATGCTTCATGAGTAGGCATGAAGCCCTTTTAAATCTATCTAATTGTACATTAGTATACTAATCGGTGAGGAAGAGGGAGTGTCTTTCGGATTCCAGCTGCTGATTAGTTTATGCCCTGAACTCAAACAGAGAAAGCCCAGACCCCCACAATCCACCTGGGGAATTTGTCAGTTTGATCCAGGGGAAATTCACCACAGGTCAAATCCAGAGGTTCTTGGGGAGTTTTTACTTACCCTTTATTCCCAAAGGAATTTTGGCTGCATGAAAACTAATGAGGGCCTCACGATTTGGTACGTGTTGAATTAATGTCCTCGTCCCCCCAATATATGGACTTTGCCCAGCATGCAGCCCATTTACTTGAGCTGTGCACTTGGTCCAAGAATTGACCCCAGTGCTAAGTTATTTGAACAGTGATTATGTCGGATAAAAGAATTAGACCTGGGAGAAAATAATTCACTTCCCTTTATCCCGGTTTTGAAAAGTGTTGAAAAAGACACACATACTCCTTCTCCCTGGGCCTCATTGACTTTAAGGTCAGAAGGGACCATCATCTAGTCTGACCTCCAGCACATTGCAGGCCACAGAACCTCACCCACCCACTCCTGAACATAGCACTGAGAGTCAGGAACCTGAATCCTAATCCTGGTTCTTCCACTGATTCACTGCTTGAATTCTTGCCATGCACTGAAGGTCTAGTCCTGCAAACCACTGACCTTGCACAAATGGCCCTATTGAAGTCATTTGTTGCTTGCATATGTAAAGGTCTTCAAAAATTGGGCTATGAGCCTTTGTGTATCTGTTCTACATCTATAAAATGAGCATAACAATGTGTCTGCAGTGTTGTAACTGTGTCAGTCCCAGGGTATTAGAGACAAGGTGGGTGAGGTAATGTCTTCTATTGCACCAACTCCTATTGGTGAGAGAGACAAGCTTTCACACTACACAGACCTCTTCCTCCGGTGCATTCCCCAGGCCAGAAAAAGAGTTCTGTTTGCTTCAAAAGCTTCTCTTTCTCACCAACAGAAGTTGGTCCAGGAAAGATATTTCCTTACCCACCTTGTCTCCATAATAATGTGTCGCTATCCTTACAGCTGCTCTGTAAGGCTTCATATTTGTCTAGCCCTATATAAATGCTGGCTGTTCTTAGTAATAACACTTGTAGACTTGGAGACGTTTAAATGAAATAAATCCAAATTTGTGAAGAGACCTTTTTGAGTCTCTTCGTCACCCCATTGGATTCTACTAGTTTGTCTCTTCCGTAGCCTGGTGAGGTAGTAGTGCCTCCAGAAAGTCTTTAGACTAGAACCAATCCGAAAGCTGCCCATTATTTTTCTATACAGATGTAACAAGAAGGGACTTACAGTGATATCCTCTCAAAAGTTCACACATCAAGAGCTAAATTTCATTGAGAGAAAGAAAAAAAGATAAGAAATAGGCATTAAGTGAAACAACAGAAGAGTTATTGGGCAGGGGAGATATAGTAAATTTTAGAGCATTCTGAAAACATACAGTAGATTTGAGCTATTACACCTCTCTACAAAGAACTTCCGGTTCTGCAAGAAATAACATCTCAGAATGCTAGTCAGTTCTCAACCTCAGCCTTAACCAAGCTCTTTAGCACAGTTATTGTATGTCTTAATTACCAATGCAGTGTGGATACATGTCATTGTGCTATACCTACAAGTTCTAAAAGGCTACTGGATTGCTGAGCTCTAGGGAAAGCTTTTCTAGTTTTTGTATGTTTATGTGTCAGAGGTGCCTAAATCTACCATCAGTGCTTCAGCCTATTTTGAGTAGAAAGAGAATGATGCTTGAGGAAGCGACTCTATATAATTCATTAACTAGATGAATCATGAAGTCTAGAGAAGTGTAATAGTATCACTTACACTGATTGTGGTATTTATGTTGGTGTGTTATTAACCTTATAGTTTGCTGTAAGCCGGTAATTTTAGAGTTCTGGTAAATTTGGACTACAAATACCACATGGTACGAATCAGATTATCCAAATGTATGCCATACGTTTGACTGTAGATAAATTCTACTGCTACCACAATCACATTTTAAAAGGTATGATCTGGTGAATCTCACACCACACATTGGGATCTGGCCCTTGTTGGCTGCAGTGTGCCCAAAGCATTCATAGTAACAGTTCATTGCAATGTGGCGTAGCAGATCATGACAGATGGAGATTTTTCAAAGCTATCTAGGGCCTCTGGATCCCCAGTTCCCATTAGCTTTGAAGATCTCAGCCAAATGTCATCTTAGAGCTATTGAAGTTTAAAAGTGAGGAAAGTCTATAAGTTGTACTTTGCCATGTGAAGTCTACTTTTGCTAGTTACTGCATAGCCGAAAAGGCCATACGATATAGGAGTCATCAGCAAGCCAGTCAGCAACAATACAAAGTCTGACAAAAAGCATCAGAAGAGGACCACTTTAATTCTCATCCCCTCTCTGCAATTCTGTCAGAAGAAAATACTCAGACAAACAGATTTATAGACCACAGCTCAGGTGCTAATGTACACAGGAGTGAGATTACTATTGATTGTAAAGGTATAGATGTCAGAAAAGGCATCTTCATTCATCCTCTTTAAAAACACTTTTTTCCCCACCAGATGCTCATTTTCATTTAGATTTTCATTTTTTTTTAAAAATCCGTAATTCAGCTTCACCTTTGGGATTTTCCAGTGAGTCCCATTGTCTATTTGTCTGTCTAGAGGCAGTGTGAAAGGATGTATAAACCCCACATGGCATCAGACACTAATGGGTTAATGAAGACAGCAATCACTCCCCTCAGATGCGGCTGAATAGCTGGTTAGCAAAGTTGCCCTGGAGATGGAGCAGGGTCGCTGCTGGAGAGGCTGGGAGCCACCATACAGCAGTTCGACAGCATCGGCTCATGGGGAAAGCTGCCCAGAGAGATCAGCTTCTAGGCAGAAGACTCCAGTACAGGATGCTGTACCGAAGGTGGCCGCAAAGGCTGTAGGTGGGAAGTAGCCCAGGGAGGCAGTAGGGGACATAACAAACAGTCCTTGACTGCTGACACGGGATCCCTGGGCTGGGACCCAGAGGAGTAGGTGGACCTGGATACCCCTACTGCCCCCCCAGAGGGAAGGGGGCAGGGCTGCCAAAGCTCCAGCCCTACCAAGACTATTAGACCTTATTTCTGTTCCTGTGTTAGCTTCCTTTGCTCCTCTCTGATTAAGAAGGGAGAGACGGACATTGGGCACCAGGACTAGCAGTTAGAGCCCATCACTGGGCCCTTAGGACCTTGGGGTGAGACACTTACTACCCTAAACGGGCAAGAGATGCAAATGATCCAGCTGGAGGAGCTGCAAAAGGCCATGTCCCACAGGCCCCAATTCTGCAGTGGTACAGAAAGGAGGTATCAAGTACTCTGCCAAAGGGGGCACACTGAAGGGCAAGAGGCCTGATGACAGGCCAGGAATATCTATTTTTACCTACCATACAGCAATGGACACATTATTTGTTTAGTGCTGACAAATACAAAATCACACACAAACACTACATTTCAAGAATGTTATTAAAGTTGCCAAGTCAACCCCGTTGTGCACATACATTACAATACAGTCTTTATATGATCACATACTATTTTTTCCCTCCACAGGACACCTTCCTTTTTCAGTGCACAGAATGGACAGCACTCACGTAATGATGAGCAACTATTTAATGTGTTTTTTCTGCTCATTGTTGAATATGTGTCCCCATTGTTGGAAGCAGGAAGACAACACATGCATCAGTTATCACACCCATGCACTATTTACTACACACCATTCAAACCCCGCTCTGAAGATGGGATTATTTATTTCCTCATGGGCTCTTCTATGGCACTTATCAGTACAGTATCTGAGTGCTTCTTAAACATTAGTGAATTATGTATATCACTTTAGGTTCAAAGCACAGCTCTCATCAACTTCAGCTGCAGCTGAGAGTGATCACCACTTCTGCACATCAGATCCCAGGGTCTCAAATTAGGCTCCCAGAAAATGAGACACACACAATTAGTGACCATCTGTGAAAATTTCAGTTTCAGTGACCAGCTTCACATAGGATCTCTGTGACAGAGGCAAGAGTAGAACCCAGTTCTCCAGGACATTCATCTGCCTTAACTGTGAGACCCTCCTTTCACTTCATGCAGCCCCCTCCCTCATTTACTACACACCTTCCAACTTCCACAACAAATGAGGCAGGGGCACCACAGACAACAGCCTCCTTCACTCAATACCCCCGACCCATCCCCAGAACAGGTCCATTCTGTGCACTGACTGAGGCAGGCATCCTGTGAAAAAAAATAGTATATATGCAATCAGGGGGGAGGGATAGCTCAGTGGTTTGAGCATTGGCCTGCTAAACCCAGGGGTGTGAGTTCAATCCTTGAGGGGGCCACTTAGGGATCTGGGACAAAAATCTGTCTGGGGATTGGTCCTGCTTTGAGCAGGGGGTTGGACTAGATGACATCCTGAGGTCCCTTCTAACCCTGATATTCTATGTAATTAAAGGCTGAATCACAATGCATAGGCACAAGGGTGCCAAATTAAGGTCTCATAGGCAACCTTAATTCTGGTATTTCCTAATTTATAAATGCTTCATTTACAAACCTTAAATTCCTTTTAATCCCACTGGTTCCTAGTCAGTCTCCCCACACAGCTGCTCATTAGATCTCTGGTTCCTAGTCCCCTCCCCAGGGAGAGGTAGGGGGAGCGTCTCTTTATTTTTAGCACAAGAGAAGGAGCTGTGTTCCTCCTTACTTTAACCCCTATGTGTGAAAGATTCATGAAAATGCTCCAGATAGGAGGAGGAATGGGCAGTCATTCCTCTCTTGCTTCCTGGAAAATTCTACCACATGAGAATGGAACATTCCTGAATGGTCTCATCATATCAGCAGATCAACACTGCCTCAAGCTGTGATTTAATCTTCACAAGTACTGTGCTGGAGGATAGCTCAGTTATCCCCAACCATCATTGCACCATCCATGGGTCAGCAACAAACAAAATAAACCAAAGTCCCAGCCTATTCACAGGCCTCTGCAAATGGACATTTGAAATATAGTTTAGGGCTTGTCTACATGGGGAATTCACAGGGAAATTAGTGCAAGATAGCTAAGGTATGAATTTAAACAGCAATAGCTATTCCTCACTAACTTGCTGTGTGGACTTTCCTATTCCACACTAAGAGTCCCTTTGTGCAGTTTAGTGTAATGATATCCACTTCCAAAGGCAGTGTCCGCACAGGGAGCTAGTGTGCTATAGCTGTTCTGCAAAAGCTATTCTGGGTTCTTCCCCTGTGTAGACAAGCTCTTGAATCAATAGGCAACAGCCAACTATTTGGACCACATTAGGCAAAAGTGTGGGATTTTGCTTCCAAATGAGATTTGATCAGTGTAAAGAAGATACCAGCAAGCTACTAAATAGTCACACAACCACAGTATAATTTTTTGTACAAAATTAAGCTGCTTCATCTAAGGTCAGTTCAGTTGTACCATCCCAAAGTTCATATCAGATCTTACAAGCACCCTCCCTTTTCACGTTTTTATAGAAACGAATCTTACAAATGCAGGTCACATTCACCTTGAGGAAAGATAGGACCAAATGCCTTCTCTGTGTTGCAGATAAGAGGAGATAGAAAGAAAATTTTATTTCCTGCCAACATACTCTTCACCAGGCCCTTTGATCTCACCTTGTGTTAAATACTGATAACACCCATCATTCCGTTATGTAATTATAACTGTGTTATTCCCAAGTGACTAGCCATTACAATTACAGACTACTGTGCAAGACAAGCCTAAATAAAACAGATTATTAGAAAGATTATGAAAGACAAATATATACACATTTTGTAGTAAAGAATCCCATGCACCTATGAGAAGTTGATGGGGGGGAAAACCTGAAAACGTTCTGGTTCTTGATTCTAGACACAGGCAAGTGTGTCAGAGAGGAGTCAAAACTTTGGGAAAACATCATTTTGTATTGAAATACTTTCCTTTCTGTCCTTCTGCATTCTCTTTTTCTACTCTTCCTCCTTTTAGAATATTTTAAAAGATAACTACTCCCATTATTTCTACTATTTTTTCCACCATCCATCTCCCTCGCTGCCTCTCTCTCTCACACACACACCTTTCTTTCTCCTGTTTCCACCATATCAAATCATCACACAAATAAAGAAATGGTAATTGCTGAAAAGGTTTTTCCACTTCAAGATCTAGTTTTCAGGCTATTGAAACTTTCAATTCAAAAGTTCCTCTGTGGAATAAAATTTGCAATGACCCTTCACATCTCAGCAGTAAAAACATACACCTCTATCTCGATATAATGCTGTTCTCGGGAGCCAAAAAATCTTACTGCGTTATAGGTGAAACCGCGTTATATTGAACTTGCTTTGATCCACTGGAGTGCGCAGCCCTGCCCCCCTGGAGCGCTGCTTTACCGCATTATATCCGAATTCGTGTTATATCGGGTCGCGTTATATCGAGGTAGTGGTGTATTGCCAAAAAAAAAAAAGGGATCCAATTCCATTCAAGCCATGAACACAGTTTTCCATCATCAGATTGAGAATTTATGTAGGTGTTATTATTTGTACCTGATTTCTCAGAAACAACTTTCTTCAGCTGGAGACTTGGGATGGGTTTAGTTCTCAGAGAGGACTCAGTTGAGATATTTGCTATGAAACTGGATCACAGTTTTATAGTTATAACTCTTACAGTGAATAAGCTATATTGTGATATCCCTTCTCACATTAACTTGCATTATTCATTGAGTAGTAGCTTAAATAAGTAGTAATGCAAGTTTCACAACAGGTCTGGTTAATGTTTATTTTCATTTGGCTGTTTGAACTTTACTGAGCATGTAAGTGAACTCTCAAGAATGTCCTGACATGGATGCCATCGCTGACTAATTTGGATGCACATTTACCATCATCGTGCACACTAAAAAATAATTTTGTCATTTACACCAGCTTGATGGTGATTTGGACTGGTCACCGTGTGCACAAACAACCAATTTGTGGACACAATTGTATTCACAATGCCACTCAACATTGTAGTGGAAAGCTAAGGTTTCTTGAAAATCTGGCCCTTGATGTCTGCATAAATCACTCAAATGACACTTAGCCAGCCAAACAGAGCAAAAAGAGACAAAAATTAAAATGCACAAGAGAAAGAGAGGGAACCAAAGTTTATGGGAAAGTGAACACAACAGAGAGGAGCAGTGACAACAGAAAATGCCGTACAGAGAAGGACAGAAACGTGAAGGGCTATGCAGCTCAAGCAAGTTATTTCTTGCTGAGCTCTGCACTGGAACTGTCAGTCAAGCCGAGGTAGTGGGGTCATGTAGCTCTGAAAATCATTGGTCCTTAAGTAGGTGACAGGTGCCTTAGTAATACCGTAGATTACAACCAGAGATTTGGACAAGGAGACTCATAAAAGAGCACAAATATGGCAATGTCCACATCAGGAGACAAGATTGAGGGGACAGAGATTCACTGTCCTCTATATCTCCTAATTTCCAGGTGGGTGTAGTGGCTCTCTCCCCACCAACACTAAATAGAGCAGTTATTCATGTCAGAGAGTAGGGTGACCAGACGTCCCGATTTTATTGGGACTGTCCCGATATTTGCTTATTTGTCCCGTGTCCCGACCTACCTTCGGTCGGGACGCAAATTGTCCCGATATTTTGCCTCCACTCACAGGCGGAGTGTCCCCCCCGGCCCGATTCCACTCCCTCCTTCCCCCATTGGATCCCTCCCCAAATCCCCGCCCTGGCCCCGCGCCCCCAGCCCCGCCCCGTCACTGCCCCATTGGATCCCTCCCCAAATCCCCGCCCTGGCCCCGCCTCTTCCCCAGGACGCAGCATTCCTCCTCCTCCCCCCTCCCTCCCAGGCTTGCGCTGATCAGCTGTATGGCGGCGCAAGCACTGGAGGCAAGGGGGAGGTGGAGACAGAGCGGAGGCATGCTGGTGCGGGGGGGTGGGGCATGGAGCTCCGGCGGCCGTTTTTTGTTTGTTTGTTTGTCTGTTTTTTTCGCTGGAGGGAGGGGGGAAGTGGAGATGGAGCGGAGGCATGCTTGTGCTGGGGGGGGGGGCGCGTGGAGCTCCTGTGGCCGTTTTTTTTCCTTTTTTTTTTTTTTTTTTGCTCCACCCCCCCACGTCCCGATATTTCACCTGTGTGATCTGGTCACCCTACCAGAGAGGCTCTAGGAACTCTTGCGAGCAGCATTAATCTTTTTACTTTTACTGGAGAATAGGAAAAGAAATATTTGATTTAAAAATAAATTCTGTTTTAAAAAAATCAAAATGCACTAAAAAAAAGGTCTGAAGCAACATAAAAAAGGCACAAGACCTTGTTTCATTGACTAATATGAGATCTATGACAAAGCTTTTCTAATGCAGAAACATAACTTTTCCAGGACAAACCCACCACTAAATGCATTTTAGATTAATAAAGTGCCTTGATAATAATAAACATCTTACCATATAAAATGTAAATTGATCCAAAGCTTTTTGAGATCTTGAAGTGCAATGCCATAAATTTCAGAAAGCAATTGCACTCTTCAACAAGTTATTTCCCTAACAGCTAACTATAATTTTTACTTTTACCTTGAGTAAGTAAATAACCCCTCTGTGGAGATGAATAATATATTCTACACAGAAAGCAAGTCTTCTAAACCAAATGTGTTAGGAAAATTTACAAATATTTGTGAACACACAAGAGGTGCAAATGGCCTTCTGTTTGCATATCACTTATCTTTCAGTGCTATCTCAAGCTGCTAGCAGCATAAATTAGAAACAAATTCTTCCTGCTAATTCACAACCACCATTCAGATAAGTCAGCTTTGGGACCAATAAAGATTTTCCTTATAGCTACACCTATCACAAAGGGAAAAAAAGATATTCAGTAAAGTTATGTTCCGGAAACTGGAATCAGGGCTGGCTCCAGCTTTTTTGCTGCCCCAAGCGGCGAAGAAAAAAGAAAAAAAAAGAAAAAGCCGCGATCAGCGGCACTCCGGCAGCAGCTCTACTGCGCCGCTTCATTCTTTGGCGGCAATTCAGCGGCAGGTCCTTCCCTCCGAGAGGGACGGAGGGACCCGCCACCGAATTGCCGCCGAAGACCCGGGCGTGCTGCCCCTTTCCATTGGCTGCCCCAAGCACCTGCTTCCTGCACTGGTGCCTGGAGCCGGCCCTGACTGGAATTCAAATGTGCACCCTCCCTGTGTGCTTTGCATGGGGGATGGCACTTTGGCTTCCAGAATTCCCTCATGCTCAGAGAAGTGTACAAACTGCCACACTCTTTCCATGGTTCCTCCTTGTGTGACCAGCCAACTCCAGTGGCCAATGCACAGATTTGCAGAGCCATGGTTCTACCCATTCTTTGTCCTTCCCTTTGGGTGTTGCATACCCCAAGGGCAGTGGAGTAATTAAAGAGCAATTCCTGTGAGAGGTCAGAGGAGCTGGGCTTGGGGAAAGGGGAGTCGATTGGGACAAGGAGCTTTGGGGGTAGGGAAGACAAACTGGAAGCTGATCAGGGTGGAATATTGGAACTGCTGGGCAAAAAGACTGGGAGCCAGGGTAGGAAACTGGGATGGGGGAGGCAGGGGAAAGAGTGAAACTGGGAGCAAGGGAGGTGGAAGGGGAAGACAGATCAGATGAAGAGCTGGGGGGAAGGCAAGGGAAATTGGGACTGGCTGGGGAAAGAGACTGGAACTAGGAACTCAGGAAAACTGGGATGGGGCAAAAGGAGAGACTCAAATCAGATGAGGAGCTGTGGGGAGTGGGACTGGGAGGAGAAGATTGGAAAGGAAGACTGGGAGGTATGGTGGGGAGGGAGATTGGGACTCAGATAAGGAGCCCAGTGAGGGAGGCTGGGACAGCCTGGGGAAAAAGACTGGGACAGGGATGAGTACCCCGGGGTAGGTGGGGAGAGAGACATAACTGGCACAGGGACAGACTGGAGGGAACATAGGAAGAAGCAGATGGGGCTGGGGGGAGGGGTCAGAGGCTAAAGAACACTCCTCTCCAGAACCTAGAATTGCACTCAAGATGGTAGAGTCTTAATATTCCTCTGTTTTCAGCAAATAACTGTGAAAATACTGGCAAAGCGTACATCACATACCCCTCTAGTGGCTAGTCCACTGAGCTGGACATCCTACCCCTATCAGTTACTCCATTAGCTCAAGCAGCAGAGGTCTGTGCTGTCTACCAAAAGGTCCCAGCCTTCCTGACGACCCATGTGAGTATCAACATGATTCCACATAATGAAATTTCTGTGTTTTTCAATTTGCTTTTTTTAAACCTAGTTATTTTCTGTGCAATTTCCTATGTTAAAAGATTATTATTAAGATGACAAAGACAAACACTCAAAAGTTAGGAAATGCCAATATTAATGTTGCCTGTACAGTCTTAATTCTGACCCCTTGTGCATATGCATTATGATACAGTACTTAATTACATGATCACATACTATTTTTTCCAAAGGACCCTGCCTCTATCAGTGTACAAGTGGACCTGCTCTGAGGATGAATCAGGGTTGTATAATGGAGACATATCTATAGGACCCCTGCCTCATTTGCTGCAGAAACTGGAAGGTATGTAGCGAATGAAGTTGGGGATTCCAGGAAGAGAAAGGATGATCTTGCAATTAAGGTAGTTGAACGCTGCCCTTGTGAATTAGATTCTATTTCTGCCTCTGCCATAGAGTTCCTACGTGATACTGATACTTAAAGCAAATTATTCACAGATGGCGCTAGTTTTGTGTGCCTCATTCCTGATAGGCAGACTTAATTCTGGCATTTCCTAACTTTTGATTCTTTTAATGTAGTTTGTTGTATGTAGGCATACGTTGTACGTATTATGTCTGTGTATTATATATAAATAATGTCTGTAAAAATAATGAATGTATATCTATTGCCCAAAAGCGTATAAAAGGGCCATTACTGAGTAATCAGGGATCTGTGTCAAATAAGTAACATTTAAACAGAGGGCCAAATCTATCTTAAGCCCCATATTGAGGTCAAATGGTTGTGTGAGGTGTAAGTCAGGAAATGATATAGCCAAGACAATTAGCAAGCTGATTCCTGGCTCTCTCAAGGTCCATGTAGAATACAGGCACTGCACATCCAACAAGCACAGGTACAAATAGCACAGTGTACATGGCGAGGTACCGCTTAGGCAAGAAGAATAGAACAGAGTGCTCTATATGCCCAAATGCTGGGTTATATACCCTACATGTCTTTCTATTCACCCAAGCAGTGCCACCCCCAGCTACACTGCTATTTTTAGCAGCATAGTGTCTAAACATGTTCACTATTATGGTGGGGTTATGTCATATAAAGAAAGGGCAGTCACTGGAGATCACAGGTAGATACATGAATTAGTTCCACAGTAAATACTTCCTTGACTACAGCAACATAGCTGCTCCATAGCTCAACTAGAAGAGAACTCTTTGTGTCTTCCCCTGAAGCCGGTTGGTGAGAGGTCACATTAATATTAAAATGCTATATGCAGTATACTGCACTCACAATGCCAACTTAGAACAAAATTAAACTGAACTTGTGAAGTTTTACAAGACACTTGCTAAAACATTTTTAAAAAGTCTTTCAGATCTGTGCACTAGAACCTATAATGCTCAAGCAGTTCTGCTTCAAACAACTCCAGATAGTTTAAAATATAATGTACGAAAGGAAGTAAGCCTTTAACTCAAGAGATGAAGCCAGATCAAAACCCCCATATATAAACACACACCAAACTTTGGGGTGGTTTGAAATTTGGATCCAAATTTTGCAGTCTGGGCTTACCAACTCTTCCAAAACAAAAGGAAAACGGAGGGCTGAGATTAGGGACTATGCTCTCTTTTTTAATGCTGAAGGAGAAAGTATTTTTTAAAAGAAAATTTATTTTCTTTGTTACACACACAAAAAAAAGTGTCGAGAGCCTTACTCATTTTTTACCTTAGAAATATCAGGAATGTCAATTCTTTACTTCAGATTTTGCTGGTAGTCTTATTTGAAGGACCCGCTGCCATGGACTGGAAGCTCTCAGCCATTACTTGAGGAACTGGAGATGCTGGATCTAAGAAAGATTTTTTCTTCTGTTTAATCTAAATTTAAGTTAAATATTCACAAAAAATAAAAATAAATAAGTTTTTAAGGAATCTGAGTAGAATCATTTCTCATCTCAATTAATCAGATTTCACTTCCTTGGTACCTGCAGTGTCATAAACTTCCCAGTTCTCTAGCCATCCAGGAAAGCTCCAAGAAAACAGAGTAGACAAGACCTGAATTTCCAATGTAAAAAACAAACTTCTGTTTTGAAAAAGTGTATCAGGTCACCTTCTTACATAATAAAGAAGGAAAAAAGGTTAAATTCATCTTTTCCTCTGTAGATAACCTTTAAAATAGAGTGCTTGAGAGCATTTAGAGTATTAATGGATAGTTCCTAGGTAAACCAGTAGGGAGGTTAGCTTTATTAGGCTAAACAATTAACCTTGGAGAACTTTATGCCACTTAGCCCAGATAAATTAATGTTTTCGATTGCTTCTGATGAAAATGGATATACGTCATGCTTTTGACATAAGTTCATCCTAAAGTCAAAAAACACTAACTTGCTATGTTATAATGTATTGCATCTAAAAGCACAAGTCAAAAACATCTCTCTCTCTCCAGGAAAGGGGATAAACATGAAGCCTTTGACTGCTAAGCCGTCTAGTTCTAATCCAACTCAGGTCCATAGTTACAAAAAGTTGTTACAATCTGACAGCTCTTAGGAGGTCTTGGATATCAGATAGTGGTCCAGTCCCTAGTAGAGAGGTTGCACAGCACTTGGCCGCTATCACAACTAGCAACCCAATATTTTAATTTCAAGGAAATTTATATTCCATTAGAAAAAAAAATATATATATATATATATATATAGCTGTCATCAATAGCTCAAAAACGTGCAAAAGCAGCAAAGCAGTAAAAATGAGCCAAATGTGCAAGGATTCTTATGTCAGAGTCTTGCTCTTTAGCACATAGGCTAGGGTGAAAATGTCCATGGGCCTGAGTCCCAATTTACAGTGGAATGAATTAGAAATAACTCCATTGATGTCAATGGAATAAAATGGTGTAAGGGAGGTGATAGTAGGGTCCCATGTCTTTTATGGCAGAGTGCTAAAAATCGGGATTTTTGTCATGGACAATCATTTTCAAAGTGAAATGTTCCAATTTTTTAAATCTGAAATGACTTTTCATTTCAAAACGTCCCTCCATTTTATTTTATTTTTTAATTTAAATGGTAAAAATCACTCAAAATCCAAACAATTTTTTTGAAGAAAGCATTTTGCTCCGCCCACAAGAAATTTTTTCTTCAATTATTTGGAATTGCCATCAAACAAAAACAAAAACAAAAAAATCTATCATTCACACATCTCTAGTGATTGCTGCAGCTCCAATAGCTAAGGTAAGTCCTCCTCTCATTTCACTAACTGTGCTAATAATGAAAAGCCTGAAGGGAGATAGCAAGATTTACTCGTTCCTTATCATCTCTCTGAAGTAGTTTCTTCTCTTGAATAATGACAATACCCACGTCTAGGTCACCCTGTCAAAATGATAGTTAGAAATCTCACAGTTGCTATTGGAAGGGCTTTAAAAAAGAAAAAAGAAAAACAGCAATGGACTCGTTTTGGGGGCATCCTCACCCCTTGATAAAGAGCTGCTAATCGCATAGAACTTCTGTAGACCTAGAAGATTATTTTATTTTAACTCTGCCATTTTTACTTCATACTTACTTTATATAAGCGGACATACGGTATGTAATATTTATGACTTACCACACATGAAAGGTTTTTAACCTTGTGCTTTGATGAAAAAGTGCATTTCTGTCTGTTTCTCCCTTTTTGACTACAGCAACATTTTATTCAGTGTCTGCGTACTTCATAATATATCCTTAGTAGGTCTGAAATACTTTTCATATCATCTCCACCACCACTGCACCTGCCACTGTTGTAAATTCTGTCTTCAGGAACTACACCGATTAGACCGACTGAGGCTCTAACCCTTTGTTCTGAAGAGTTTCACAGCAGGGGTCTGAGGTGCATACTCTGTGTAGAGATGGGCCAAACTAGGCCCCAAGAATTTCAGGAAGGGTGGGGAGGATGAGTTGGGTTTGAATTCCCCAATTATTAGATGTGGTCCTGTGTCATAATATTTCTAACAGGACTTGGATCCAAATCCAAACTTTACATGATCATAATATCAGGACAGTAAAACTTTAGGAAAGTATGGGGGTGTAAATTGGGACTATTACTTAGAAGCAAGAACAGCCAGCAGATTTTCCCCCAATCATTTATTTGCCTATGGTGGATGGAGTGGAAGTGAGAGAACTTTAGATTGTTTTTACAACAATATCCGCATCTGCACTAAAAATGCTTTATTCTTAAATCTACCTCCCAGCGTCAATGGACTTTGAGAATTTCCAAAGGATTTGCTCTTTTCTGATCCAACTCAATTATTCCCATCATCCTGAGATCATTCTTCATGCACACATCACTGCTATTTCATGCCATCAGCTTTCAATAAATGTTACAAGGAATTTATCACTGTTAGAATAATGTAAATTAGTGGTTCATTTCATTTAGGTCACCTTCTACTATACATGGGAGCCGATTTCCTGAGTGTTTCAGCTCCATGCCATCTGTGTTATGAACTGGGAATGCAGCATAATTTAAAATAAGTACTCCGTGAGTGTTTTACTCACAGCTTAACAAAACGAATTGGCAAACAGGTTCTTAGCTGAAATGGCTTGCTCACTCTTTACAAAATTCTTGCTACCACTTCAGGGGCCTCGTGCTCCAGTGCACTACAGAAGCAAATACATGTCCTCCAGTGATGATCTGAAAAGGACTTTTGACATTTCCCTTTTTGGCAAGGAGTCCCATTATTTGGAGCCCAAATAAACATACATATTTTAAAATAAAACACATGGCACTTTCTTGGCTCTCCTCCTAGCTGCGGATTTCCTTCCCCTCCTCTCCTCCTGCTTTATGCAGAGCTTAGTTTTAGCCCCAGTTAGGAGAAACGTTTCATAGCTAAACATATGCAGCTTTTCTTGATGCTTCTTCCAAATATGACCGACACTCCAGACCAACTGTAACCAGAGATGGACTTAGACCTGAAAGACTTCCAAACAAGCATAAGAGTCCAGATCCTGGTTTAAACTTTGCAGCTGTTTCCTGTATATGTCCCAAAATTGCAGACATCCAAACTTTTCCAACATTCAGGTGTGTGTAACTAGATTCAACTCCACACTTTGCATCTTAGACCCATTTCTATATGTTAAGGCTACTTCAGAGCAGAGCCTGACCCACAGGCTTGGTGAAGTCGCAGACTTTCCATCCCAGCCAAGCTGTACCTATCAAACTCAGCACAAAGGAGATACAATTCGTAAAGACAGATGCATGCCCAAAGAGTAGTCAGAAAGAAAAACCTATCATACATATTTCATAGACGCATACAAGAGCTTACTCACAACAATATTACTCTGATGGACAGTTCACTGTTGCTCTTTGCTAGACAGGAAAGACTGAAAGCTTCAAAGAAAAGCTTCAGGAAATAATTCCATCTACACACAAGGTGAAATGTTTTTTAAAAAAGTATATTTACATGGTCAAATCATGTAAGACCTCATGGCCTCATTTCCAGAATAGGTAAGTGCCCACAACTCCCACTGAACTCAAAGAGTGCAAGAGGTACTCAGCTGGTTTGAAAATCAGGCCATTGGTTACAAGAGATTTAGATTCTCCTGCACACATGGAGATGTTTGAAAAAGCTCAAAAGCAAGTTGTCTTTTTATTCCCTGTATTGGTCTTGCTCAGCTTGTATTGTATTAAATACAGAAAATGGGACTAAACACATGGGCTGCCCAGAAATCGTGGTGATGAGCATAGTACAAATTCCCAGGGAGGCAGACACATTGAATTCACTAGTTGGTTAATTGCCACAGGCTTCTAAGTGCTTCAAATGAAATTCTTTCAAAAGAATTTAAGTCCCATTTTCAAAAGCAACTTTGTCACTTTGGAACCTAAGTTACATTGAAAACAGGCAGTCTGGCTAAGCATGGCTTGGCAGTGCCCTATCTCAGGTTTCCTTTCCAGACTCCTTAAGAATTGAACACAGGCTCTCAGGCCGGCTTTAGGACCTGCGGGGCCCGATTCGAATACCCGGTGGTGGTCAGGGTCTTCGGTGGCACGGGGTCCTTCACTCGGCTCCGGGTCTTCCATGGCACTGAAGGACCCTCTGCCGCCAAAGACCCGGAGCGGACCGCCGCCAGGTGAGTAAAAAAAAATGTAAATATTAAAAAGGCACCTAAGGCGCGGGCCCTCTTAGGCGCAGGGCCCAATTCGGGGGAATCGGGGGAATCGGCCTAAAGCCAGCCCTGCAGGCTCTCTTCTCCAGCAATGCCCTGGTTTATTATCATATAATGCTCCAATCAAAATAAAGTCTTCAGAGTCCAAATTTCATCCTCGCGAGCCTTAACTGACTAGAGTCTGCTTCTCCCCTGGGTGTGCTCTCTGCTCAACCCCACAGCTCTCTTCCTTGGGGCTATTTGCAATTTAAGCAGCTGTAGAGCCTTGTGAAAAGGTTACAACTACTGAGACAAAGGGTATCAAATACAATAGAATCTCAGATCCATTCCACGTATCCAATTTGGAATAGTAATTTCCAACTAGATAGATACCTGCAAAATTAGTCCTGATTTAAGGCCTTGATTTAGCAAAACACTTAAATACAATCCTAACTTAAAGCATGTGAGTGCTCAATACCTTTTTCTAAAACACTTTGTACGAAGTAGCTCTTTGTCTCTCCTTCTAGCTAGTCAGACTAGACGATCATAATGGTCCCTTCTGACCTTAAAGTCTATGATTCTATTTATATTGCAGTCAATGTCATGGTATCTTAGCAAAAATGAACAACAATGGGCAATGGCCCTGCTCCCTGAGGACTGTGCATTATCAACTCCTACATCCAAGGTAGTCATCACCATAAGGTCTTGTAAAGGCACCCCAGATAGATTTAATCATCACCCATAATAAACACTGACAGTGTTTGAGAATAGTGATTAGTCTTGGTAATTTTGTGTTCTCAAGTACTTTGGTATATTCATCTTTCTGCTTTTGCTTTCTCATTCTTCAGTATATTCTTCTCTCTGCTGCTTCTGCATGCCTCATCTACCACCAAAGGTGTACATCTCCATATAAGATCAAATGGAAAACTCTTCACAACTGCATGTCTAAAAGCAAATATCAAAGTCAAACACCTAAGACAATTTCTTTTCGCCGACTACGCAGTGCTCATCACACACAGTGAAGGGGAGCTCAAGCAACTTCACAATAGCTTTGTGTTAGCTTGTGATGAATTATGGCTAAAATCAATCTAACAAAAATAAAGATTATGGCACAAAGTGTGTTGACTGCACCAGAAGTTTTAATAGCTAGCATCATGACTGAAATTGTGTGCAAGTTCTGCTATCTAGGATCAACTGTATTGGATAATTTATTTCTAGACAATGAGCTTAATTCTTGTATCAAAAAGGCAGACACCATATTTGACCAACTGACCAAGCACGTGTGCAATAATAGGAAATGGACATTGAATACCAAAGTATGAGTGTAGCAGATGTGTGTTTTGAGCATGGTAGCGAAATCTGGACCATTTACAGCAAGCATGAGAGAAGGCTATACACCTTCCACACCCACTGTCTTTGGTGTATTCTAAATTTCAAGTGGGAAACCAAAGATTCCTGACATGGAAGTATTTGAGAAAGCAAAATTACCAAGTCCAATCACTATTCTCAAAACACAGACATCTCTGTTGGCTTAGTCATTCGCACCAGATGGACAATGAATGCATACCAAAGTATCTCCTGTATGGAGAATTTCAGATGCTCCAAGGCCACTTGGCCAACCGAGGCCAAAGCTCAAGGATGTTTACAAGAGGGACTTGAAAACTTTCAAGATTAACAATGCAAGCTGGGAAGATGCAGCTTGCAACTGGCCATACTGAAGGGCTAGGCAGTACCAGGAAGTCAAAGAGATCAAAGAGAGGTGGTTAAGAGAGATGAGAGGAAAGAGGAAAATGCCACAGACTTCAAGTGCTAGTAGCTTCATCTTTTGCCCCGAGACACCTGCATTATTTTGTCAAGGATTGTCACTCAAGAACTGGATTTTTTTAGCCACTCATGATGGTGCAGCATTACATGCAGTAACTGAACTGCTTTGATAATTACACCATCTTCTTTCAAGAGGGACAATTGCCATTCATCTTAGCATATCCATATTGTTTGTGATTCCCAGAAAGCTCTGAGCAACTTAAGAGATTTCAAAGATACTTTAAAAATGTAGAAGTTATTTTCACTTAATGCAAAAATGTTCTGTTCATATATTGGATATATAACAGCAAAATGACAGAACATCCCTCTGCCTCCCCAGCCTGGATATGATCTGTCAGAGGCCCAATACTCATTCCTTGCTTTCACCTGAGCAAAATGAAAGCAAAATCATAGTTTTCAGGGATTGGTTGCGTGACAAAAATTCATGCTCTGTATCAGAAAATGTGTCGTGTTTTGCTATATATAGATTCCTTCCTTAGTAAAACCCCGCTACTGCCCCAAATCATGTGGCAAAAACTACTAGGGGCCAAGAACTTAAGGCCTTGTAGGCCCACGTTCTCCGGCATGTGAAATACAGAGAGACATAGGTAAAGTACACTGAGAATCAGGAGGGGATGTTTGACACTCAGTGGGAAACTGAAGCTAGTGAACACTCCCGCAGCAATAAGCAATGGAACAGCATCTGTCTCTCCCTGGGACTCCCATTGGTGAGTGTGTATTACAAGTCCCCATTTGTACCCAATGCACAGAGGATAGGAGTGTGTTACAGCTCCAGCTGGAGAATCTTGGCTCTTTAGCTCATGCTTTTAGCTCAGTTCAATCCCTGACATCAGCTAAAGATGGCGGCCATCACATAAGTGGGGGCTTATCTGGGATTCAAACTGCTGTGGGCTTCAGATGTGCAGGACAAGCTTCCTTTGAGCAGAGGATGTATGTAGCTCTGGTAAGCATGTGTTTCAGGTCCCATCTTTGCCCTATTCACAGGAGATATGAATCTGCTATTGCACCATCTTCAGTTAAAGCTGTAGCAGCTCATGCTTTTAGCTCTGGAGTTTCGCTGGTTCAGTCCCCCGGTTTGGCAGCCATCACAATATCATAGTATCACCATCTCAGATTTCAAGTCACAGCAGTGACCAGGGCTGGCTCCAGCTTTTTTGCCGCCCCACACGGCGAAGAAAAAAAAAGAAAAATCCAATTGAGAGAAGGAGTGAAGGACCCGCCGCCGAATTGCCGCCAAAGACAGAAGCAGAGCGATTGAGTTGGCACCGAAGTGCCGCCGAAGAGGAACCAAGGGACTGAAGGACTCGCCGCCGAATTGCTGCCGCAGACCCAGATGTGCCACCCCTTTCTATTGGCCGCCCCAGGCACCTGCTTCCTTCGCTGGTGCCTGGGGCTGGCCCTGGCAGTGACAATGTGAATCAAGTTGATTTGTCAACGAAGGTCTTCTTGATACCTCACTCTTGGATTCCCTGAGGCCCCCCCCCCGAGATTTACATTCAGGAGCAATGCAGACTGCCATTGCTGCTACACTACATTTGGTTATAGTCTCCAGCCAGCTTCTAGTAGCTGCACTGCTGCAGTGCCTTCTTGTCAGATTGCAGAGGGAAGGGTGCTATGATCTGGAATTGCTGTTCTTCATTGCCATGCCAAACTCACTGAGCTGCACAGCCCACAGTGTCACCTTCCTTCCTCATTATTGCTTTCACAACACACATTTTCACTTGTTTCTTCTGGCCTAAAATCCCAATGGGCCCATCCACTTCAGCCTGAATCACACTCCTGACATGGCATGTACCCACTAGTTCCCTCCAAGCAAACCCAGCTAGCTGATCTGGAATCAGAAACAATGGGGCAAACATCCAACAGAATAAGATTCACCAGCAGACATTTGGGACTTTTCCCACACTCCTGGCAACGGCTGTGGAAAAGGTTGGTATGTCACAGTGAAATATTACTTCCAGTAGGTAGAAAGCAGCAAGAGCAGATGGACTCTAAATTAAAGATCCGCTTTCCTTGGTAGTGAGAGAGAATGAGTAATAATAAATACCACAGAACATCAGAGACAGAAGCACAATTGATTCTCCATGGGATGTTATTCAAGCTTTTCCATGTGGCACTGGCAGCCCTTTAGAAAAAATCTAGACTGATTTCACTCTTTTGTAGAGTTTATCAGCTATAGGTAATGGCCTAAAGTCTCCTGAACGGATAGACTTTCAGCTCTGAAAATGTACTAATTTTGTGACTTGTAAGCAGAGTTCCTCCCAGAAAACCTGAAGTATCTTAGGTTATATAAAATGCTAACATCATCTTTCAGACACCACTCTGACCACAAAATCTGTGACTAAGTGTCCTACAGCCATGGACACCCATCAAATAGGTTTCCTTTCCCCACATTCCTACCTTCTTTTCCTGTAGCCTCTCTGTATTTGGGGAAGGGGGTTTATGAGGAGGCTAATACCCTTCCAGGAGTTGGGGATCCATGCACCAACAGGGATCTTCACTTCCCTCTTGGAGCCCTGGAATAGAGCTGGGGTGAGGGGATACTGTAGTTGTCAAGGAAATACAGGACAACTTATTTTTAAGGGACACAGCCCTCACTTTTTAATTCACAATACAAAAATCAGACCTGTATATCACAGGATTGTTGCTCAAAAACATACTTGATGTCCAATCAAATGGATTTTGGTAGCTCTCTATTTATTGCATGTAAGTGGAACATTAGGCACCAATGAAGGGGCAGCCCTTAAAATGAAAGGGGGATGGTCAGTATAGTGGTAGTGAGAGCAATGGAAGGTGTGCAAGGGAAATAGGTTCCCGCCCTGGAAGGTGCAAGAGCCAGCAACACCTAAACTGTCTGTGGATCAAATGGTGCCTGCTGGCTGGACCAGCGCAGACAAAGCAAGAAGCACCATCAACGTATAGCCCTCATAGCTCCTGTCTATTGCAGTCAGCAATGCAGAAAGCAGCAATCTAGGGATGGATGGCTGAACAGAACAATAAGCCATAGGATTTATATAACACTTTGTAAAAAATGTAAAGTGCTATATAACATTAATTAATCCTCACGTCATCATTAATCCCCATTTCACTGATGAAGGAACAGACACAGATGGGTGTGAGTGACTTATCAAGGTGACACAATGGGTCAGTGACAAAGCCAGAATTAGAATTTAGGGGTCCCTAGCTCCCAGCCCCAACCTTAAGCCACTATACCATGTATACCAGTTTAAAATATACTGAAATATTCATGCAATTCACCTGTTAGCCTGTTTTTCTGAGCCAAATTGCCAGGTCACAGTATATCTCGTAATCAGATTACATATTTTATATAACCTTTACCAAAAAAAAAAGACACTCATCATATGGTTCCAAGAAGACTGCAGTGTTAACTGGCTTCTCTTGCATCTGATATTTTAGAACAAAAAGATTCCATAGCACAAAAGGGCTAAGCAGTGAGAACAGCATTTTGATCTTATGTGTGAGCAAAAAAGCAGCTCAAAGCTGCAGCTTTATTTTGTTGAAAGCACTCTCTATATTATAGAGAATGCTGCATGAGCAAGGGGTAATTGTAAGGCTAAATTTTCATGTCAGGGTTTTGCTGCCGCAAAGCACTTGTAGTTTGTTGTGTCACCAGAAACAATAGAATTATAGCCAAATAATCACAACTCACCCCCATCTTTTGCAGATAACAGTATGTGACAAGGTCTGCTGTTATACTGGTGGGAGATAAATTACCGTATATACTCATTCATTAGCCTGTTCGTTTATAAGCCGACCCCCCAAGATGGATAGGTAAAAATGGCAAAAACTGTATGACCCTTTCATAAGCCAACCCAATATTTCAGGGGTTGGAAAACTTTGCCCCCGGACGGTCAGGGTAAGCCTTTGTTGGGCCAGGACGTTTTGTTTACCTGGAGCGTTTGCAGGCATGGAGCCCCTCAGCTCCCAGTGGCTGCGGTTTGCCGGTTTGCCATTCCCAGCCAAATTTAGTGCTAGCTGCCACTTCCTGCAGCTCCCATTGGCTGGGAATGGCAAACCACGGACACTGGGAGCCAAGGGGCTCCGTGCCTGCAAACGCTCCAGGTAAACAAAACGTCCTGACCTGCTAGCGGCTTACCCTGACGGGCCGGGAGCCAAAGTTTACCAACCCCTGATCTACAATGACAATGTATTAGATATTCAGTTCAATAGAGCTTAAAATCATCAACTTTTGGTGTAGACCTGTTGATAAGCCAACCCCCGCTCTTTGATGCTTCACTTTTTTACCAAAATAATTTGACTTATGAACGAGTATATATGGTAATAAAATAAGGGAAGTGTATCTAATCCCGATGGTTCCAGTACTGGGACCATTGAATTATGTGGGCCCTGCAGACTGAATACCACTGAATAACAAGTTTCAGATTAAAAATAAACAAACAGTCCCATCTAAAGGGATCAGTAGAAGTTTGAGTGTCCAAGACAGGGGCGGCTCCAGGCACCAGCGCAGCAAGCGAATGCCTGTCGGTCACTGTGAGGGCGACAGACAGGCAGTCTTTGGTGGCATGCCTGCGGGAGGCCCGCCAGTCCTGTGGCTTCGGCGGGCAATTCAGCGGTGGGTACGCCAAAGGCGCGGGACCGGCAGATCACCCACAGAAACGCCGCCAAATCCGCGTGACCAGCAGACCGCCCGCAGGCGTGCCGCCGAAGGCCACCTGACTGCCGTGCTTGGGGCAGCAAAAACATAGAGCCCTCCCTGGTCCAAGATTATATATGGCACCTGAGATTTGCCTGGCACATTACAGACAAGTAAGAAAACAAGCTCCTTACCCTGAGGATTTTATGATCTAATGTCTTGTCTAGAACAGGAAAAATTGCACTGCAATAATTACATCAATGTAATTAAGCCAGTGCAATCGCCTAATGTAGATGCATTGCATCAGTGCAGACTAGGGCTTGCACTGGTACATATCCTGCTCATTTACCAATGCAAACTCCATTGTATGCCTATGCAGTTGGATAGGGTTACCATTCGTCCGGATTCTCCCGGACATGTCCGGCTTTTTGAGTTTAAAAATAGCGTCCGGGAGGAATTTGTAAATGTCCGGATTTCCTGCCCCCATGCAGAGCGCAGCACGGCTGACAGGGCAGCTAGCCGGATCAAGCCACTCGCACGGGGCTCCGGCAGCCAGAGCCCCTCCTCCCCTTTCCCCCTCCTCTCCCCTGCAGCTTCAGATCACTCCTCTCCTCGCTCTTCCCCCCTCCCCCTCCCTGCATTCACAGATCGCCGGCCATTCGCATCGGGCCTCCAGCAGTCTGGAGCTCCTTCCCCTGCTCCCCCTCCCCTGCTGCCCGGCGCGCC